>NC_052162.1:9693456-9999421 GCF_902713615.1 Scyliorhinus canicula | reverse complement strand
GCCATGGCTAGGGAACGAGGAGCATTTAAGGAGCAGATGGGGGCAGTGGACCCATGGAGGTTCCTGCACCCAGGAGAGAAGGAATTTTCATACTTCTCACAAGTAGACAAGGAATACACCCGTATCGACTTCTTTGCAGTGGAGAAATCGGTGCTTCCAGGGATCACGGGAACGGAGTACTCCGCGATCGTTATCTCTGACTACGCTCCATACTATATGGATGTGAGGTTGGAGACAGGCCGTGCCCAGCGCCCCATATGGAAGTTGGACACGGACCTGCTGGCCAATAAGGCCTTCTGTCAAAAAACAATGCAGGCCATTGGCGACTACGTTAGTAACAACCAAAATGGGGAGGTCTTACCCTCCACATTCTGGGAGGCACTGAAGGCCGTGATTAGAGGAGAGATCATAGATTACAAGGCAAGCAGAGATAGGGAAGAGAATGTGGCCAGGCAACAACTGGTGGACTCAATCTTGGAAGGTGACAGAAAATACTCCGAGGCCCCAACCGTGGAGCTGCTGACGGAGGGAAAAAAGCTGCAAATGGACTTTAAGCTGCTGTCCACTAGGAAAGCCGTGTACCAACTCCGCCAGACACGGGGGACCTTCTACAAACACGGAGACAAGGCTGGCCGCCTATTGGCTCACCAGCTGAGAAAGCAGGCAGCCACAAGGGAAATAGCTCAGGTAAAGGATAGCAGAGGCAGACTGGTAACAGAACCAAAGGAGGTCAATCGGGCATTTGAGACCTTCTACCAGGGACTGTACACCTCCGAGTCCCCCAATGGGGGCGCGGGGCTGAAACAGTTACTAGACGGACTGGAACTGCCAGTGGTGGGGGAAGACATCCAGGGGGAGCTGGAAGCACCAATAGACCTGGGAGAAATCATTGAGAGCATCAGCTCTATGCAGGCGGGGAAGGCACCGGAACCCGATGGGTTCCCGGCAGAATTCTACAAACAATTTGCACCAGTCCCGGCCCCACATTTAAGGGACATGTTCGCGGACTCACTGGCAAGGGGCACCCTGCCCCCCCACGATAGCGCAGGCTACAATTTCACTGATATCCAAAAAAGATAAAGACCTGAAGGAATGTGGATCATAAAGACCCATTTCACTGCTGAACGTGGATGCAAAAAAACTCGCAAAGGTCCTGGCCAAAAGGCTGAAGGGCTGCGTACCAAAGGTGGTCGCAGAGGACCAAACGGGCTTTGTCAAAGGTAGGCAGCTCACAGTGAATATCAGGCGGCTGTTGTACGCAATAATGATCCCCTCCGGGGCCAGAACACCAGATGTGATCGTCTCCCTGGACGCAGAAAAGACATTCGACAGAGTCAAATGGAAATACCTCCTCAAGATACTAGAATGGTTTGGGATAGGAGCAGGTTTCACCGCCTGTGTGAGGCTCCTGTACAACGCTCCCAAAGCGAGTGTCCGAACACCACCAGCTCTGAATACTTCCAGCTACAGAGAGGAACAAGGCAGGGCTGCCCCCTGTCCCCACTCTTGTTCGCGATCGCGATCGAACCCCTGGCGATAGCCCTGCGGGACACGAAAAGCTGGAAGGGAATCTGGAGAGGAGACAGAGAGCACAGAGTCTCACTCTATGCAGATGACCTGCTCCTCTATGTCTCGAAGCAACAGGAGGGACTGAAGGAAATACTGCAAATACTGAAAGAGTTTGGAACCTTCTCGGGCTACAAACGTAACCTGGGCAAAAGTGAAGCATTCCCAGTGAACCCAAACGGGGGAGGGACAGAGCTGGAGGGGCTCCCGTTCAAAACAGCCCAGAACAGATTCCCACTACCTGGGGATCCAGATAGCCAGAGACTGGACACAGGTCCACAAGTGGAACCTGACCAGCCTGGTGGAGAAAGTTAGAAGAGACTTTTAAAGGTGGGGCTCACTCCTACTTTCCCTGGCGGGGAGAGTGCAGACAATCAAGATGATCGTATTGCTAAGGTTCCTCTTCCTGTTTGGATCCATTCCGATCTTCATCCCCAAGGCTTTTTTCCAAAACGTGAACAGTCTAATCATGGCGTTCGTGTGGGGTGGTAAGAACCCGAGAATTCCCAAACCGACACTGCAAAGAAGGAAAATCAAAGGGGGCCTTGCTCAACCGAACCTACAATACTACCACTGTGCAGCAACAGCAGAAAGAGTGAGGGGATGGGTACAAGAACCCGACACAGATTGGGTACAAATGGAGGAGGCATCCTGTAAAGGAACAACCCTCTGGGTCCTGGCCACAGCAGCACTCCCATCCTCCTCAACAAGATACACATCGAGCCCAGTGGTAGCAGCCACGCTGAGAATGTGGACCCAGCTGAGACAACACTTCAGGATAGCCAAAATGTCCCCCATAGCTCCCATATGTGGCAATCACAGACTCCCCCCAGCCATGCTGGACACCACCTTGAAAAGATGGAGGCAGGACGGGCGCATTGACGGTTGGGGACTTCTACGTCAGGCACAGACTGGCGACACTCGACAAACTGATGCGGAAGTGGAGGCTAGCAAAAGGACAGGAAATGAGACACCACCAAATAAAACACTTCCTCCGCAAAGAGACAGTAGGGTACCCCGGGGCCCCAGAAACCACACTACTAGAGGACTTGATAGGCATAAGCAACGGGAAGGGGGACTCTGTGGGAAAATATATGGACAGCCACTGGACAGAGCCCACTCCACTGGACGAGACCAGACAAAAATGGGAAGACGAACTGGGGATAGAGGTAGGATGGGGACTCTGTAGTGAAGCACTGAGCAGGGTGAGCTCCACCTCCTCCTGCGCAAGGCTAAGCCTAACGCAGCACAAAGTGGTGCACAGAGCGCACCTGACCAGAACCCGAATGAGCAGGTTCTTCCCGGAGGTGGAGGACAAATGTGAAGAGGGGCCCTGCCAACCACACCCACATGTTTTGGGCTTGCCCTAAGCTTGCTGGGTTCTGGGCAGCCTTCTCCGAGGCAATGTCCAGGGTGGTGGGGGTGAGGGTGGAGCCATGCCCAATAGTGGCAATCTTCGGGGTATTGGAGCAGCCAGAGTCACACATGGGGAAGGCGGCCAACGCCCTTGCTTTCGCTTCCCTAATCGCACGCCGGAGATTCCTGCTCGGCTGGCGATCGGCGATCGACCACCCACAGCTGCAGACTGGCTCGTTGACCTCTCGGAATTTCTCCACCTGAAGAAGATTAAGTACGCCAGCAGAGGGTCAGAGGGAGGCTTCCTGGATACTTGGGGGTAGTTTGTCGGGCTGTTCCAAAACCTGTTCGAGGCCAGCAGCGGGGAGTAACCTAATAAGAATTTTTTTCAACACCAAGATAGATGAGGTACCAAAAGACTGTGCAACCCGGGGGGGGGGACATCAGGGAAGGGGGAGGAACCATAGACTGATCCAGAGGGCAACGTAATGCACACAGAGTCAGTTAAACGAAGGACAAACTAAACCTCTGTATAATAAAGGAAATTAGCGTGGGCGAGAAAAATGTGATGCGTAGATATACAACTGTTTATAAATATGGGAAATGCAAATAAAATGATTTTTTTAAAAAAAGGAAAGTAGTCACCAGTTAAGTTGAGTGAAGCACACAGGTTAGCATTCGGGGCTATGGTATAATATCCATATATATTCCATTAAACACCTGTGCATCAAAGTTCCGAACAGCCTCGGTCCTCCGTCTGAAGGGTATGAGGGTTGGGATGCCCTGGGTATTGGTGTGGGAGGCCAATGATGTGGGTTGCAGGTGGTAGAGGACGGCACGGGCCAAGACTTCAGGGACAGTCTCAGGTACCCCCCAGGGTCACCCTCGGAGGCAACAGGGACTGAGTCAGAGATGTGGGGGTGGCATGTTGTAGGGGATCCCCGATGAGTTACCAATTACCATTACCAATCCATAACCACCCCCCGAACCCCAGACCCCATCCCCACCCCCGCCTCCCTTTAAGGTCTGTGGGCCCCGAGTGTTGAAATAGCCAGCAAGCATGCAGGGATCACTTGGGTGTACAGTGGAATGTGACATCGGAGCAGGAAGCAAACTCTGTCAAGCAATGCGGAGCATCAGAGCTCCTTGCACTGCGGGCTGTCATCATCCGCCATCCCATAGACCAGATCAGCTTGTCGGCCAACCCAGGGGCAACACCCTGTGGTGAAGCTGGTAGGAGGTTCGGAGAGGGGTGGAGGTACTGGGGTGAGGTGGATGGAGTGTAGTAAGGGGGTCAGGGAAGGCAGTGGGTGGTCAGGGGTGGGGATATATGGGGTGGAATGGGTTGGTTGAGCTTCCGGGTGCCAGGACTGAAGGCATTAAGATTGTCCCGTGCATGGTGGCCCATGGTGCAAATGTTGTGTGGCCTCCTGTGCCGGCCTGAGCCACATGCCCTGCCCATCCTGGCACCATGATGTGGGAGGCCCTCCGAGGGCTATACTGGAGGGCCCCACCAGAACGGTGCAGGCACCTGAGTCGCACCTTCAGGAAGCCGATGAACTGCCGGATGATTCCCCTGGTTGCGGAATAGGCATAGCTGTCATGGTTGTCCATGTCGGTTTGGGGCCTCTGGATAGGCGCCATTAACCACAACCGCAACGATAAACCCTGTCACCCATGAGCCAACCCCTCACCCAAGGGAGTGCCTTGAAGGTATTGGGCACCATCATGTGCCAGCACCCATTCATCGTGCACCTTGCCTGGTCATCAAAGTGATGTAAGTGCAGTGAAATCACACGCTTGAGTGATTAGAATGCACTTAGTGCTTGGAGTGCACATACCTCTCAATTTCACAACTTATGCCACTGAAGCGCGAAGGGATAGGAATGGATCAAAGCTGCAGATGTTTTTTTACAAGCTGTAAATCACATACCACTACTCAAAAGCTACGAATGACTGACAGATAATGAATCTGAGGGAACCAGATGCAGGCACAGCTGTTCTCCTGCAAGGAGTAGACCCGTGGAGCTGCAAGGTATGTATTACAGCTACAGTGCTTCCCACTTCCCTGGCTGGACAGGGGTGGTCTGTGCATGGGGGATGGGATCTGTGTAGGGGGTTCCTGTGGGTGGCCTTGCTATTACAGAGGCCCTTGTGGGGCACCCTCCTATTACAGCTCCATTGGGGGTTCTCCTTATTACAGTGGTCTCTGGGAGGAGCAGTTCAGGTCATCCCTATACTTGGCGTGGGGGGGTCAATCCAGGCAATTCAGGGGTGGGGGGAAGCTTCTGTCTGTTGCGGGGGGGGGGGGGGACGGGGGGGGGGGGGGGGGGAGGACGGGCTGGTTTACAGTAGAGGGTGTCCGGGGATGATTTGCCGTGTGTGTGTGTGGGGGCGGTTGCTATCGGACTGCCTGCTCAAGATAACGGCCCAACAGCCGGATTCTCTAGGAGTCACTCATTTTCCGCTCCATGGAAATTGCATCCCGCTTTATGATGACAAGGAAATCATAAAACTGGTGCAATTCATCTCTGGCAGGAGAACATAGGGCGGGATTCTCCGACCCCCCCCCCCCCCACCCCCTGCCCCCCCCCTCCCCCCCTGCCCTCCGCCGTCTTCCAAATTCTCCGGCCCCCCAAAAAATCTCCCCGGCGTGAATCGCGCCGCCCGCCTTGGAGAATAGCCGGGACCGGTGCGACTCAATGTGTGTGTGTGGGGGCGGTTGCTATCGGACTGCCTGCTCAAGATAACGGCCCAACAGCGGGATGAATTTGGCCCTGAAACGTGCCCTCACGGTGGCCTGGCTCCCGATCGGGGCCCACCAATCCACGGCGGGCCTGTGCTGTGGGGGCACTCTATTACTGCGCATCGGCCGCTGTGGTCCTCCGCGATGGCCAATGCGGGGACAAACCCTCCCGTGCCAGCTGGCAGAGGCCCATCGGCGCCGGTTGGTGTGGCGCCAAGCCCCTTCCCCATCGGCCAGCGGGGTGCAAACCACTCCAGGGCAGGCCTAGCCCCTGAAGGTACGGCTCCGTCCCGCCGGAGTTGCCCGCCCCGCCGATTATGGCAGAATCCCGCCCATAGTCCCCCAAAGAGAAAATCCTGCCCATCATCTTTTGCAAAGATAAATTCACTTTGCAACAACAATAAATATAAATAAAAAGGTATGCAGCTACTTGTTAAACTGAAATAGAGTTCTGATGCTCCTCAAATTCAGAGGCACAAAATCCTATATATTGGTAAAGACCAATAACTTTTAAAAATAAATTCAAGCTTCCTGTTATTATCTGTAATGCCTACGCAACATAATTTCATCATTTGAACAAAACATCTTGCTGTACAAGTTAAACAAAGTAAATAATATCAAATTAACGTCACATTTTGTATACGCAATCTCTGGGACACTCCTTATTCTATTTTCTTTTTCACCCAAGAGTTCCAGTGTACATTATAGGATTTCAAGTGCTCCTTCACTTCCATTGGGACCAAATTAAGGTGTGCCACATCCTTCAGGAATTCACTTTGAATCTCCTGTGTTCCAGTTATTCTCTGACGTTTGAGATTTACTGGGGTTCTTTTACTCGCACCCACCTAGGCAACCCTGCAACACTCCTTAAGCACCTCACAATTGTGGGCTGCCTAGCGCAAGTATGATTCCCACTCCCAATCTCTGCCCATTGGCTTCACATCGGAAAACACCATATTTATCCCTCTGCTACTGGTCTACAACTGCTGACAGATTTTCTCTCTCTGCTTGTCTCAAAGCTGTTTCCCGACTGACTTCAACTACCTCTTTGAGAGAAATCCCAACAGAGCCAAACCCATGACAAAAGAGCACTGCCTGATTTAACTTATTTACATCGCAAGGTGGCAAAGCTGGGGCTGATCCCGAGAGAAATTTACTTCATCAAGAGTTTTGTTGATTCTGGGACCCACATGAATAATTTATATCACTAATGGAGACAACTGCAATCCTACCAGCCTCATTGGCTCCATTGCAATACTAATCATGGAGCACCCACTGATTATTGCTTTTGCACATCTGATTCTGATGCCTTTAAGTAAATGTGGACCATCCTTTGCATTACAATTATATTAGACACGTTTACCAGCTCCTCAAACAAGCAGCTTTCATTTACCTCACGTTAGAGAGAAATTCAATCCCCAAGCTAAAAGTTACGTTCCTAAAACAGACGATTGACAAAATTACATATTCATGACGTGAGACAAACTCATCGCATTCAGAACAAAAGCATTAAAGCGCGCAGGGGCTTGAGAATGTACCGTGGGAGATTGCCATAAGAAATTATTTTTAACAATGACAGTGTTTCCACTTTACAGTTGTTCAAATTAAATCGCATAAGACAGATGGATCTTACTTGAATGAAAGAAAATAATGGTGTTGATTCAAATGAGGATTATGTTGTTTAAAAAAAAGCAGACGGCTTAACATAAATCGCTGCAGAATTTTGATTCCGCGTGGGATGGTTCAGGGAGTGAATTCCACTTCCAACTCAATCCTTACAGTGGAACTTTGTTCCGACAAAATTAATCCAGAGAAAGAAAATGTCAAGTGGCTTGATCGGTACTTTCCCATATTGTAACCTGAGCCCACAGATGCGCCACGCGGTACAGCAAAAGCAAGCATTTCATAGCAAGGAATGATAAGCAGAATTATGTACACAGACACTTTTTACAGCTTACGCAGCAACTGCAACATCAATAAATGTATCACCACTTAGGCAGGAGACAGATGCCCGCACAAAACAAATGGATTGGGTTTTTACATCTCTTTTGAAGCCTGCTCGGGGTGATAGTGGGAAAATATTATGCTTGTTGCGTGGCATTCTTAAATCCATCAGTTTAACTTAAATTTGAGAAACAGTCTTTGAAACAGACGAACAGGCACTGCTAAACTCATACAGAGTGTGATGCATTTTATCAGTACCAGCACCCCTATTTGCTGCCCTGATAATATAGTTCTATTGTCTGAAAATGCAATAGAGTATCAAGTTCCTTTCTCTGCCTCTGAGATTGAGGTATTAACCTGTTTACACGACTTGGCCAAGTCAGCTGCAGAATTTCAGTCCAATGCTCTAAGCGCAGTTCTGATCAAGTGTTGCTCTATTGGAGGATATTGGCCGGAGTTCTCCAGCATTTGGAATTCTCTTTTCCCGGGGGCAGTGAATCCCATGCGTGGGTTTTCCAGTGGCGTGGGGTGGATGCAATGGGAAGTCCTATTGACACGCTCCGGAAAGGGAGAATCCCGCCTTCAGTGAATGGCGCGCCACAGAGAAACACGGGGCTGGGCTACTAGAGAATCCCGCCTGGTATCGTTTGGATTAAATGTTAACCCATTAAACCAGGGCTCTTAGGAAGAAGTGAAAGAATTCACAGCATTATTTCAAAGAAGAGCTGGACCCCCGGGTGTCCTGATCAATATTTACTCCTCATCCAACAGCACTAAAAGTAAAAAAGGAAGACATTGTTTTTGTGGCAGTATTTGCTCCTTTAAGGGCCGACTGTTTGCGGATCACATGACTTGCCCGGGGCCTGTTGCTTGGTCGCGCAAATCTTGGTCAATGGCAAGAAAGTGGGCAGGTCTGGAGATGAAGCCAACCCTGAGTGTGCATCCGGGAGTGAAAGACTTGTGAGAACACCCTGGACGAGCGCACAGTCAATTCCAGCCCCACAGACCCCGGGGTCCCAACATAAGTGAATTAACCAATAATTTGTGTAGTTTCCTGAGACCTTTGAGCCTTGACTGCTCCAATGAGTTGCAGGCACCACATTTGTCAGTAAAATATTTAGAAAACTATTTATTTATAACACAAGAAGAAATTAGCATATAATGGTGAAACAGAAAAAGGGGCTGCTAAACTAACTATTTCCCCAATCCTGTTTCAACCTCCCCCCCCCCCCCCCAGGCACACACAAGACAGACACATGGTGAGGGGTAGGAAAGGATCACAGTAATAGGGATTAAGCTGGAAATTGAGTGGTGAGCATCTGTGGTTGTAGTTTCTGTCGGTGATGTTCTTCTCCAAACACGAGGTGGTGCAAACATTTGGTGGGTTTGGGATCTTTCAGTATCTACCTTCAACTAGATCTCTCAAGCTGTACAATTTATCCAGGAATTGCCTTCACATCTACTGACCTGGACGTATATAGACAACTCCCCTTAAGTCAGTGTAATTCTCACTTGTGTGCATCTGGTGGACCGTCATCCTCACGGAGTTTAATTTACAGTTCTCCACGAGAGGGTTGACATGGATTTTCAAACAGCCTCTCTGCTAGCAGGGACCCTGGACTAGAACCTTCCATATGTTAAACTGACTGTGGAGAGAAATCTCTGTTTCAGCTCCCTCGCCTTTCAAGCAGAGATTTAAGGTGGGATTCTCCATCCCACTACCTCAGTTTTCAGCCACTCTGTCGATAAAGTTGGTACAATCTATTGTACTAAATATCTAGTTCAAGATTCACGGTAATCGTTTCATGTTTTTTTTTTAGTTCTGGGAAGATTAAAGTTTTACTGTGGAAAATGATATAGATGCAACTAAAGCAGCTTGGAGTCTATTACACTTAAATATTGGGGGCAGGGCAGCACAGTGGCGCAGAGGTTAGCAGTGCTGCCTCATGGCACCGAGGTCACAGGTTTGATCCCTATCTGTGTGGATCCCTATCTGGATCGCTATCTGTGTGGAGTTTGCACATTCTCCCCCTGTTTGCGTGGGTTTCGCCTCCACAACCCCAAAAGATGTGCAAGCTAGGTGGATTGGCTATGCTAAATTACCCCTTAATTTCTAATTTCTAATTTCTGAAAGAAAATATTGGGGGCATGCTAACGAAAGCGTTTAACAACTCGAAATGTAAGATCATGAAACAGTGGGGAGCAGATGGTGTACTGAAAATGTCATCGGACTAGGAATCCAGAGGCCAAGGTTAATGTTCTGTGTCATGGGTTCATGTGCGCAACTCAAATTCTATTCATTAAATCTCGAATTGAAAACTAGTCTCAATAATGATAATGGAGCTACTGTTGATTGTCATAAAATGTATCCAGTTAGGGAAGGAAATCTGCTGTCTCCAGATCCACAGCGATGTGTTTGACTCTCAACTTCCCTCTGAATTGGCCTAGTAACCCACTCAGTTCAAGATGGGAAACAATTGCTGGCCTTGTCAATGATGCCGACATCCCATCACTGGCAGGTGTGCTTACCCAGTTGGAGATGACGTCTCCACACTGCTTGAAAAGAATTGCTGCCCAATTTTATTTGCAAGTTAGAGCTACAATTCATCCAAAAGGATTCACTGATACCCGGAAAGCTACGTCACCATGGAGATGCGTGGAGCTTAAAATAATTCCAGGGTTTCAATTTATCTCTGTGTTTGCTGGAGGAGTGCGTGCACTGTGGCAGGGGAAAAGGCTAGGCTGAAGAGGTATCGTGGTTAGCAGGTTCCAGGCAGCGAAGGTGTTGCTGCTGGAACGTTCTGTGTCGTTAGGACTCAGGAGAAGACTTGGGAGCCATTTGATAGCTCTGTGCAACTAGGACTAGGAGAAGTCCTGGGGAGCTGAGAGGCGGAAGAAGGATACTGGCTCCATGCTGGAAAAGGTTCGTGCTCGTAGAAGCCCCGGGAACAATTTAGAGCCTGGTGTATCTGAGAAGATTAGAGTTTGATTACGTCCAGCGGCATGCCAGCCCAGTGAAGTCAGTCAGCCATTAAAGTGCTAATATTATGTGTGTAAGCAGAGGCTGGAGTGCCGACTAATAAATGCAGGGAACGAGATTGAAATCCTGGTAGCTGCACAGTCATTGAAGCAGTCTGAATTCACGAGCCTTTCAGGGAATCCAGAGGCCTGATGTTCAAAAGTGGACATTTTGTAATCCATCATGCCGGAAACATCGTTCGACGGAGATTATATGACTCACAGTGTTTACTGAAGTCTGGGTGTACCCTAACAGGCGCTGGAGTGTGGCAACCAGGGGATTTTCACAGTAACTTCATTGCAGTGTTAATGTAAACCTAATAATTATTACATTCACATCCAGATCATTAATGTATCCTGCAAACAACAAGGGACCCAGCTCTGCTCCCTGCAACAAAATTTCCACATTTGAAGATACTCATACTCCTTAAAGGTGTATTGCCCAACGCATGGCCTACATTCCACATGAGCTAATTAAGAATCCTGATGTGGCTCATATCATTTAAATGAAATGAAAATCGCTCATTGTCACGAGTAGGCTTCAATTAAGTTATTGATGTGTTTTCCTTCTGGCGGGCTTCCTTTTCATCAATCTGGTCATTTCCTTTGCTTTATCCATACCTTTCCTGACCGCTTGGCTCCAGCCAATCCGGTCAGCAGCAAGATCTGATTCAGGTTAATTCAATATTTTAATTGTATGGCACATTTGTGCCCTGCCAAGTAAATCTATCTGTGAATGCACTTACCTGCATTTCTTTTAACACACTTACAATGGACTTTTAGTACACGTAGTGAAAAAAAAGAATCATAGAATCATAGAATTTCCAGTGCAGAAGGAGGCCATTTGGCCCATCGACTCTGTATCGGCCCTTGGAAAGACCACCCTACTGAAGTCCACACCTCAACCCTATCCCTAGAACCCAGTAACCCCACCTAACATTTTGGATGCTAAAGGGCAATTTAGCATGGCCAATCCAGAGAACCTGCACATCTTTGGGCTGTGGGAGGAAACCGGAGCACCCGGAGAAAACCCACACAGATACGGGGAGAACGTGCAGATTCCACGCAGACAAGTCAGGATTCGAACCTGGGTACCTGGCTCTGTGAAGCAACAGTGCTAACCACGGTTCTATCATACCTGCGGCCAAAGAATTTGTAACAAACTGCGAGCATCAGTTCAAGAAGGAGGCTTCTCACCACTATATTCGCAGAGGCAACTCGGGATGGCCTTAGATTTGCCGTTTAAAAAAAACTAATTGAGTCGAGAAAAAAATCCATTTGGGCACAACAGAACTCTGCCAGAAACCACAGTTTGAGAAACACAGACTGTATTTCACAAAAGGATTGGAGCCAACTGCGATTGACAGAGTGGAACGAAACTGATTTTCACAGGGGCAATGAAGACTTTTAACACAATCGATCACAGTTCAGGTGGAAACTAAATCTGGCAGCTCACCTCAGACCATGCGGAATATGGAAAGCTTCGAGTTGTGAATCATGATTAGCACAGGAGTAGAAATGGTACTTGAAGTAGAGCTGTCATATTGGCCATAAACATAAATACAAATACAAAATGTGCTTGAAATTGCACTGGTTTTCCAAGCTGAAGTTACGCTTCAGGTTTCTGCCCAGACCTATTTGCATAATTGCTAATATAACATCCTCAATGATGCATGCAGTGTTTGTAATAAACCATAAATGTTTATTTATTTTCTAAAGTGAAAACACATTGCTTTATGTATTTAAAAACTAATAATAAAGTGCAGTTTAAAAATGCAGCAGAAACTAGGATTCTTACAGAATTGTAAGTATCTTATGAGTACTTCTACCTTATGAGTAATCTGATTTTAAGTCACAAGAAATTACTTCCAAAAGACTAAATAGAAATATATCGGTACCATTCGTGCATATTAATCAGTATCCGAGGAACTCAACATTTTTAACATTCAAAGACTTTTAAAATGTGCTTTATCCACACCTTTATCCCTGAGAATATTTGGGACATTTGAAGAGCCTCTCTGAACCAGTGAAAACTCACATCTGTTATGGTGCGGCTGATGGTCAATGTTGAGCTGCCCAAAATCCCAAAGGGAAACTTAAAACAGCTGCCAAAACGTTTTTTGCAATTTGTATAGCATGAGGATAGGTTCTGAAGGCAGGAAACAATGTCCCAGACGACTTGTGATGATTTTATAGTAGAGTAAATGTATATTAAGAATTAACGGAAAAAATAGAATTAACACTGAAACACCAAAAATGGCTCCACACAGTAAGAAATACTTTGAGACAGTTCCAAAAGGTGTTAATTTAACTGCCCTCAGAGTGAACTAACTCAATTTCCGTTCGGCAACTATCCTGGTAGATTTTAAAATTTATAGACTACCATTGGATTTTACCACAGAGTGCTTTTGTTTTCTCTTGGTGCGTCCTCTGTGGCTGACAGCAGCTGCTTCTTCAGACCTGACTTTGTTCACAAAGTTTTCTTGGAGTTCTGAAGAGATATCCGGCTGTCTTCTGAAAGATCTAAGCAGCAGGGGCAGCACGGTGGCACAGTAGTTAGCCACACGGCGCCGAGGTCCCAGGTTCGATCCCGGCTCTGGGTCACTGTCCGTGTGGAGTTTGCACATTTTCCCCGTGTTTGCGTGAGTTTCGCCCCCACAACCCAAAGATGTGCAGGGTAGGTGGATTGGCCACGCTAAATTTCCCCTTAATTGGAAAAAATGAACTGGGTACTCTAAATTTATTAAAAATAAAGATCAAAGCAGCTACCCCTCCCCTCACATGGGCTTCATGATTTCCTTCGATGCACTATTTCCCATTGATATCTCCATTGAACCACCCAGTCTCTTTGCAAATGCTTTCTTCCCAGAATTGATTGCATTTGTTTCTCCATTTTAGCTTTCAGTGTTTTTTTAAAGTTAACTTACCCGCCCTTTACTTCAACTTAGTTGCACCTTTTTACAAATGCACATGTCACATCACCCTTTGAGCTAAAACACCCCATTCAAAACTACCCAGATTATTGCCTTATGTAAGATCCTGATTGAAGGTTCTCTTGGTTCATTACCAAATCAAAACCACTTCTTGCTATGTGTTTAAATTCTTGTAGCCACCCTGTTTCTTACTCCAAATACCATTCTTACAAACCCCAACAGCTTATCTTCCAGCACATGAGAAATATGACAATGAAACTACCCAAAAGAAAAATTTTTTTTTTTGTTTCCTTGACAAATGGTAATTATCTCGGTCCCAGGGTTTGGCTAGTTTTGTGGGTGAGATCAGCTTCCAGTAACATGTATTTTAAAACTGGGATTTATAGATAATTGAAAAACAGTTTATGCTCTGAACCCGTTACTCAAGCTTGGCTGACTTTCGGTGAATGGTGCTGCTGATAAAACAAACACAAACGAACCCAGTTTCAACGCCCGTGTGTGAGGAACGCGATATCCAAACTTTGTCATTAAGTTGAACGTTATTTTGAACATGAAGGAGCGGCAGGGTGGCGCAGTGGTTAGCACTGCTGCCTCACGCCACCAAGGACCCAGGTTCACTCCCCCACCCACCCCCCAGGTTACTGTCCGTGTGGAGTTTGCACATCCTCTCCATGTCTGCGTGGGTCTCATCCCCACAACCCAAAAGATGTGCAGGGTAGGTGGACTGGCCACGCTAAATTGCCCCCTAATTGGAAACAAATAATTGGGTATTCTAAATCTATCAGAAAAAAAATCTATATTTTGAACATGAAGATGGATTTGTCAAGAGTTTTCAATGACCTGTTGCGATGGCAATTTTGATTTTCTTGGAACATGAATAAGATGTTCTGACTGTTGCTTACAAGAATGGTTTCCACTTCCCTCAGGTTGCCGATCAGTTGAGATATTTAAGATAATAAAGATATCGAGAGAGAAAGGATGGAATATTAAAGGCAGCTGGTTGGAAAAGGTCAGATTAAGTATAGCATGGTTGAAATTATGTGCTAGGAGTTCAATGCAAAACCAAAATACCATTAATGAAAATGACTGACCAGAGTTAGCGCTGCAGCTTAAACCTTTAACAGGTGCTTGCTTCAGCATAGAACAGATACACAACTGGGCGGAAGATTGGACAAGTAATCAGAAAAAGCAATCTTTTTTCAAATGAAAAAAATGACCTCTTGCTTGTTGAGAAAAAAAATAACTTATAGAGTCTTTCATGGCCTCAATACATCCAACATCTCATTGCTTTTAATAAACTACTTCTTAAGTGTTGTGACATTGGAAATCACAGCAACACAATTATGCACAGCAAGATTCCACAAGCTGCCGTGGCATAATAACTGGACAGTTGATCTTTTGTGATATTTATTGATAGAGAAGTATTCTCCTCTGCTGTTTTCAAAACCATGCCATGTGATTCTTTTCTTCCAGCTGAGACAGCAGAGTTTAATGTTTCATCTGGGAGACAGCACCTCCGGCAGTGCAGCACTCTCGCAGTACAGAATGGGAGTGGCAGCCTTGATAACGTGTCCAGGTTCCTGTGCTGTGAGGCTATGAACTCATGACCCTCTGATTCAGCAGCAAACATCATACAAAACGAGTTACGGTTGACACCAAATTGAGTCCTCATTTTAAATCACACAAATTAAGTGACTGTAAAACAACTTTCAAGCATTCAGCTGCAAAACTAAATGCAATGTTTATAAACATCCAGCTATGATTGACAGCTCCTGGACCACATCAAAGACAGTTAGTTGCTCTCACTTCCTCTTTTTCTCTGCGCAAAGCACTCAACTGAAAGCCTGTAGGAGCTGGTTTAGCACAGGGCTAAATGGCAGGCTTTTAAAGCAGACCAAGGCAGGCCAGCAGCACGGTTCAATTCCCGTACCAGCCTCCCCGAACAGGCGCTGGAATGTGGCGACTAGAGGCTTTTCACAGTAACTTAATTCGAAGCCTACCTGTGACAATAAGCAATTTTCATTGTTTTCATTTTCAACTGTCTTTGATGCGGTCCAGGAGCTGTCAAATAGAACTAGATGTTTATCAACATTTTAGTTAGTTTCACAGCTGACTACTTGAAAGCCACTCAAGTGTGAAGGGAGGTGAATTAAACAATGCAGACAGCTGGGTGTGTGTGTGTGTGGAAGCTGTCAATCACAGCTTAGTTGATGTAATTTCACAGAGATATGAATGAAAGGCTTGCAGATCTAATATCTGAGGGGGGTTAAACCCAGTTCACTGGTTTACTCTTTACAGCAATTGACAGCAACTGTTTCCTGCACCTGAGCCAATGGGTGTATTGCAGAGATGAGTTTCAAAGCGGTGATTTTTTCACTGCCTCTATCTGGACTGCTCTCCATGTTCCAGGCAGGGGTCTCTCTCCAATGCGAGGCTTCCAGGCAGGAATCTCGGTTATGGGGAGGTCTTTCCTATGCCGATTCTCCCAGGCAGTGGTCTCTCTTGTGGAGGGTCTGTGGTGAGGGTCTGTCTAATAGAGCGGTCTCTGGTGGAGTTTCTGGAATTGGAGGGTCTCTGGTGGGGCTCTCGGAATTAGGTGGGCCTCTAGTGGGGGTCTCCGGTGGGGGTCTCTCTAACTGGGGGGTTTCTGGTGGGGCTCACTGTAATGACTGGGTCTCTGGTGAGTGTCTCTGTAATTGGGCCATCTCTGATGGGGGTCTTTGTAACAAGGATCTCTGGTGGTGTGCCTGTGATTGGAGGGATCTCTGTTATTGGGGGGTCCAGGTTCGGGGGGGAGGAGGTTGGGTCACGGATAGGGGTCGAATTGCTTTGCGGGAGGAAGGGGGCCCGTAGACATAATTTTGAGTGGGCGGCTCGATAGCGGAATTTGTGATCCCTCAAAATCCTCGCCATACATGAATTTACTTGACAAGGGATTGTGAATCATTTCCGGATTTGTGCTCCCAGCGTGAGCGCAAATCTGTTAGAATTCAGCTCCGGCAAGAGAACATTTGATTTATCATCACATGTACCGAGGTACAATTAAAAGTTTTGTTCTGCGTACAGTCCAGACAGATCGTTCCATACATGAAAAAACATAGGACATACAAAAATACACAATGTAATTACATAGACACAGACATCGGGTGAAGCATACGGAGTGTTGCACTAATCAATAGAGTCTGGTAACAGCGGGGAAGAAGATGTTTTTGAGTCTGTTCGTGTGTGTTCTCAGACTTTTGTATCTCCTGCCCGATCGAATAAGTTGGAAGAGAGAACAGCCAGGGTGGGAGGGGTCTTTGATTATGCTTCCCGCTTTCTCCAGGCAGCGGGAGGTGTAGATGGAGTCAATGGATGGGAGGCAGGTTCGAGTAATGGACTGGGCTGTGTTCATGACTCTCATGATTTTCTTACGGTCTTGGGCCGAGCAGCTGCCATACCAGGCTGTGATGCAGCCAGATAGAGTGCTTTCTATGGTGCATCTGTAAAAATTGGTAAGTATTGCGGACATGCCAAATTTCCTTAGTTTCCTGAGGAAGCATAGGCTCAGTTGTGCTTTCTTGGTCGTAGCATCAACGTAGGTGGGCCAGGACAGATTGTTGGTGATGTGCACACCTAGAAATTTGAAGCTGTCAACCATCGCCACCTCGGCACCATTGATGCAGGTAGGGGTGTGTACAGTCCTTTGCTTCCTGAAGTCAATGACCAGCTCCTTAGTTTTGCTGATGCTGAGGGAGAGATTGTTGTTGTTACACCATGTCACTAGGTTCTCGATCTCCCTCCTGTATTCTGACTCATCGTTGTTCAAGATCCGACCCACTACAGTCATGTGTGCATCATCAAACATGTAGATGGAGTTGGAGCCAAATTTTTCCACGCAGTCATGTGTGTACAGGGAGTATAGTCGGGGGCTAAGTACGCAGCCTTGCGGGGCCCTGACATTGAGGACTATCATGGAGGAGGTGTTGTTGTTTAATCCTTACTGATAGTGGTCTATGGGTCAGGAAGTTGAGGATCCAGTTGCAGAGGGAGAAGCCATATCCCAGGTTTTGGAGTTTGAATAGGAGTCTGATGTAGGAGTCATTATTGTCGAGATGATCCAGAGATGTGTGCAGGGCCAGGGAGATAGCATCTGCTGTGGGCTGGTTGCGGCAGTATGTGAATTGCAGTGGGTCTAGGCGTACTGGGGGTATGGAGTTGATGTGTCTCATGACCAACCTCTCTAAGCACTTCATAATGATCGATGTCAGGGCCACCGGACGGTAGTCATTGAGGCACATTGCCTGGTTCTTCTTTGGCACCAGTATCAGTATTGGTCTTCTTGAAGCAGCTGAAGCATTATCTCCCAAACAGAGAATTCTGGCTGTGATTGATAACGAGAATGCAGCAGATGCCGTACATTTGGATTTGAAGCAGACATTCAGTAAGTTTGTGATCAGACTTTGGGAGATGGTTTCACCGGCCCCCCGGCCATGTGTTTTTGGTAGCGACGTGCCATTTGCTGGCAGCGGAATTCTCTACTCGCCTCCGCTTGTCAATGGAAATTCCCGTTAAAGGGACCCTTTGTTGCCAGGAAACCCACGGGAGGTGGTGTGCTGCCAGCGGGATAGATGAGCTGCAATGGCCAGGGTCAGATTTAGATTCCATATATATAAGCAGACAACATGCAGCTCTATCTTGACCCCTCCACCTCGTCCGGGAACAT
This sequence comes from Scyliorhinus canicula, assembly GCF_902713615.1. Lineage (NCBI taxonomy): Eukaryota > Metazoa > Chordata > Chondrichthyes > Carcharhiniformes > Scyliorhinidae > Scyliorhinus > Scyliorhinus canicula. The sequence goes on along the minus strand of NC_052162.1, from coordinate 9,981,153 downwards.
CAGGCTGTTCCTCAATTCCCAGCCTTGGGTACACCATAATGTCGTCCAGTTTAACACCGATTAGACCACATCTACCATCTTCAGCCACAAACTCTGTACCATCACCACGTATTGGGCCATAATTTTGCTTGAGAGAGGAATTGAAGGACATGCCCCCCTTTTATTAACAGCACGAGCAGAGGGGTGGGAGTCGGACAAGTAGGGGCGAGTCCTTGGGGGTGGGGGGAGGGTCTGTGAGGTGGAGGGTGGCAGTCAGGTCAGGTCTGCAATTGGCTGGTGGGGGTGAGGTGTCGTGTCGGATCAAGTGAATCCCATGGAGAGCGGCGGGGTGGGGAATACCATGGAGGGTACAGTCGGAGGTTGGAAGCAATTACATGGCGGGGGGGGGGGGGGTCGGGGCATTCAGCCGGGAGCTGAGGGCATCTACTGGGTGATGGAGGTGTTGGGGAGTCCTGTGGTGGGGGTGGGCTGCAGTTAGGGGGCGAGATTCTCCGTTCTCCCAGCCGCGTGTTTCTTGGCTGCGCACCATTCGCTAGCGACGGGAAGTGCGATGCCACTTCAGAGGGCAGTTAAGGGTAAGAGCACATTACTCTGGTTCTGGATTCACATGTAGGTCAGACTCAAGGATTGCAGACTAACCCCCTCACAGGTATTCGTGAACCAGATGCATTATTAAACAATCGAGTTTCATGGAACCTGAACACTTTATTCCAGATTTATAAATTAAAGTTAAAATTCCCAAGTTTTCCATGATGGGATTTGAACCCATGTTCGAAAGTTCAGGCCTCCAACAATATGTTAGGAATCCTCTAGCCACTGGGATTCTCTTTCCCGCTGGCAGCGCACACATGCCTCTGGGTTTCCCAACAATGTGGGGTGGGGTTAATGGGAAATCGCATCGGCAAGCGCAGGAACAGAGAATCCCCCCCCTGCCAGTGAATGGCGTCTCGCCAAGAAACACACGACTGGCGGATTCGATTATCGAACCCTTTGTTTCTGATCCGCTTCACAAAACCTCCTGCTTGGGACGTGCGTAATGACAAGATTTTCAATTAAATGCCAAATTGGCTCAATTGTTAACACTCTCAGTTGTAAGTTTGAAAGCTGTGGGCTCGAAGCCCTCTCCAGACACCCTTCTGCTCACAGTTGAGGGCTGATGATTCCGTTCAGTACAATCGGGGTGCTGCACTGTCGGAGGTGCTGTAATTAAGTCGAGGGCCCCATAAAGATCCCACCGCACCATTTGTAAGGTAGAAGCAAGTTTTCTAGAAATCCTTCGCAACACCTCCCATCAATTAAAGACTAGTTGACGAGACATTCGCTGCTCGCGAGACATTGTCTGCAACTGGACGGTATGAACATTTATGTAACAACAGTAGCTGCCCTTCAGAAGTAGTTAATTGGTTGCAAGCATTTCTTCACATGGTGAGGCGCCACATAAATTGAGTTTTTTTTCTTTCAGGGTTGCTTTTCCACAAGTTTTCAGCCACTTTTACTCTACTCGGCCCATAATCAGGTGACAAAAGCAAAATATTTTTTAAAAATTCAAATCAGAGGAAATCTAAAAACATAACTAATGAAATTATCCGTCAGTGAAGCATTTTCTCAATCCAGTCACTCCGGGACTCAACAGTTTGATGATGGATTGGTAGTTGAGGGGATGATGGAGTGAGGGATTGAAGGGGTGAGAGAGTGAGGGAGTGAGGAGGTGAGGGATTGAAGGGGCGAGAGAGTGAGGGACTGAGGAGGTGAGGGATTGAAGGGGTGAGAGAGTGAGGGAGTGAGGAGGTGAGGGATTGAAGGAGTGAGAGAGTGAGGGAGTGAGGAGGTGCGGGATTGAAGGGGTGAGAGAGTGAGGGATTGAAGGGGTGAGAGAGTGAGGGAGTGAGGGATTGAAGGGGTGAGAGAGTGAGGGAGTGAGGGATTGAAGGGGTGAGAGAGTGAGGGAGTGAGGAGATGAGGGATTGAAGGGGTGAGAGAGTGAGGAGGTGAGGGATTGAAGGAGTGAGAGAGTGAGGGAGTGAGGAGGTGAGGAATTGAAGGGGTGAGAGAGTGAGGGAGTGAGGAGGTGAAGGATTGAAGGGGTGAGAGAGTGAGGAGGTGAGGGATTGAAGGGGTGAGAGAGTGAGGAGGTGAGGGATTGAAGGGGTGAGAGAGTGAGGAGGTGAGGGATTGAAGGGGTGAGAGAGTGAGGGAGTGAGGGATTGAAGGGGTGAGAGAGTGAGGGAGTGAGGAGATGAGAGATTGAAGGGGTGAGAGAGTGAGGAGGTGAGGGATTGAAGGGGTGAGGGAGTGAGGAGGTGAGGGATTGAAGGGGTGAGAGAGTGAGGAGGTGAGGGATTGAAGGGGTAAGAGAGTGAGGGAGTGAGGGATTGAAGGGGTGAGAGAGTGAGGAGGTGAGGGATTGAAGAGGTGAGAGAGTGAGGAGGTGAGGGATTGAAGAGGTGAGAGAGTGAGGGACTGAGGAGGTGAGGGATTGAAGGGGTGAGAGACTGAGGGAGTGAGGAGGTGAGGGATTGAAGTGGTGAGAGAGTGAGGAGGTGAGGGATTGAAGGGGTGAGAGAGTGAGGAGGTGAGGGATTGAAGGGGTAAGAGAGTGAGGGAGTGAGGAGGTGAGGGATTGAAGGGGTGAGAGAGTGAGGAGGTGAGGGATTGAAGTGGTGAGAGAGTGAGGGAGTGAGGGATTGAAGAGGTGAGAGAGTGAGGGAGTGAGGAGGTGAGGTCTCCAGTGAAAATTACAATAGTTCATGCTGCTTGTCCCTTTCACGGGGGGGGGGGAGGGGGGGGGGGATCGGTCGGTTCAACATGAGATGAAAAATCTATTTCCGGAGACTGATATAGATAAAATTGCGTGGAGGCTGATGATACAAATCATTGTTGCAAAAAAATCAACTCGATCTTAATTACTTATCTTTGAACTAAAATGGTCTGCTGATGCAAGCGGCAGGGTGCAGGAATTCATTAGTGAGGCTTCTGTCAAAATGCAGAATATCAAAGTGAATCACTTCAATTCACCGCCTGAGCGGCCAGTTTTCTGGATGATAACATTGATTGCCTTCTGTGGGTGGCACTCTGAGCCCCTCCTGTCCTGCTTCCTATCTATCAGCTAAAATAAACGTGAACTGATCAAAAGCTCTGGGGCGTCTACAAAGTGGCGTCAGCTCCTATCTACCCATCGTCCCTGTGCCTGCATTGTCTCCCAGTCTGACAATGCCTCGATATTAGTGGAGGCATGTGCAGACAGTGCATTGTTGGGGGGGGGGGGGGGGGGGGGGGGAGCGATCCTCGGATGGGCTCAGATGGCCTCTACCAGTGTGGCCCTTGGAATGGTGAACCTTGGTTGGCCCACCGAGAGGTCCACCATGCCAGAACCAGGCTAGTAGAGACGACAAGCGATTCGCGCCCACGTGATTCCCAGGGACCGGAGAATCACTGGAGGCAGGAGCATAGGGTGCCGGAACTGTTAAATAGATGGGGTCATTGAGACCCTTTTCCCTTTATGTACATCCCCCTGCTGGCACGCATCGTAAATCTCGTTAATGTCGCCTTGGGGTTGGGGGGGGGGTCGTTGAAGCATTGCATTGGGCGCCAATCCCAATTTTCCCCCGACTCCCGAATCTCCATCCCATCGGGGAATACATTCTGGACGTCCCAGGATGAAGAATCCCGCTCCCATACATGGCACTACTTTGCAAAAGTGCAGCAGAGTTCTTCTTATAGCCTTGGCCAATATTCATTGTTGTCACTTTGCTGTTTGTGAGATCCTGAGTGCTGAATTGGCTGCCATTACAACAGTGATTACACTTCATTGGCTGTAATGAACCTTTAATACATCATGAAAACCCTCAATCAGTGCAGGTCCTGGCTTTTTCATGAAATGAAATGTAGAAGTTAGTGTAACCACTGAGCTCCCACAAACAACAATCAGATAAGTAGCCAGATGCTCAGTTTTAGTGACGTTAGTTGAGAGAACGACATTGGCCAGGGTTAGTGGGATGGACAACCCTTTGAAATGCTAACAGAGGATGGAAAACAGGTCCTCAGATTAATATCCAATCCAAAAGACAACCCTGCCAAAGATGCAGCACAACTTCAACAACATCAGTCATGTTCAAGCCATAGGACTGAATTTGGGATGGGGGGGTACCATGGTTCCCATCACCTCTGCTCCCCCTCCCCACCCCCTGTCATCTCCGACCCCTCAAGATCCTCGCTGCAATTTAACTCCGGGGGACAGTGTTAATAGCTTTAAGGCGAGACTTCCACCCCATCTTGGGGGACATTTCGACTCCGAGACCAGTCAGCCCATCGGATTGCCTGGCAGCATCATCGTGCCAGCAGTGGAAGCAAGAGCTGGAGTTGGTGCTGGGCTTATCGGCAATCCAACCAGGCCAAGGGACCAAGTTCAAGAGGCCAGTTAAAGAATAATCTTTGGTTGGTGCCTTCAATGGACAAATTGGGCCCCCCAAATCACCCCCCCCCCCCCCCCCACCCCCACCCCCACCCACTGGCCAACAAACAGCCCATACAGCTAAAAGTAGCATGGACCTTCTCTATGATTTAGCTACTTAAGAGCCTCAAAACGGCCCCAAGGATGGGCGGGCTAACCAGACGCCCTCTCAATCTTCAGAAAGGTCGGGGATGGGCAGAAAGGTGGCAGGAAGGCCACTCGCTGCATTTTACAAACCCCATAACTTCGAATCGCCAGTGGGTGTGTGTAAACTCCAGGCCCTGAAGTGGGGTGCAAATCTATAGCCTTCTGATGCTGCTGAGCAAGTGAGCTACCACCGAACCAAAAGAAATGCTAAAGAAATGCATCTTTCCCCATGTACGTGGTACTGACACAGCTCCGAAAAATAGGCTGTCGGTTCATTCTTATTGTTTCTGCTCATTGTAGACTCATGGGCAGCAGGTGGTTTGCCCATTTTGATCAGCTGGCCCAGGTTGGGTTCATCTGCGCAAACCTCAGAGTCTTATTGACGGCGCCAAGTACGATCCTGGTCTAGTAGCTGCGGCTAAATAATCTGCCCGAAATTCCCACAAATTGCAATATTGGCAACTGATTAAGACTTATTCCTTTCCTTTCGTGCCACATTGAAGAACTGTGTCAGACCATGGGGCCAGTAAATAAAAAAAGAATTGCAAATTGCTGAAAATACTTATAGGTTGTGGTATTTTCGTTATGCATTTGGTGCAATTTCTAAGATATAAATCAGTGGCCCCTTTGCCATGCGATGAATGACATAAGCGAAGCTCTTAACTAAACAAACAAGGATTGCTGTTCAGTGAAGAAGAGGAAGCTTACTCCTCCTTGGCCCAGGAACAGACAACGACCAGCAGCCAGTCATGTTCAAACCCATCTGGGATGAACTTTTAAAAAAATTAAATCTTGGAATGTGGGTGTCAATGGCTAGATCAGCATCAACTAACCATTCCAAATTTTAGATTCATAGAATCTATAGTGCAGAAGAAGGCCATTTGGCCCATTAAGTCTGCCCAGGCCTCCACCCTATCCCAGTAATCCAGTAACCCCACCTAATCTTTTGGACACTAAGGGGCAATTTAGCATGGCCAATCCACCTAACCTGCACACCTTTGGACTGTGGGAGGAAACCGGAGCACCCGGAGGAAGTGCAAACTCCACACAGACAGCCACCCGAGGCGGGAATTGAACCCGGGTCCCTGGAGCTGTGAGGCAACAGTGCTCACCACTCTGTCACCATGCTACCCTTGAGAAGATAGTGGTGAGCTTGAATTACCCTTGAGAAGATGGAGGTGAGCTGCCTTTTTGACTCCAGGTGTCCATGTGGTGTAGGTACACCCACAGTGCTATTAGGGAAGGCGTTCCAGAATTTGGGTCCAGCGATAATGAAGGAAGAACATTATATTTCTAAGTCAGAATGGCAAGTGGCTTGAAGGGGAACTGCCAGCTGGTGGTGTCCCCATGTGTCTGCTGCCTTGGCCTTCTATATGACAGTGGCCATCAGAAGGTGCTGTCAAAGGAGCCTTGGAGAGTTCCTGCAGTGTAACCTGTAGCTGACACTCACGGCTGTATGCCAGTGGTGAAGAAGGTGAATGTTTGTGGATGGGGTGCCAATCAAGCGGGCTGCTTTGTCCTGGATGGTGTTGAGCTTCTTGAGTGTTGTTGGAGCTGCGCTCATCCAGGCAAGTGGAGACTATTCCATCCCATTCCTGACTGGTGCCTTGTAGATCTCAGTTTTAATATCCTGTTCTGGTGTTCTGGATTCCTCCAACTGGAGGAGCCCATGTTTTTCTGTATACTATGTCATTGAATTTATTTCATAATTTTAAACACTCGGATCATATTATGTTCCAATCTATTCGAACCATGGAAAAATAAACCACATTTATGCAACCTATCCTAATAATTTAAATTTATTATGTAATATAGATATGAGAGGAGCTCATTGTTTGAGGAGTTGAATCCATGAAAGGAAAAAGCAAAGTTTCAAAATCTCCATAAATTTGGACAGTGACATTATCTGCCTTTCTCATTTTCCTTCAGTTTAGCTCTCTGAGCAGAATTTCACTCACTCTGGGTTCCTTTCATCACATTTCTGACCATGGTGTGTGTCTCATTAACAACTTACTGAAACCTTCACCACTTCCCTCCCCCACAGATACCCCAACTGTGATTCAAGTGAATGAAAGGCGATGACCATGTTCAAAGCTACCCATGATCTGCCAGTAGCAATGTATAAACGGCTAGATTAAAAAAAAATAAATTTAGATTACCCAATTATTTTTTCCAATTAAGGGGCAATTTAGCATGGCCAATCCATCTACTCGGCACATTTGTGGGTTGTGGGGGCGAAACCCACGCAGACACGGGGAGAATGTGCAAACTCCACACGGACAGTGACCCAGAATCGAACCTGGGACCTCAGCGCCGTGAGGCAGCAATGCTAACCACTAGGCCACCGTGCTGCCCTATAAACGGCTAGATTTTAAAAGTGCTTTGGGAGTGAGTAGGAGTGGATTAAAGATCACGAGCGAGATTCGCCGTAGCCGGACTCCACAATCGAGAACGCCGATCGGGCAGTGAATGACTCCCGATACCAAAATCGGGGCAGGTGCCGATTTAACGCCAGTTTGCAATGCTCCGCTCCTTCCAAATCGGCATTATCAGGCCGCGCCCCGTGCCCAGTCACAACCCCGTCTGTATATAATTATCAGGACCACCCGCTATGCTCCTCCTCCAATGGGCCGTGTTCTCGATGGCGCAGGCCACGTGTCGTCCCAGAGGTCGGGAGCCTGGCATGCCGGCTGCGGACAGTGCCCAGCGCCGCCACACTCGGCCGAAATCCATGCTGCTGCCCGAGGAGCTTCTGCCAGGGCTGGGGGAGTGGTGGGGGGGTAGCCAGGAGATGGGCTGTGGGGGCGGGTACGAGGTACAGCGTGGCTAGTGCCATTTTGTCAGACGTGACCGTGCATGTGGGGATGGGAGGGGGGGAGTGAAGGCGCCCATGGCTGTAGCTTGTCAACCCTGCGCATGTGCAGCCCGGGACCTGCCGATTCTTCGACCGTTTTCCGCGTGTTTCGTGTGGCGCCGATGCCAGCCCCTCACTGGTACCGGAATCGGTGAGGGTTTCGCGCCAACTTTCCCGCCATGAAACACCACGGATCCTCCATTGGATCCGGTACTTCGCCTCAGAAACGGAGAATCCAGCCCCACGTTCCAGTAAGGTCTCTCCGGATCCTGACGTCTTTGGGATCTGCTACAATTTTTAAAGTGAGGGGAGAGGCAGTTGCTCACCTCCAAATAATGGCCTGTTAAGCTCCTTGAGGAGATTGTTATCCGGACATGGAGGGTGAGAAGGTGAATCGCTGAACCGGAACAGTCTCGTGCATGTTGGTGCATTGTTGTCAGATTCAATGTTGCCAGAAATTATGCTGAAACCGTTGAAACCTGAAGGATTTTGCACCAGATTACCATTCTTCTGGCTATTTTATTCCCCTGGGGTGTTGCCTGCTCTCTCAGTGACAGCCCCCATCATGGCTTCTGTCTAACTTTGCTGCTTGTGTTCTGCAGCCTCCTCGTTAGGCTTGGTGCCACTAATCAGGCACCAAGCTTACTGTTGGCTCAATTTAATTCAGATTTATTGTCACGAGTAGCAAGTTACAGTGAAAAATATTGTTTTGAGTAAAGTCCAGGCAGATCGCTCCATACAAGAGAAGATAGAACATATGATAAATACATGAGGGAACATAATGAGAATACATAAACATAGACAATGGGTGAAGTATACCGTATATAGTGTTACAACTGCAGAGACGATGCGTAGAAAGATCAATTCTGTCCATAGTATCAGTTCAGGCCCTAAGAGGGCCAGTCAGGAGTCTGGTAACAGGGGGGAAGAAACTGCTTTTGAATCTGTTAGTGCGTGTTCTCAGACCTTTGTATCTTCTGCCCGATGGAAGAGGTTGGAAGAGAGAATTACCCGATTGGGAGGGGTCTTTGATTCTGCTGCCCGCTTTCCCAAGGCAGCGGGACAGGCAGACGGAGTCAGTGGATGGGAGGCGGGTTTGTGTGATGGACTGGGCTGTGTTCACGAGTCTCTGAAGTTTCTTGCGGTCTTGGGCCGAGCAGTTGCCATACCAGGCTGTGATGCAGCCAGATAGGATGCTTTCTGTCGTACATCTATAGAAATTGGTAAGAGTCATTGTGGACATGCTGAACTTCCTTAATTTCCTGAGGAAATATGTCATTAACATTTGAAAATGAAGTTGGTGTGAGTGACACGGAAGCATCACAGTTGAGGATCCCAAAATTAACCAGGCATCGATTCCTGATCTCAAATTGAAAATCAAGCTCAAATGTTCTCATAGAATTTGGGATGGATGTTTAATGGATCAGATATCACCCATTTCGCAAAATGTCAGAATTGTTCCTCATTCATCGGCAATCTCTTTGTAAAACCTTAACATCATTAAACTAGGTATTGTTTAATTATATTTGACAAACTTAAACTCACTGGTGTGGACCTTGACTTTGTACAATCTGGTAAAACAGATGTTAGCGAGTCCACTTTACATCTTAGGGACTGGTTTAGTACAGGGCTAAATAGCTGGCTTTGAATGCAGACCAAGGCAGGCCAGCAGCTGTCATGTTGTACGAATTAAGTAATGGCATGATGGGAAAACTGGCCAACTACTTGGTGCAATGTAAGAAAAGCTGACCTAGCCATTCCAATATGCCAGACCCCTGTAAGACCGAGAAGGTCAAGTCCGCATAACTTAAAGCATGAATAAGATCAGGGAAGGTCAAGCTATTCCAAAATGCCTGACCTCTGTAAATTCTGATACGGTTAACTCCTCATGACCCAGGGCTGTTTATGTAAGACAAGATGAAGGAGTCACCAACCTCTTAATGTTCTATCAAAGGACAAGATAATGGTATGAGTGATGAGACAGAGTCCTAGGAGGTCAGCAGGTTTGTGCCTGTTTTCTGACATTGCTTATGTTTCAACCTCTGATCGAATTCCTGACTAAGCTGTAGTCACGCAATCCTGATAATGATAATGTATAAATACTGAACTGACTTTCTGTGTCAACGCGGACTTGAGGAGGAATTAGCAGTGGGTAACAACTGTTCTCTGAACTCAAGTTGCAGCCAATACTGCATGCGGTCTTTTCGTAAATAAAGACTCCTTATTTTGTCGAAACTAACTTTGTTGAGTCTTTCTACCACAGTCCAGAAGCAGGAAAAATATTGACTTCTACACAGCGCAGGTTCAATTCCCGTACCAGCCTCCCTGAATAGGTGCCGGAATGTGGCGACTCGGGGCTTTTCACAGTAACTTAATTTGAAGCCTACTTGTGACAATAACCAATTTTCATCTCCCCCTTTTCATTCCTGTCAACTGTAATGGAGAAAAATGGCAATTGTCTGTTTTACACCCTTTCCACCTGCATGATAAATTTTTGTGATAATTTAAAATTTGGCATTCTTGTGTTTGTCCTGATGTGTGCAAAATGAGAAGCTTTTGCAGCACGTCTCTCTTTTCACCTTTAAATAACAAGAAATCTGTCAATCTTCAATTTAAATCTACAATTAATTGAATGTCCATTACCATTTGTGAAAGAAAGTTCCAAACTGCTGCACCCTTTTGTGTCGAACGTTTTGGAATTTCACTCCTGTAAAGTCTGTCTTGGGCAGCACGGCGCCAAGGTCCCAGGTTCGATCCCGGCTCTCGGTTATTGTCCATGTGCAGTTTGTACATTCTCCTCTGTGTTTGCGTGGGTCTCACTCCCACAACCCAAAGATATGCAGGCTAGGTGGATTGGCCGCACTATTGCGCCGCACTAATTGCCCCTTGATTGGAAAAAAAAACTGGGTACTCTAAATTTATATTAAAAAAAAGTCAGTCTTTAATCTTTAGTTCTAATCTATCGGATCAACCAGTTGCCATTGTGTTGGGTGATCAAAGTGAAATGAAATGAAATGAAAAATGAAATGAAAATCGCTTATTGTCACAAGTAGACTTCAAATGAAGTTACTGTGAAAAGCCCCTAGTCGCCACATTCCGGTGCCTGTTCAGGGAGGCTGGTACAGGAATTGAACCCCGCTGCTTGGCCTGCTTGGGCTGCTTCAAAAGCCAGCTATTTAGCCCTATGCTAAACCAGCCCCTCATGGTGATGATGATGTACCCGTGGGCCCTCTTTGTTTCGGATAGGGCCCCCACACTGTCCACTAACACCTTGCTGAATGGTTCCCTCATAAGGCAGCAGGGGAATCATAGGTTCAGGTTGTATTGCAGGATGGAGTATTCCCTCAAGATGATACATGTGACAGGTTCTGGAAGACCTCACTGGAGGTGTGGTCAGTAGAAATTCAGGCTGATGGTTGCTTGGGTTACATGAATACCAACAGGCTCAGCCATCGGAATTTTATGTGCTAGCCACAAGAATTTCCCATGGTACCTCGGCAGCGCTATAACCTGGTCGATCACTGTCCATTCCTCATTTCCAGTCTCTGAGGGGAGTCTCCATTTCCTCGTCAGCACCTCATTCAGGGACTGCCTCTGCCTCTAATGAATACGGGATTGTTTTATGGACCAATACGTTGAGGAACTAACTGAAGAACAGGCCATTCTAGACTGGATATTGTGTCATGAGAAAAGCGTAATTGACAATCTACTTGTGAGAGGTCCCTGGCGAATGAGCGACCATAATATAACAGAATTCTTCATCAGGGTGGAGAGTGACACAGTTGGTTCTGAGACTATGGTCCTGAATATAGCAAAAGGAAATTATGATGGTATGAGGCACAAGTCAGCTATGATGGATTGGGGAATGTTACTTAAAAGGATGGTGGTGGATAGGAAATGGCCAACATTCAAAAAGTGTATGGGTGAACTGCAAACAATTGTTCATTCCCGTCTGGCACAAAACTAAAATGGCAAAGGTGGGCAAACCGTGGCTTATGAAGGAAATTAGAGATAGTACTAAATGCAAGATAGAGACATACTAAATGACCTGAAAAAACAGCAGACCTGAGGATTGGTAGCAGTTTAGAGTTCAGCATACGAAGGCAAAGGGGTTGATCAAAAGGATAAAACAGAACACATTAGTAAGTAAGATTGCAGGAAACATAAAAACTGACTGTAAAAGCTTTGATATGCAGGTGAAGAGCAAAAATATTGGTGAAGACGAATGTAGGTCCCTTGCAGTCAGACACAGGGGTATTTATAACAGGGAACAAAGAAATGGTTGATCAACTGAATATATACTTTAATTCTATCTTCACAAAGCAGGTCACAAATGAGATACCATAAATGTTTGGAAACACAGGGCTTAGTGAGAGGGAAGAAAAGAAAGAAAGCAGTATTAGTAGAAAAATTATGTTGGGGAAATGTATGGAACTGAAGACCGATGAATCCCCAGGGCGTGATAATCTACATCCCAGAGGACATAGGAAGTGGCCCTAGAAATGATGGATGCTTCTATGGTCATCTTCTAAGATTCTATCGACTCTAGAACAGTTCCTACAGATTGGAGAGTAGATACTGTAACCCCACTATTTAAAAAGGGAAGGTGAGAGAAAACAGGGAATTATAGACCAGTCAACCTGATGTTGGTAGCGGGGAAAATGCGAGAATCCATTCTGAAAGATTTAATGCGGAGCACTTGGAACACAGTGGCAGGATTGGACAGAGTCAGCATGGATTTACGGAAGGAAATCATGCTTGAAAAATCTATTGGATTATTTCAAGGATGCGTAGAGTTGACGAGGGGACGACAGTGGATGTGGTTCATTTTGATTGTCAGAAGGCTTTCGACAAAGTCCCCCCATTAGAGTTTAGCGTCTAAAGTTAAAGTGCATTGGATTGGGTGGAGTGTATTGAGATGGATAGAAAGCTAGTTGGCCAATAGGAAACAAAGAGTAGGAATAAATGGTCATTTTTACAAATGGCAGGCAGTGACTTGTGGGATACCACAGGAATCAATTTTAGGACCCCAGCTATTCACAATATATAAGAATAATTTAGTTGAGGGAACTAAATGTAGTATCTCCAAATTTGCAGATGACACAAAGTTGAGAGAGGGAAAGTGTAACGAGATCTGGGTGTCCTCGTACACCAGTCACTAAAGGTAAGCATGCAGGTGCAGCAAACGGTAAAGAAGCCAAATTGTATGCGAGCATTCATTGCGAGAGGGTTCAAGTACAGCAGGATTGTCTTGCTGCAATTATACAGAACCTGGGCGAGGCCACACTTGTGTGCAGTTTTGATCTCATTATCTGAGGAAGACTGTTTTTTCTTTGGAGAGAGTGCAGCAAAGGTTTACCGGACTGATCCCTCGGATGGTGGGATTGACGCATGAAGAGAAATTGAATCGGTTAGGATTGTATTCGCTGGAGTTTGGAAGAATGAGGGGCATCTAATAGTAACCTACAATATTCTAACAGGACTGGACAGGGTAGATGCAGGATGTTCCCGAGGGTGGGTGTGTCCAGAACCAGGGATCATAGTCTAAGGATTTGGGGTAAACCACTTAGGACTGAGATAAGTAGGAACCTCTTGACCCAAAAGGTTGTGAGCCTGTAGAATTCACTGCCACAGAGAGTAGTTGAGGCCAAGACATTTTGGGCAGGATTCTCCGACCACCCGCCAGGTTGGAGAATCGCGGGGGGGGGGGGGGGGGGGGGGGGCGTGAATTCCGCCCCGCTGCTCCAGCGATTCTCCGGTCCCCGATGGGCCGAGTGGCTGCCCATTTCCGGCCAGTCCCGCCGGCGTGAATTACACATTGTCTGTACCGGTGGGACCTGGCTCTGAGGGTGACCTGCGGAGCCCTCGGGGGGGAGGGGGGGGGGGGCAATGGGCGGGGGGGCAATGGGTGGGTGCAGGGGGATCTGCACCCACCCCGCCATCATAGTGGCATGACCCGTGATCAGTGCCCACCGATCTGCGGGCGTGCCTGTGCCGTGGGGGCACTCTTTTTCTCCACGCCGGCCTGTGTAAAGCTCCGCCATGGTTGGCGCAGAGAAGAAACCCACTGCGCATGCGCAGGAATCGCGGCAGTGGTTCTGGGAACACGCTGGCGCTCCTGCGCATACGCCAACTCGTGCCGGCCAGCGGAAGCCCTTCGGCACCGGTTGGTGCGGCGCCAATTACTCCAGCGCCGGCCTAGCCTCCGCACCTTCCAGGCGGCCCGACGCCGGAATGGTTCACGCCACTCTTTGCCGCTGGTACCCCCCCCCCCCCCCCCCCCCGGATACTGGAGAATCCCGCCCTTTGTGTTTTCAAGAAGAAGTTCGATATACCTCTTGGTGCTCAAGGGATCAAAGGATATGGGGGAAAGGAGGATCAGGTTACTGTGTTGGATGATCAACCATGAACACAATGAATGGCGGAGCAGGCTCGAAGGGGCAATTGGCCCCCTCCTCTCCGATTTTGTATGTTTCCATGAATTCTACACCAGCAGCCTGAGCTAATGTTCAAACAGACGGTCTTCTGTCTCTCGGGCCCCTTCAGCTCCCTATGACGGAGCTTGTCTGACCATGGACCAAGTTTTGTTTATTTATTTATTGTTAAAAATAAATTTAGTGTACCCAATTGAACTGTAAAAACATCTACTTTTGATGCCAGTGTTTTTCTCACGGAACCAGAGAAAGTTGCTTCTGAGGATTTGAACAGTTTGGCCCTCAAACAGCTAAAAGAGTTGACGAGGCATCTAGGATGCAAATTTTTGCTGACATTTTTAAAGGGGCGGCCAATGGTCTGCATGCTGAAATTGAGGACGGTGAAATGGATAGCAAGGCAGTAGAGGGATTCAAATTGGAGCAGTGTAATTTGGAGATTCAGAGAGAGAAAGAGGAAAGGAACTTTCAGGGAAGGAGATGAAGGGAAGAGAGAGAATGCCAGGAGAGACAAAAGGAAAGGGAATTTCAGCTGAAACAGACCGAACCAAGAGGAAGGAATCCTGGGGTGTCCCTTGAAGACACCACTAGCTGAAGACTTAAAGACTGAGGCAACCCAAATCATTCATTTAATATCTAAATTTGACGAAGCAGAGATGGAAGCCTGCTTAATCTCGCACGAGCAGTTAGCAAAGCTGTTAAAGTAATCAGCACAAAAATGGGCCTTATTTGGAGTCAATTTGACCAGGTTTTCTTGAGTTATAGAAAGCATCTTATCTGGTGGCATCACAGCCTGGTACGGCAACTGCTCGGACCAAGACCGCAAGAATTTCCACCCAAATATGAGAATTGAGTCCAAAGTAAGCGGATTAATACGAGAGTATACAAAGTAGTCCCTGACTCATGAGGAGTAGATGACTGAGTGTTGCGGCCATTGTGATTTGAGATTCCAGTGGTGCTGACTTCAGCAGTTGAATAGTCGGTTTAGAGATTCCAGTGGCGATGGCATTAGCGGGCGAATACTCGTACAGCCGCGTGTTCCTCGGCGGTGTGCTGTCGCTGGTAGTGGGATTCTAAATTCCTTTCACTGGTAGAGGGGTTCCCAATGCGGCGGCGAATTGGGATTGGGGGGGCGTCCGTTTCCCCCCCCCCCCCCCCCACTGGTGACGGGATTGGGGTTCGCGAGCCAGCGGGAGGGTGCAAGTAGGTTTCAATGTCCCATTTGCATTCACTTAGTGGGTCGGGTACCAGGTTCTCTGGGTCCTCATGATTGTCTGATCCTCCGGGTTGGAATCACGTGGGCGTGGGTTACAACAGGTATGGACACACGTGGCCCTGATCTGATGGACCTCACTGTGGGCTAAGGGGTTAACTCCTTAAGGGGATTTCCCCAAAGTCTACCCGAGGACGACCCCCTCCCCAAAATTCAGGGACTGGTTTAGCACAGTGGGCTAAACATCTGGTTTGTGAAGCAGAACAAGGCCAGCAGCACAGGTTCAATTCCCGGTCCAGCCTCCCCGAACAGGCGCCGGAATGTGGCGACTAGGGGCTTTTCACAGTAACTTCATTTGAAGCCTACTTGTGACAATAAGCAATTTTCATTTAATCTCATTTCATTTCATTTTTTCATTTTCAATTTGCCAGGACTGTTCCTTCGGTTAAGGGATCTTTGGGGAATCCTTTAGTAAGGGGGACTCTAGAGGGGGTCCCTTTAGTAAGGAGTCTCGGGGAGTCCCTTCAGTTCTAAGGGTGTATGGGATGGGTTCCCTATTCAGTGGGGCTCTGTTGGAGGTTCCCCCATTCAGATGTCTCGGGGGGTTCCCCCTATTCAGGGGGCGACAGGTCAGGTCACTTGGGGGAAGGAGGGTGGACCCAGAATATCTGGAGCTGAACCATGGTGCAAGGGGGTGGGGAGGTTGATCCGTGATGTGGGTGGGGGCTGCTGTGTGGTGGGGGGATGGCCAATCGCGGGTCCTCGCAATCAGGCCATCTAATCAAAATGATTATCTCAGGAATGCCTCACAATCCTCGCTATGCATAAGGGAGGGCAAAGCAGTCGCAATTCAACCCTGGTGAGAGAAGGTTGGATTCTCCATTTCAGCAAAACCCAGACTGGTAACTGGTTCTTAGTGGTTTACATTTCCAAATTGGTACACTGCGAATTAAGTTTTGGTCTCCTTACTTGAGAAAGGACGTACTGGCACTGGAGGGTGTGCAGAGGAGATTCACTGGGTTAATCCCAGAGCTGAAAGGGTTGGATTAAGAGGAGAGGTTGAGTAGACTGGGACTGTACTCGTTGGAATTTAGAAGGATGAGTGGGGATCTTATAGAAACATATAAAATTATGAAGGGAATAGATAGGATAGATGCGGGAAGGTTGTTTCCACTGGCGGGTGAAAGCAGAACTAGGGGGCATAGCCTCAAAATCAGGGGAAGTAGATTTAAGACTGAGTTCAGGAGGAACTTCTTCACCCAAAGGGTTGTGAATCTATGGAATTCCTTGCCCAGTGAAGCAGTAGCGGCTCCTTCATTAAATGTTTTTAAGATAAAGATAGATAGTTTTTTGAAGAATAAGGGGATTAAGGGTTATGGTGTTCGGGCCGGAAAGTGGAGCTGAGTCCACAAAAGAGCAGCCATGATCTCATTGAATGGCGGAGCAGGCTCGAGGGGGCAAATGGCCTACTCCTGCTCCTAGTTCTTATGTTCTTATGTATATGCAATCCTAGATTAATGGTCCAGTCATTGTGTGAAAAATTAATAAAGAATATTTATTAACTGAAATGAAATAACACACTACAAGAAGGACCAGGCTTAACCACAACACTTAAGCACGCTGATGGCTATACACACAGTATCATAGGAAATTACCTCTTGGCTCCAACTACCCATGTTCCCGGAACTCCCAGACGCCCCTTTGTTCCCAGTCAACATTCAATATTATATAACTCTCTGAGCTAAATCCTGCACATATTTACCATGCTCAGTTTGAGTTCTGATCTTAACCGGCTGCCTGTTTACCAATACCTTGCTTGCAGGAGATTGTTTCTACAGCTGTATTCCCCAGTCATTGTGCTATGTATATGCCATTTTCCCCTTTGATGTTTATCCAGCTGGTGAAGTCGGCTTTTATCACTCTTTTTAAAAGTTTTTCTATACCTCCATTTCCTCTCCGAGGTAAACATTTGCTTTACTCACCAATGTGCCAATTTGGATCACACCATCCCTTCAGACATCTCCCTATTTTATTTTCTTATATCCCAATTTAATTTTACCCAACTCTTAGCAACCTTTTCATGATTTGGTCCATCGCCACACAATAATTTGGTGTGTCCTCTTTCTGTCTGCTTTCTGGTTGTGTTTATGCTTTCACCCTCCACCTCCTCTGCTTGCATCTCTCCTTTGTGTCTAGCCACATGGCCCCATTTTGTAACTTCCTTCAATTTGTTATTGTCAAGGGTTACCAGATCATTTGGACCAGAATTTCTGATATCTGAAAAACTTCCAATTTATTCTTTACAATTGACTCTTAAAAAGTTATTTTCAATTTTTTTAAAAAACGATTACAGATTCCACAGATATTGTAGTGAAATAAGATATTTCCTTTACTGCACTGATAAAGGTGACCAGCTGTCCCATATTTTAAGGGACTGTCTTTTTTTAGTCTGCATGCTCTGTGTCCCTTAATTTGTCCCTTATTTCTAGGACAGCCTGTAGGAGACTGAGCCTTGGCTATTATGGTCAGCCCCCAATCTGCCCCACCGCCCCACACCGACCATTCTGGTGAAGCTTCCCTTATTTAGGGGCTGGTTTAGCACAGTGGGCTAAACAGCTGGCTTGTAATGCAGAACAAAGCAGCAGCGCGGGTTCAATTCCCTTACCGGCCTCCCCGAACAGGCGCATTAATGTGGCGACTAGGGTCTTTTCACAGTAACTTTATTGAAGCCTACTTGTGACAATAAGCTATTATTATTTTATTTCATAAGAATTGGTCTGCATGCTTCCAGGTTAAAGTTTCTCACAGTACCATTTAGTTCATATTGTTTCCCCTAAGTTTTATGAACAAACTGTATCATGTCACACTTCTCGGTGTTAAATGTTAGCTGCCAAGTGTTTGCCCATTTAATTTGCCTGTCGCCCTGAAATATGTTACCATAATTTTTATTGCTTACTATATTTCCAAGTGCTGTATCATCTGAAAATGTTGAAATAATGCTCTGTGCACAAACACAGCTCATTAATATGTTTCAATAAGAAGCAATGCCCAGTCCTGGGGAAAACCATTGTGCACAATTTTAAACAATCACAACAATTTATATATTTATTCGGTAATAAAAAGGCCCTGATTGGTTGGCACATTGACTATGATTAGTGAGGCATTTCCATGAAGAAAGTAAATTGCTCCTCAAGCTTGTGGGTAATGCGAGAGTGGATGCTATTTAAAAAAATATTTTGGGGCAATGTTGTGTTATTCTATAAAGAAAGTATTGTGTGTGTGTGTGTGGGTAAATTATATAATTAAGCTGGGGAAAGATTAATGGAGGACATTGAACTGGAAGAGTTGAGGGATGAAAGGAGTGAAAATGTTAAATAAGCATTTATATTAAAACTAGGTTCAAGTGAACTTTTTTAAAATAAATTTAGAGTGCCCCAATTCATTATTTCCAATTAAGGGCCAATTTATTTTGGCCAATCCACCTACCCTGCACATCTTTGGGTTGTGGGGGTGAAACCCATGGAAACATGGTAGGAATGTGCAAACTCCACACGGACAGTGATCCAGAACCGGGATCTAACCTGGGACCTCGGTGCCGTGAGGCAGCAGCAGCTAACCACTGAGCCATCTTGCTGCCCAATCAAGTGAACTTATAAGTAAATAAGTTTGATTTAGAAATGTACATTAGGAGATACAGAGGGGCTCGATTTTCCTGCTGTTAAAATTCAAAGGGGAGTAAAGTCCCTTCACAGTTTGTAAAGGGTTCATAAATAAACAAGGGAAGATTTTTTTATTTTATTTGATCCCAAAAGGGAGCAAACTGAAAGACATGAAACATTTTTTGTATTTTGGAAAAATTGAGTTCAAAAAAGTGCTGAGAACAATGCAATCGAAGATCAAAGGGAAAAAAGTTATGTAAGGCGCGATGTTGAGCTGATTTTGTGTTGGGTGTTTGGGGAACTTTTCCAGGAAAAAGCTCTGAATTGGGGAAAGGTAAAGTTTGAATCAGCCACCCGGTCAAACCAGAAACGTCTTGGGCTGCAAAAAGTCAGTCTTGTTCTGGAGTTTCTTGGATTTCCACAGCAGAGTAGAAATGAGTTTAGGATGTCATGTGGTATATTTTTATTAAACTGACAGTTTTGCATTGGATGATATTACTGGATTCTTATAGTTAAACATCCGTAAGGGAGTATTGCCTGGAAGATATTTCTTTGTCGATCTGATCAAATAGGGAGCTTTTTGGGGGGAATGTTTTATAAGGCTATTTTTAACTCCAATTGTAATTCTTTTGTTAATAAATATTTTACATTTAATTTTAAAATCCCAGCATGGTTACTGAGATGAATACATTTTCTTCTTGTTTTGAGGCCAAATTTTTGTCCGGGATTTGATTTGCTCAGAAATTAACATCTGTCGTGATATGTTATGGTCATGACAGGAATTCAAAATGTTGCAAGGCTTGAATATATTCCTTTCCCCTATGGAGAACAGATCCCTCCGTATGACTGCCTGTCACTGTTTCTTTTGTCTTCCAATTCTCTTCTCAGTGCCCAAATATTTTTATCTTCTCAAAGCCGTCAGGAATGTTTGATTGGAGTCTTTCCTCAGAGTCCTTTTCCACAGTCGACTGCCCTGAACTTTCCAAAAGTCTCTGACTGCATACCATTTTTCAGGAGTGACGAGCTGGATGGATTATTGACAAGGGCTCCTGGGTGTATAAAGATTTATTACATTTCTAATCACTCCATCAGGTGCTGAGTTCTTGGGTTGACAATCTCGGCCAGGATGATCTATTTGTGAGATTATGGGGGGGTTTCTCCGTTGCCCAACGCCGATACCATAATTGGCGCTTGGGCGGTGAATCCCTGTTTATGACCGAATTGGGGGTGGGGCCTGTATTCAGATGCTCCACCCCCTCCAAAACGGTGTCATCGGGGAGCGCAGCGCACGCCATTGGGACGGCCTCAGGACATTACCTGAAGGAAATCCCCCGATGCTCCATCACTGATGGGCTGAATTCTCCACCGCACGGGGCACGTGTGCTCTCAGTTTTCGTGAACCTGGTGTGGCAGCTGCGGACTGTGTCCAGCGCTGCCACAGTCGGTTGGGACGAGGGATGGGGGGACTGGTGGAGGGTGGCCTGGAGGTGGTGAGGGGGTGGCTAGTGGGGTCACTATCTGGCAGGTCGGGTCTGCTGCAGGTCATCGCTGTCCGGTCAGAGGATCGGTGCCGGGGCGGCACCAACCTTCTCGTCGTAACACCAGACATTCCCCTGTCTGGAAGTTGGAAAGCAGTCCAGATAGGGGCTGTGGGAATCCTTTTAACTGTAATACTTACCTTGCAACTCCACATGTCCAATATGCGAAGGTGAGCAGCTGTGTCTATGTCCAGTTCCCACATATTCACTGTCTGCAATCCATTCATGGCTTCCAAAGAGCAAAGAACAATACAGCACAGGAACAGGCCCTTCGGTCCTCCAAGCCTGCACCAATCACCTGTCCTATCTAGACCAACAACCTGTATCCTTCTATAGCCCATCTGTTCATGCACCTATCCAGCTAAGTCTTAAAGGTCACTGACGCACCGGCGCATGCGCGAACCGGCGAAGGCCTTTCGGCCAGCCCCGACGCCGTGGGGCGAGCGTCAAAGGCCGTTGGGGCCGGTTTTGGCGCCAGTCGGCGTGGCGCCAACCATTCCGGCGCGGGCCTAGCCCCCAAAGGTGCGGAGAATTCCGCACCTTTGGGGAGGCCCGGCGCCAGAGTGGTTGGCACCACTCCGCTACGCCAGGACCCGCCGCCCCGCCGGGTAGGGGAGAATCCCACCCATGATGTTAGAGTGACCTATGTGCTTTAAGTTGCAAATGGGTTTGGTGCACTGAAGGTTGTCCATATGTTGATAATTTATGAACATCTGGACTTACAATGTGCCTCTTGTATATTTTACCAGGTTACCAAGAAAATTATTTTGGTCTCTCGGTAAGTGTTCTTTTTATAGTTATCTGTTTATGGAAGTGTCCGTTAATTATACAGGTTTCACTCCAATAAGACACAGAAGGATCCTTCATGTCGTTTACTTATTCTGATTGTTTTTAATTAAAGTAGCAGCCAGGGAGCAGCAGTGGACGGGCAAGTCGAATTGAGAAAACATGGCAATGGGGAGATGAAAGCATCTCCCCCTCAGGGCCTGTGAAGGTCAGGCAGGACACACACGAGGTACATTTCGCCCGTCCTGGCCTGAGCGAAAGATACTTGCATTTGCAAATTCAGGACAAAGGTTTGGTCCCAATGCAACTCAAGTAAGGAGCCTTGTCCCAGAAAAATGGTGTGTGTGAGATTTTCGGAGTGTTCAATTGTTCTGTATTTGATTCAGTGAGTCTGGTAACTGATCTATGCTCATTGTGCTTGATTGGCCAAGCCCAGCAATATGATGTCCTGGCCATACAGAAGGCAGGACTGTGTGTCAGAAATTCCTGAACACAAAGGTATTCAAGAAGGATAGGAAAGTAAGAAAAGGAGGGGTGGCGGCATTGGCTAAGGAAAGAATTACAGTGCTGCAGAAAGAAGATATCCCAGAGGGGTCAAGGACAGAATTTATTTGTTCAAAGCTAAGGAACAAAGAAGGTGAAATTACATTGCTCAGGTTGCTCGGGTGTGATGCAGCAGACTTAAAACTCAGTCCGCTTTCGGGTACGTTTGACGGAGTGTTTCAGTGGCTGCAGCGCAGAGGTTCACCGCCACTTTGCTGTTTTTTTGGGGCCTTGGAGCATTCAGACGAGGCCAAACTTCAGTTGATTTCCTGTACTGGTGAGTTGAGCTCACCAGTAGGACTGGCTCCTCACAGATCGGGGCACCATTTTGATCGGCAGCCCCGATCTCTGCACCCCCTCTTTCAGGCTCCCATGCTTTCTGAACCACCCTCCCCAAAACTTCCTCTGGCCCCTGGAACACCCCTTTAATGGACAAGGCCCATCTGTGTCCGAACCCTGACAGTGCCAACCTGGTGCTGCCGTCCAGGCCCACTGTAAGTATCCCTGCACCCTGGCAGTGCCACTGGGGATCCTAACATTGACAGGCTGGCAGTGCCAAGACATCCAGGTTAGAGGGGAACTGCGACGGTACCACCTTGTCCTGTCCCCAACCACCCGGGGGTCTCTAATGGCCTGTGAGACCCCTCCCTCAGAGGTACTGTCACGTCTGTTCTAACTTTGTGGAACAGTGCTAAACGGCACCCAATCAATGTCTCGCAGGGGACCTACGTCCAGGTACTGGGTGAATGCGGCTTAATGGCTCGTTTAAATATGCTGATCTGGACCATGCCCGTCAAGGGCGATATCCAGGTCGCGCCAGGCAGGGTGAGGCTGGTGACTCCCGATCGGCCCGACGCAGGTGTGGACCGCGATTTGGGGCTCTTGCGAGATTCACCTGTTGTTGCCGGCCCGCGTGGTGCCTGAATTTCGCCGGCAGTCTACAGGCCACCAACTCTTGTGAAGGTTGTAAAGGACCAAACTTGCAAGGGAGTTGCAGAGAGGTCCAAACATTGTAGAATAGTTATAATGGAGATTTGAATTTTCCAAATAGAATATTAGTCATGTAAAGGGCAGCATGGGGCAAGGATTCCTGTCATGTTTCCACAACAATTGTTTTCAGTCCAATGAGAAGGAGGCACTGCGGAAACTGATTCCTGGGAATGACGGGGGGGGGGGGGGGGGGCAAGTGGGTCAAGTTGGAGACGGAGAACATTTACGGGAGAGTGTTCGCTGGAAAGACTGAAGCTGAGGGGAGACCTGATAGAGGTCCACAAAATTACAAGAGGCATAGACTGGGTGGATAGCCAAAGGCTTTTTCCAAGGGTGGACGTGTCAATTACAAGGGGGCACAGGTTCAAGGTGAGAGGTGTGCAGCACGGTAGCACAAGTGGATATCACTGTGGCTTCACAGTGCCAGGGTCCCAGGTTCGCTTCCCGGCTGGGTTACTGTCTGTGCGGAGCCTGCACGTTCTCCCTGTGTCTGTGAGGGTTTCCTCCGAGTGCTGCGGTTTCCTCCCACAATCCAAAGACGTGTAGGTTAGTGGATTGACCATGATAAATTGCCCTCAGTGACCAAAAAGGTTAGGAGGGGTTATTGGGTTACAGGGATAGGGTGGAAGTGAGGTCTTAAGTGGGTCAGTGCAGACTCGATGGGCCGAATGACCTCCTTCTGCACTGTATGTTCTATGAGAGGGGGAAAGTCTAAGGGAGATAGATAGCACAGAACAGGCCCTTCGGCCCTCGATGTTGTGCCGAGCAATGATCACCCTACTCAAACCCACATCTCCACCCTATACCCGTAACCCAACAACCCCCCCTTAACCTTACTTTTTAGGACACTACGGGCAATTTAGCATGGCCAATCCACCTATCCCGCACATCTTTGGACTGTGGGAGGAAACGGTGGAAACCCACGCACACACGGGGAGGACATGCAGACTCCGCACAGACAGTGACCCAGCCGGGAACCGAACCTGGGACCCTGGAGCTGTGAAGCATTTATGCTAACCACCATACTACCGTGCTGCCCACTAATGACATATGGGATATGTTTTTCACACAGAGAATGGTGGGTGCCTGGAACGTGCTGCCAGAGGATGTGGTGGAAACAGGCACATTAGCAACATTTAAGAGGCAGATGGATGGGTCCATGAATAGGGAGGAAATAGAGGGATACGGACTGAGTAAGGGCAGAAGATTCTTTTTTAATTAGGGTATCGACTCAGAGTAAAGTGAACAGATACACTGAAGCTTCCAGATGGTGAGCTAGAAGGATGGTTGAAAGCATTGTTTAAATCTCTGTAAACAAAGTTCCTGCAAAGGTAGAAACCCGTGTCATCTCTGTATTGCTCTGAGAATCAAGCAAATCATAAAATATACAACATTTTACAGCATCAGCTGCCAATGCCTTGTCACTGTCTAAAGACATGGCCCAGATGCCAACTTGTTCCTTGGTGCTCGCACCTTCAACCTCACCACACCGTCCAACCCCATCACTTTCGCAATCCACAAAATTAGTCATTTTACAGAGAGCTTTAACAAAGGGTCATCCAGACTCCAAACGTTGGCTCCCTTCTCTCTCCACAGATGCTGTCAAACCTGCTGAGATTGTCCAGCATTTTCCGCTTTTGCTTCAGATTCCAATGTCTGCAGCATCTTACCTCCTCATGTCATGAGGCCTTTGACCTGGTGAACTATCCTCGATTTGAGGAGGCGATGGATGTAGAGCCTTACCCCTGGTTCTTATCTTACCCCCCTTGATCTCTCTCTGATCTCGAAGCCCAAGGCATTGAGAATTCTTAACCCTGCGTGGTTTGACGGTGAAGTCTTCTCCATGGCAACGGTGCCGTGGCTGCCCTTTACTTATCTCTGCTACAGGCCCAAACAATCTGCTTCTCATTTAGGGGATACTCTGGCGATCTCTGGGGATGTTAAAGGGTGCGGAGACCTGACATTTTCCTAGCTCGGGGCTGAGCATCTGCTGAACAAACTTGGACAGGAAAACTGGCCCCTTTTATTTTTTTTTTGTTTTCTTCAGGCATTGCACTGGTTGTAATTAGTTTGCGATTTGATGATTGACAACTCAATTCAACCAAAATGACAGTGCACAAGCTTGATTACATAAAAATAGAAGTGCCAAATGAAATAACCCTGTGAGTAACAAACTTCAGCAGACATCAGGCTTGGTGTAATTATAACCAGCAAAGAGAGGAACTGATCCTCATCACCCAGGTGCTCGCTGACCTAGATTAGTTCTGTTCCAGTTATGCCTCTGTTTTCTGTTCAAATATTTCCATGGCCTGGCCCCTCTCTATCTCAGTAATCATCTCCAGCTCCACAAACTTTCGAATTGGGTCGCACTCCCATTCTGACCTGCTGTCCTCAACCTCCTACACTGTCCCAGTGAAGGTCAGTGCAAACCCAGGAGCAGCACCTCATCTTTCAATGCGGCACTTCACAGTCTCTCCAGACTCAGCACTGAGTGACAAGATCCAGCCCATGAGGTCTGGCCCCATTTTCTCTTTATTGTTTCTGCAGTAGCTGTTGCCGATGATTCTGTAATACACACTTGCACTTACCGTAGCCACATCTTGTGTATCTTCATTTCACCTATTGTTATTGTACTAAGAAATTATCTGGTAAAGGAAGAAGCTGCAGCCATACAAACTTCAACACATGGGGCGGGATTCTCCAAACCCCCGCCGGGTCGAAGAATCGCCGGGGGATCGGCGGAGGGGTGGCGTACATCCCGCCCTCGCCGGTTGCCGAATTCTCCGGCACCGGGGATTTGGCGGGGCCGGGAAACGCGCCGCGACGGTCGGCGGCCGCTAGCAGCGGGCCCCCCCCCCCCCGGCAATTTTCCGGCCCGCGATGGGCTGAGTGGCCACCTGTTTTCGGCCGGTCCCGCCAGCATAAATTAGAGTAAGTACTTATCGGCAGGACCTGGCTGCTGCGCGGGCGGCCTCCAGGATCCTCGAGGGGGAGGGGGAGGGGAACTATCTGGCCCCAGGAGGTGCCCCCATGGTGGCATGGTCCACGATCGGGGCCCACTGATCCGTGGGTGGGCCTGTGCCGTGGGGGCACTCTATTATTCTGCGTCGGCCGCTGTGGTCCTCCGCCATGGCCAAGGCGGAGATGAACCCGCTCTGCATATGCGCTGGGATGACGGCAGCACACGCTGACGCGCCCGCGCATGCGCCAGCCAGCGGAGGCCCTTCGGCGCCGGTTGGTGTTGTGCCAAGCCCCTTCCCTGCCGGCCGGCGCGGCACAAACCACCTCGACGCCGGCCTAGCCCCTGAAGGTGCGGAGGATTCCACACCTTTGGGGCAGCCCGACGCCGGAGCGGTTCACGCCACTCCGTGGCGCCAGAGTTGCCGTTCCCACCGATTCCTGTAGAATCCCGCCCAGGGTTATTCGCTACAATCAGTAGAACACAAGTACCGACTACTTTTCTAAAAGCAAAGTTCTGCAAATGCTGCAAATCTGAAACAACAGAAAATGCTGAATAAACTCAGCAGGTCTGGCAGCATCTGTGGAGAGAGAGAACAAGCTAGCATTTCTGTATTTATTTTTATTCATCAATAGGATGGGGGCATCACAGGCTGGGTCAGCATTTATTGCCCATCCCTATATTGCCCTTGAGGGGGCCTTTAAGAGTCAAATACATTGCTGTGGGTCTGGAGTCACATGTAGGCCAGACCAGGTAGGGACAGCAGATTTCCTTCCCGAAAGGACATTAGTGAACCAGATGAGTTTTTACAACAATTGACAATGGTTTCATGGTCATCATTAGACTGTTAATTCCAGATTTGATTGCCTTCAAATTTCACCATCTGCCGTGGTGGGATTTGAACCTGGGTCCCCGGAGCATCACCCTTAGTCGTTGGTTAACTAGTTCAATGAAAATACCAGCGTCCCCTTATGACTCTTCTGAGAAGATGCTGACAGATCTACTGAGATTTTCCAGCATTTTCTATTTTACTGACAGTCTGCATTTCCCTTCCACACAGCCAAGGCAAGGAGCAGATTTGCGATGAAGCCCTCCTCCCTCCCTCATTGCCCCTCTCCACATCTGGCCCACACAGATTGATATCTGCCCTACCTTTCCCCCAATGAGTATCAACTGCTCTTAATCACAACTGGAGCATACACACATGTCACAGTGTTTGTAACATTAACACTCCTTGCCAACTCTTTTTGTCTTGCACCTTCACCCCTTCATCATTCAATGTCTCCTGCCTTCCACCCTAATCGAGATCTTCCATTTCATTCTCCCCCCGCCACCCCACCCACCTTCCCTGCCTCTGAATTTGCTTTTAAAAAAACTTTTAAATCGAGAAGTAATTCAAGTTCTGCTGAAGGGTCATTGACCTGAAATATTAACTCTGCTTCTCAGTGCACTGATTCTGCCTGACCCGCATTTTCAGTTTCCATTTCAGATTTCCACTTTTCTCTTTTATCATTATCTGTATCTCAATCTGTGTGCTTCTAATTCACGGTTTCTGTCAATTACCTTCAATCTATGTCCTCCGTTTACTGACCTTTCTCCCTGAGAAAGAAAAGAGAATGATGACAGAATAGTGTGCCATGAGACTGGAGAAGCTAGCATTGTTCTTCTTAAAGAAGAGCAGGTGAAGGGACTAAAACCAGAAGATGCTGCAAATGCTCAGTGGGTCTGGCTGCACCTGACCCGACAGAAACAAAGCTAATGTTTCAAGCTGTAGCCTTCCATCAGGACTAGGAGAGGTGGGAAATAAGTGAAATGGGAAGGCTGAAGAAAGGACAAAAGGGGGGGGGGGTGGGTGTGCCGATCTGCGGGCACGGGGAGCTTCGGCAGCCCTGGGGGCACTGGTAGGGGGTGGTCCGGGGGTGGCGAGCCTGGTCAAAGGGGATCACTCTTTGGCAGGACGGGTCCGCGCGCAGCCATGTTGCAATGTCTGTGGTCGCTGCTGGCTGCTGGTGTGCATGCGCGGCCGCAGACCCGGACATTCTCTGGCCGTATCTGCAGCTGGAGCTGGGGGCAGTATGCTGCGTGCCTGCTCGCCTCCCACCAGACGGAGGATCTGTGGTTGTTTTGTGCCGTTTGCTCAGTCATAAAACGGCACCGTTCCCACGCCAGCGTCAGCACTTAGTCTCAGAATCGGAGAATCCAGTCCATTAAATGTGGAGCAGAGACATAGGGAGGGGTAAGGGGGCGAAGAAACCAAAGATGGATCAAGAGGAAGTGGGGAAAGGCAGCAGTGAGCAGCCGCCATCCGAAAGTCAAAACACGAAAACCAGGAAGAAGCCTAAAACCTGCAGAGAAATGGAAACAAAATGGGGGCAGAGATTACAATCTGAAATTCTGGAACTCAGAATGCTACAGAGTACCTTGTGGAAAGGTGAAGTGCTGTTCCTCATGTTTGCTCCACTAGAACAAAGCAGGCCAAGGACAGAGTTGTCAGCGTGACAGCAATTTGGAGAATTAGAATGGCAGATTCCCGGGAGCTTGGTGACAAGATTGCAGATTGATTGGAACGTTCCTGCAAACCGGTTAGCCCCAATCTGCATTTGGAATCCCCAGTGTAGAGCAGACCACATTGTAAGCAGCAAGTTCAGTAAAATAAATTGGAAGCCATAAATAGAAATTGCCGCTTGACCGGAAGGTGTGATTGAGACCGAGGATGGTGAGGTACACTGAGGTAAAAGGGAAGGTTGCATGGGAAAGTGACGTGAGGAGTGGACGGCTGACAGTGGAGTGAAATAGGGTGTCACAGAGGGAATGATCCCGAGAGAATGCTGAAAGGGGAAAGGAAGATGGGTTTGGTGGTGGCTTCACACTGGACATGGGGAAAGGTTGGAAGATAATCTGTTGAATATGGAGGCCGACGGGGTGGAAGATGAGGGTGAGGCTTAACAACCCAACCCTAAAGGCTAAATTTTATGTGTTGTTAAAGGGTGAGGACCCTTTTGGAAATCCTCAGGAGTAACAGCTTCAACTGGATGTTTTAGAGGTTGCATTCCAGACACAAGACCTAAACCGCGGGGGTGAACGCAACAAGATTAACATTTCGAGGGGAGAGACGCATGATCTGACGGAGGCTCATTACAATCTGGAAAAGGAGCCGCAGAGGCTGTGCCATGAATTTCAGGTAAAGGGGGTCCTGCTATTTCACCTGAAGGGCAGCAGTTAGTAACTAAAACTCAGATCGACAGTCTGGGCAAGAACTAAAGACCTTTAGTCTCTGAAGTGAAAGCTCTGACAAAGGAACCAAATTAGGTTTAACGGCGTGAGAACAGGATAAGCGGCATGGGCGGGATTCTCTTTTGCCCGACGTCGATATCGTAATTGGTGATTGTGATGATATGATCTGCATACTCGTCTGCCATTGGGCCAGAACGTCGGCTTACCATTGGCCCTGGTCGGTCATGTGCCTCTCGACCGATTGGCCGAGAGGCTGAGTTAACCACGCCTCTATCAACGAGGTATAAATGCTCAGAAGCCTGACATTGGTAAATCACTCGCCTCGCGTGCAATCGATGGTGCATCAATTTAATTAACTACAACTTTGAAGATGGAGTTCCGCATCAAGCCCGAATGCCTCCGCATCAGCCCGCAAACTCCGAACTCTACAGAACTTTTCAAACTCTGGCTGACTTGCCTCGAAGGGTTCCTGGCATCTACAACCACCCCCCCCACCGGGGCACAGAAGCTGCACGTCCTCCACTCCAGCGTGGGTATTGCCGCTTACTCAATAATCGAAGACGAAACAGATTATGATGACGCTATACGGAAGCTAAAAGGACAATTCCTCAAACCGATCAACAGGGTATTCGCTCGACATCTGCTGGCCACCAGAAAGCAGGTCCCCGGTGAGTCTCTAGACCAATACGCCCGGGCCCTCTGTGCCCTGGGGAGAGGTTGCGCCTGTGAAGCGGTGTCCGCTACAGAGCACATGGAGCTACTCGTCAGAGACGCTTACGTGGCTGGGATGCTGTCCCCCGTGATCCGCCAGCGGATGCTGGAAAGAGACGAACTCAATTTAACGGAGACACTGACTCTCTCCGCCTCCCTGGAGGTCGCAGATCAAAGCGCTTGCACCTATGACCCTGGCCAGGCCGCCTCCTGGCACGCTTCCCACCAGCTACCCACCGCTCCCGGCCTCCCTCAGGCTTGTGCCGCGGGGCGCCCCGATAAATCCGCGGGGGCCCCGCTGCTACTTTTGTGGGTACGCTAAGCACCCTCGCTCGCGCTGCCCAGCCCGCTCCGCCCTCTGTAAGAGCTGCGGGAAGAAGGGCCACTACTCCACGGTCTGCCAGGCCAAATCGCTGGCTGCAGCGCTTCTGGAAGCTGCACAGCACTCTCCCCACCTCCCCCAGGCCTCTGCAAACGGCCTGTGTGCCTCCCTCTCTCCTCCAGGGCCCCTCCAGCCGCTCCCGACTCGCGCCCCGCCGGCCGACATGCGCACCTCCCCGGCCCCTCCAGGCCTCTGCCTGCCCGCCGCGCACGTTTCTCCCCCCCCGCCCCCGGGCCCCGGCGCCCGACCGGCTCGCCTCTCCGGGCCCCCCTGGTCCCTGCCCGCCCGCAGCGGCCCTGCTTCCCTCGCTCCCGGACCCCGGCTCCCCCCACCCCCGGGCCCCGGCGCCCGACCGGCTCGCCTCTCCGGGCCCCCCGGTCCCTGCCTGCCCGCAGCGCGACTCGGCCCCCCCCCCCCCCCCCCCCCCCCCCCCCCCCCCCCCCCCGCACCCGGCCCGCGCGCCTTACCTCCGCCCACAGCTGATGCACCTAGCCGGCGTCCTGGAGCCGGCTTCCGCATCCCCACAGCTGATGCACCTAGCCGGCGTCCTGGAGCCGGCTTCCGCATCCCCACAGCTGATGCACCTAGCCGGCGTCCTGGAGCCGGCTTCCGCATCCCCACAGCTGATGCACCTAGCCGGCGTCCTGGAGCCGGCTTCCGCATCCCCACAGCTGATGCACCTAGCCGGCGTCCTGGAGCCGGCTTCCGCATCCCCACAGCTGATGCACCTAGCCGGCGTCCTGGAGCCGGCTTCCGCATCCCCACAGCTGATGCACCTAGCCGGCGTCCTGGAGCCGGCTTGTGCATCCCCGCAGCTGATGCCGGTCACTCACCTCTTGGAGCCGGCCTGCGCGCCTCTCCGCTCACAGCGCCGGGAACGCTAGCTCCGCCTCCAGCGGCCACGAGGGCTTCCTGGGCGCCGCCATCTTGGGGTGCCGACCCCACGTTCGGGTCCTGGGCGCCGCCATCTTGGGGCCCCGACCCCACGTGCGGGTCCTGGGCGTCGCCATCTTGGGGAACAGACCTCACCTGGGGATCCTGGCCACCGGCTTCCACATCTGCCACGCAAGGTCCCTCCAGCATGGAATCGGACAGCGACGACGGATTTTCTCCACGGCTCGCGGCCGTTCAACTCGACCAGTCTCATCCACGCACGCTCGCCAAAATGACTACGCTGATCCACCTCAACGGCCACAATATGGACTGCCTGCTGGACTCCGGGAGCACGGAAAGCTTCGTTCACCCTGACACGGAAGTCGTCCTCCGGATCCCCTCTCCCGACGTGGCTGGTCACCCCCGGACCCATCTTGCTCCGGAAGCATGTGCGGGTGCACAAGTCCGATCCGTTGGTGGAGCATGTCCAGTTACTCCACGCTAACCCGCAGTATGCGTATGTGGAGTACCCCGACGGTCGGCAGGACACGGTCTCCCTCCGGGACCTGGCACCCGCCGGCGTGCAGCCCCCCCCCCCCCACCACAGACCCCCCCTCCCCTTTTTCACCCCAGCACCCCACTCAGCTTCCCCATCCCTCATCCATGGCGTCTCCGCGGCCAGCTCAGGTGACGGAGACTACTCGAGGTCTATCGCTCCCGGACTCCAGGACATCAGCAGGACCATCAGCGGATCCAACGACACCTCCTCCACTACGGCGCTCGGCCAGGACGTCAAGGACCACCAAACGACTGATCGAATCCATCTAGAGTTCTACGGTCCCATGGACTTCCTTTTGTAAATATTGTTATGTCTGGGCCAGTGGCAAGCCCCCAAATTCGACAAGGGTACGGAGAGAAAATTATTCTCCCGATGGCTACTCATATCATCAGTTCTTCCCCCCCCCCCCCCCCCCCCCCACCCCGGGTCTCGTTCACATCCCCCCCCCCCCCACCTTCCTTCTCCGTAAGGGGTGAATGTGATGATATGATCTGCATACTCGTCTGCCATTGGGCCAGAACGTCGGCTTACCATTGGCCCTGGTCGGTCATGTGCCTCTCGACCGATTGGCCGAGAGGCTGAGTTAACCACGCCTCTATCAACGAGGTATAAATGCTCAGAAGCCTGACATTGGTAAATCACTCGCCTCGCGTGCAATCGATGGTGCATCAGTGATCGGACAGGAAATCCCTTCATGAAATGAAAAATGAAAATCGCTTATTGTCACGAGTAGGCTTCAATGAAGTTACTGTGAAAAGCCCCTAGTCGCCACATTCTGGCGCCTGTCCGGGGAGGCTGGTACGGGAATCGAACCGTGCTGCTGGCCTGCTTTAAAAGCCAGCGACTTAGCCGAGTGAGCTAAACCAGCTCCCTGCAACATAATGTCCACATTTGAAGATACTCATACTCCTTAAAGGTGTATTGCCCAATGCATGGCCTACATTCCACATGAGCTAATTAAGAATCCTGATGTGGCTCACATCATTTGAATGAAATAAAAATCGCTTATTGTCACGAGTAGGCTTCAATGAAGTTACTGTGAAAAGCCCCTAGTTGCCACATTCCGGCGCATGTTACGGGAATCGAACCGTGTTGCTGGCCTGCCTTCGTCTGCTTTCAAAGCCAGCGATTTAGCCCAGTGTGCTAAACAGCCCCTTCAGATGCCCAAATCGAGGCGCGTGCCGGTTTGACGCTGGTCAGCCATGCTCTGCCATGCAGAAGTGGCGTAATCGCTCCACCGCCGCATGCAGTTGGAACAACATTGGCACGTCATCGGCAGACCATCCCGCGATGCTCCGCCCCCAATGGGCGGAGTTCCCGACCTTGCGGTTGACGTGTGGTCTGAGCGATCGGGAACCCGGTGTGGTGGCCGCGGACTTTGTCCAGCGCCGCCACACTCGACCGGTGGTGGAAGGCTTCCGCCAAGGTTGGGGGGACTGGTGGGGTTTGGCCAGGGGGTGGCCAGGGGGCGTATTTGGCAGGTTGGGCCCACGCAGGGCTGCTGCAGGTCATCGCCGTGGACATGCGTGGCCACGGACCCGGCCATACTCTGGCCGATTTTGGCACGGGAGCCGGGAGTTTTACCCAGTGCTGCTGCTGGTCCCTCACCGGTCCTGGAATCGGTGAGGGTTCAGCACCGATTTTGGCATTGTAAAACGTCACAGTTCACATGCCGGCGTCGCCACTTAGCCACAAAAACTGACAATCCAGCCCCATAGTTTTCGGAAAGGTCAGGAAGTATTGCCAAGGAACAGCCAATGAGAAGTGGATATCTGTCATCATCTTATCACAGACAGAACAAATCTCTACACTATTCAAACTTGGGATGGTGCTGTGTGGAGAAGATACGCTGATCAACTGTTAGCTACTAGAACTAGTTTACCAGAGACAGAGTCAACCGAGAGTTGGCAACAAACTGAGCCGAGTGAAGAACTGAGAACCTGACAATACCGCAAACAACTGTGGAAGACAGTATCCCAGCTGAGGACACACCAAGTCAATCTCCGAACACATCGTCGACTCTCGTTGAGGCACATCGGATGACATACAAATGCAACCAAAAACACCAGAGGTTACAGTCAACATGAAAAAGCAGGTGCCTTAGGTTTGCCAAGAACCACGCAGGAATCGACATTCCCCCAAAAGGTCTAATTAGTGACTGTTGTATTTGTTATTATGGAGTGGGCCTAATTAGAGACTGACGGGAAAATGAAAAGTGAAAGTGAAAATCGCTTATTGTCACGAGTAGACTTCAATTAAGTTACTGTGGAAAGCCCCTAGTCGCCACATTCCGGCGCCTGTTCGCGGAGGCTGGTACAGGGATGGGCCGAATGGCCTGCTTCTGTTTTATGTGATTATTCTGCGGTTCTACGAAACAGATAAACATTTTACGCAGAGGTGCTTGTGGTACTGGAGTATACAGCTACCCAAAGGATTTCACATAGTTCAATTTGACATTTATGAAATTGAATATGATTCATTTACATCTGAAATCCTGGCTGGAATCCCCAGACACAAGCCCACTTGAGAATCAAACTGAAATTTCTTCTCTTGCAGCCCAATGAGAAATCAAACTGACAATCTGATTTACATATAAAATCCAGCCTGATTTCCCCACTGTAAAACAAGTAATATGTATTTGCGAGCCTGGAGGATAGTGTAACATAAAATGTGGTTCTGGTGAGAATCACACCAGGTATCTCTATTCACAGGCATTGCAGGACAAAACAGAACAGACACCAAACAACATTTACATTTCTGGAGCTAAAGAGCAGAAAATCAGATCAAAATGATCAAAATCGTAAAAAGTTATGTTGGGTTAAGTTTTGTGAGACTTGTATCGAATTCAGCTGAGACCATACTTAGAGTATTGTCCATGGTACATGTTATAAAAAGGACTCAGTAACATCGGGTTGTCAGGATGGCTGAGTGGTCTAAGGCGCCAGGCTTAAGCAGTTTCCTTCATTGACATCGAGGATCTGATGGTTTCTGGTCCCTTTCGAGGGTCGTGGGCTCAAATCCCACTCCTCACATTCCCCTTTGGGTGGCAGGGTAGCACAGTGGTTGGCACTGTTATTTCACAGCTCCAGGTCCCAGGTTCGATTCCTGGCTTAGGTCACTGTCTGTGAGTGGTCTGCACTTTCTCCCTGTACCTGCGTGGGTTTCCTCGGGGTGCTCTGGTTTCCTCCCACAGTCCAAAGATGTGCAGGTTAGGTGATAAATTGCCCCTTTGTGTCCAAAAAAGTTTAGACGGGGTTACGGGGATAGGATGGAGGCGTGGGCTTAATTTGGGTGCTCTTTCCAAGGGCCAGTGTAGACTTAATGGGCCGAATGGCCTTTTTCTGCACTGTAAATTCAATGATTCTGTGATTGGGTGGGGTGCAAAAAGAAATTATTGACTATCAACTATTTTTTTGTATTTGTTCTAGAGATGTGTCCGACACGAGCAAGTGCAACATTTATTATCCATCCCAAATTTCCCTTAAGAAGATGGTAGTGGACTGCCCTCTTAAAGAGCTACAATCCATGTCTGGTAGGTACAACCACAATGCTGTTTGTGAGGGAGTTCCCGAGATGTATAACATTCTGGTTGTCACTACTGAGCAGAAATTTAACCGGACCAGCCATATCCAATTAATGGCAACAAGCCTAAGTTAGATGCTGAGTATTCTGGGTGAATAAGTTTATAAGGATAAGTCAGGAGTGAGGCAGTATACCCAACACTTGCCTGGATGAGTGCAGTGCCAATAACACCCGAGAAGTTCAAAACCTTCTGGTACAAAATAGTTTTGCTGGATTGGCACCCTATCCAATACCTTCAGGATTCATTCGCTCCATGACCAACGCACGGTGACAGCACTGTGCACCTTATACAAGATGCACTGTAGGAATTTCACAGGGTCCTTGGAGAAAACCTGGAAAAGTACTGAAGGACATTTTGCATTTTCTAAGCCACTGCATCTCAATCACCCAGAAGGGCAAGGGCAGTAGCTGCTTGGAACATCACCGACTTAAAATTCCCCAAATCACACACCAGCCTGACGTTGAAAG
The DNA here is from genome assembly GCF_902713615.1 of Scyliorhinus canicula. Lineage (NCBI taxonomy): Eukaryota > Metazoa > Chordata > Chondrichthyes > Carcharhiniformes > Scyliorhinidae > Scyliorhinus > Scyliorhinus canicula. Next base: position 9,945,774 of record NC_052162.1, on the reverse strand, counting down.
ACATCGCCTTTCCTTCACTGTCACTGGGTCAAAATCCTGGAACTCTCTCACTAACATTACCATGGGTGTACCTACACCACATGAACTGCATTTCAAAAGATGGAAGCTCACCACCCCCTTCTCAAGAGCAATTAGATATGGGCAATAATTGCTGGCATGGTCAGTGATGCTACATCCCATTACTATGACACCCATGGCAGGTGTGTGGTCAATTCCAGTCCCACTTCTCCAGAAATCACAACACGAGTGAATGAACCGATGACTCACTAAAATTGTCAAAGTCTTCAGCCCAATAATTACAGTCACCAGGTTTGTAGGTTTAGACACAATTACTGTTTATTTACACCAAGAACTATTATGAAATATGCAATAAATATAACAAGATAACAATTACCCACAATAACTGTCCCACCTTCTACCCACACATATAAGACAGACAAACACAGAGGGGTGGAACGGGGTAAAAATAATCAGGATGAAGAATCTTTGATTCAGATGGTGGTTCTTTAGCACACTTTTCTCACAGCACCCTTACTGATTAAAGTACCTTGTTTTCAGCCAGTAATGACCTTCTTTGCAGAGTCACTTATTTAGAATCTCCACTGGTTAGAAAATACAGTACTCACAGGCAACAGGCTTTCTGGAGAGACACTTTATTTCACATCCATCCTTGCTTCCAGCTCAGAAGTTTGACTTCAGACCCCTGCAGCCTCAAAAGAATGGCACCCTGACGTGCTGGAGAGAGACAGTCAGCCCTCACAGTCAGTTTCTGGAGAGGACGAGTTGAATCCCTTTTGGACAGAGTTCGTTAAATCCCTCCATCAGGCTGCCGGAACCAAAATTAAAACAAAACTGAAACCTCAGGACTAATAATATTCGATTGCCACCTGTTACAGGACAGAGCACAGCCTTTTGGGCCAATTCCTTGACCATCAGTAAATCAATCAGACTGAGGCCCAGCAAATCTCTGTCATTTGTGCCACAGCTACAGTTTGATTTTCCCCTTCTGCTGAAATCCTCTGCTTGAATTAAAGGCAGAGTCCACTGTTTTTTTTCTGCTTGAATTAAAGATACAGATGGCCTTAAAGGCACATCTCCATAAATCATGGATCAAAAATGTAACTGCAAAAATAAAAAAAGGGGGAATACGGGAGTAAACAGGGAATAAACAGGAAGGACCCATGAATGAATAAAAATGCACTGAGAGGATATCAGGAAAGACTTTGTATGTTGAGTCTTCTTTCTAAAGAAAATGATGAAATGAAAAAAATGAAAATCACTTATTGTCACGAGTAGGCTTCAATGAAGTTACTTTGAAAAGCCCCTAGTCGCCACATTCCGGCGCCAGTTCGGGAAGCCTGGTACGGGAATCAAACCGTGCTGCTGGCCTGCTTGGTCTGCTTTAAAAGCCAGCGATTTAGCCCAGCGAGCTAAACCAGCCCCTGGTTGGTGATGGAGGGCGGACCTGATACAGATCTTTAAAATTATCAAGGAATTTGGTTTGAAGATGCAGAGAGGATGTTCCAGCTTGTGCGGAGACCCAAAACTCGTGGTTGTAAATAAAAGATGGTCACTTCTAAATCCAGTGGGGAACTCAGGGGAATTTTCTTTAGCTTGAGTGCAGTTAGGATGTGGAACTTGCTCCCCCATGGAACAACTGAAGTGAATGACCTGGATGCATTTAAGGAAAAACTAAGTAACTACGTGAGGGGGAAACTGATGGGGTCATTTCAAGTAGTTTGGGAAGAGGCTCATGGAGAGTATAAACAATGTCACAGGCTGCTTGACTCACATCTTCATGTTTCTGTGGTGTAATTTCTGTGTCATTTCTAAAGTTCAGTCCTGCCACTACCAGGAACATATACCATTGCATCTTAGTGTTCCAATTGAATTTCAGTTCAAACAATTCAATTGTAATGCGCAGATATTGTACATTCTATTGACTGCCCCAACAGCAATGTGCGAGTTTGAGGAAAGAAATCTTCACTTGGGCGCAGTCAGAACTCGGAAGGCACTATTGTTGAAAAGAGTCTGGAATTTTCTGAATTGATCAGGAGGTTAATTTTGCGGGAACCCAGGTGAAGTTGGAATTCCTGACTTAATTCCACGTTCGGTTACAGTTTTCTTGTGTTCAACTTATCCACCGCTACACTGCAAGTGGATGCGACGCCTACGCAGCCCAATTAGCTTGGTGAATCAGCTGGCATATCACTCGGAGCACACCTTGCTAGCCTCCGGTTAGAAATGTAGAGTGTGAAGACAGGAATCTGACATACCTACCTATCAAACCCCTGCTGTTGCAATCAATTTGGCAACCAGTTTTGACGTTATTCAGGTCCAGCTGTCAGTCAGTGCAACATGCAGAATGCAAGCACAGATTAATTTGACAATTGGGTTCAGGGGGAGCACAGAGAAGATGAACCATTTGAATGGCTCTCCCGGGGGCTCACTAAGAGGGTGAAATACCTGTTTCTGTCGCTGTGAATTTGATGTGCTGCAAGTTATTTTGCCATTTTGGGGCTCGCAGTGCGAGAGTAATGTCCTACAAAACTCCCTGCAGATTTTGCTGCTGTTCTCTGCAGATTGCAAATCAACCTTTGCCTCCTGACTGCTTCCCATTTTCTGGGGTAATTCAGAACACAGGAGTCAATTGTATTTTGCAAGGAAATAGAAACTGCGGGTCCATTTTCCACTCAGGTATTTTACTGTGTCGATATTTCACAATACGAAGAGCACAGTTCTGTCAGCAGCTGAAGTATTGAATATTGTTGGTATATTTATGCACCTGTGCCAAAGCTGTTTCTTCACTCGTTTATAAATAACTTGCGATCTGAAGAGTTTTCCACAAACTCTCCTTCATTCTGTGCAGTAGTTCACGTGGAGCTCCTTCCAGCAGTGAACTTTGCATTTCGAAAAGGTAAAATAATGCAACACTTTACTGTAGCTATGTTTGAGTTGACATTTTAAAAATCGTAACTGCAAGTGGCAGGCAATGTGAAGACCATTAGATATAGCAGCAGACGTACGCTATTCGGCCCCTCAAGCTCCATCATTCGATAAAATTGTGGCTAATCTGGTTGTAGTCTGAACTTCGCTATACTGCTTGCCCCTCCTCCCCCCCCCCCCCCCCCCCCCCCATAACTTTCAACTCGCTTGCAGATCAAAAATCTTGAGTATTGCGGTAGTATGACTAGGGGTATTACGGTACCTGAGAGTGTGAGCTGCTATTGGTGTAGAAGGCTCGCTGCCCATTGGCCCAAGTGTTGTCTTCTCATTGGTCGGGAGGAAGGTAGCTCCACCTACGAGGCTGAGTATAAGAACCCGTGTTTCCCAGCAGCCAAGTCATTTCTGTACTCCTGCTGCAGGGCACACTTCTTGTAGATTAAAGCCTTCGATTCGGACTACTCCTTCGTTTCCGTGTTCATTGATCGCGCATCAAGTATATTCAAATGACCACTGTACTCTGGGGAAGAAAGTTCCACAGAGTAACAATCTTCTGCTCATCTCCTTTTTAAATGGGGCAGCCCTTATTTTCCAGCCCTCTTGATCTATTCTCTCCCACATCCTTTCTGCATCCACCCTGTCAAGTCCCCTCAGGATCTAAAATGTTTCAATAAGATCAGTTCTCAGTCTCCATTCATGTAACTGAGCCTTTGATAGGTTGACCTGCCATCCTTATTTATCAACAGCTCTTTAGTACCTCAGCAAAAAGGCCATTGTCCATGGATGACACGAGACAACCAGAGGTCAAATTCAATTTGGGCCGGGACGCAAAGCAGATGATGCTGTGTTCTTCTCATCCTGATAACGTTCTGATTTTCATTGCATTGCCAATGGCATCCAAGTTTTCCATTTCCTTCTTCAAATCTCTTCACCTCTCTCTCTCCCTCCCTCATTCTTTATGATGCTCTTTAAACTTGACCTCATTGACGAGACTTTTGATGTACTGTCAGAATATCATCCTTAAAAATGCAGTGTCAAATCATACATATATATCTGTGCACAGGAACATACAAATTACACCCGGAGAAGACCATTCAGCCCCTCGGGCAGCTCTGCCATTGTTGATCTGATTGTGGCAACAACTCTATATTCTGCTCATCCTTAAAAACCTTTGGCCCCCACGATAGTCATGCCCACTGGCAGGATTCTCCGTTCCTTCACGCCAACGGGATTCTTCGTCCATTCCCGGCAGTGAGATTCTCCGTCCATTCCCGCCGGCGGAATTCTCCAGTTCCGCTGCAGTGAATAGCGATTTGGCCGAGCGACAGATTGTCCTGGCAGCGGTTGTGAGGCGGGCTCGAAACGGAGAATCCCAGCCTACACCTACCTCCGCCTTCAAAATTTTCATTGACCCAGCCCTGCACCGCTCTCTGGCAAAGAGAGTTCCGAAGATTCCAGATCCTCGGAGAGAAAACAAAAGTCTTTGCATCTCTGTGCTAAATTATTTTTGAACTAAGTCCTGTAGTTCTTATGATATTGCTGCATAATTGTTTCCGTGAGCTGACTTGGGATGTTTTACTACAATAAAGGTGCATTATGTCGATGTAAAGGGAGGGATTTTCCACCCCCTTCCCCACCCCCCAGGACTACGGCATGTTTTGCGACCGCAGAGGTGGCCCTTCATTGAACTTGGCGGAACCTTCCGGTCCTGCCCCTGTCAATGGGCTTTCCTGATGTACACATCCTCCGCCGCCAAGGAACCCATGGCAGGGCGCAGGGGCAGGGGTGGGGTGGGGAGAGGTGGCCGGGGCAGGTCGTTGATGGCAGGAATGGAACATCACTCTGGGAGGGAACAGCTGGAATATTTTATCCAAATTTGGAATCACATCTGACACCACTTTTACTCCCTGTGCAATGGTTCCATTAAAGTCGACTTGGGCGCGATTCTCCGCTCCCCACGCGGCATGGGAGAATCACGGGAGGGCCCCCCGGCAAAATTCACGTTCCCCCCGCGATTCTCCCCCCCCCCCCCCCCCTCCGGGGCTCGGAAGAATCGGCGCTCGCTGTTTTTCACGGCGAACGGCGATTCTCCGACCCGGATGGGCAGAGCGGCCTGCCGTTCGTGGCCGTTTCACGATGGCGGCAAACACACCTGGTCGCTGCCGTCGTGAAACGGGAGTGAGAAGCCCGTTTGGGGCTTGTAGGTGGCCTAGAAAGGAAAGAGCACCACGACTGTGCTCGGGAGGGGACATGCCCGCGATCGGTGCCCACCGATCATTGGGACAGCGTCCAAATCGGACGCACTATTTCCCGTCCGCCGCCCTGCAAGATCAAGCCGCCACGTCTCGCCCCCCGCGGCCGAGATTTACATAGCGCCGCTCCTAGCCCCACCGGGAGGGGAGAATAGGGGGCGAGGAGCGGCCTCCGAGGCCGTCGTGAAACTCGGCCAAGTTCACGACGGCCCCCCCGATTTTTCCCGGGAGCGGAGAATTCCGCCCGAGGGAACTAAATATTGGACAGGCTGTATAATTGGTGGAAAATGTGACGCTAGGGCTGAAGCCTAAGTTACGCATGGAAACACGAAAGAAAAACGTGCCTAGTTCCTTTGCCTTCATCTGACTTGATCAAGACTGGCTGACAAGCACCGTCAAATCGAACACAGGGGCTGAGCGGAATTTAAATAACTGGCTGTTGAATTGAACAGCAACAAAAAGTTGCCAATCAAATGTTTTCCACCCAGGAGAATGGACAATGAGAAGAACTGAGAACCTCGGCTGGGTGTTTTCTTATCCGGCAGATATTGCGGCAAACCTACAGGTTCCATATTAGCTGATAAAAGAGCATCTCATCCAACACAAATCAGAGATCAAACTCTGGGAATTCATTGCCCATGTTTCTGTTCTCTGCACTTAATAGTGAAGCTTTCTGGCATGTTTAATGTCAGTTATAAAATTGAAATTAAAAACAAATCAGGTAACCTTCGAATACAATTAAAGATAAGGACCAGCATAATTTTAGATCTTTCGTATGAACTAAACCGTAGCAAAATCACATTTCCTCATCTGACACCAATTAACCTTTTCCAGTGAATCTTGTTATTTGTTCAAATTATAATAACCACAACGTAATTGCAATTGAGGGATGCAAACATTGTCTTTCCTGCCTGTCATATTTAAAAATGAAAGAACACACAACATTAAATAATTTTGCAAAGTCTGTATCCTTTGAAGGTAAAATGCCCAAGATTCTTCCATATCAATCGGTGACTGGCATTGTTTTCTACAGGCAACCTATGAGAAAAGATACTGTCAGAAATCCAGGCATCTGCGAAATGCAAAGGTTAGAATGATAAGAGACTGTTTTCCCAGCAGAATAATATAGTGGATCGTTCAGGGGGCAGACTGTGAATATAGGAAACCTTCTGTGAGTACCTGATAATGGTTTCAAATAATAGGATGTGACAGACATGGGTTCATTCACAAGGTTGGTAGAGGTTTGGAACTCGCTTCCACAAACAACAGTGAATGCCAGATCAATTGTCAATTGTAAAACTCAGCTGGGCTTGCTTTTGTTAACCAAAGGTGTCAAAGAGTGTTGGGGGGGAGGTGCATAAGATGGTACAGGAAATTCGGCTGCAGATGGGCCATGAGACTGTTCAATGGAGGGACAGGTTCAAGTGGTTAGTTGACCTCTTTATGTTCTTATGTTCCTATGATAATTCAGATTCATAATGCCTATGAAATAAAAAGAGCTTGATGGTGGAGATATGAATTGTTAAAGCCACCAGGTCGGTTGGCTGTTCACTGAGCAGATCCTCAGGTTAATCGGTTCCACTGTTTGGAAAATGCATGCAAGTTTAAACCAAGACCCCTTCTACTTTTTCAAGTGGAAATAAAAGATCCCATGGCATCATTTCAAAGAAGATCGGTGATCCACGGTGTTTAACCAATATTTATCCTTCAATCAACATCGCTAAAAACAATTTATCTGGTCAATATCCATTGTTGTTTGTGAGAGTTTGCTGTGCACTAATTGGTTACCACGTTTCCGACATCACAATGGTGATTGTATTGCAAATGTTCTTCAATGTAAAGTGCTTTAGAGGATCCAGGGGTTGTGTACTCTGGAAATACACGCCTTTCTTCGCGCTGTTTTGATCCGTATTGATTTTTAAAAACACGTTGCAAAACTAGGAAATTGGTCCCTGAAAAAAGCAATGCTGTTTTTGCCCCAACAAGTATGGGGACATCAGCCTTGAAGGCAAACCAGATTGGATTGTGTGAGGCTAGGTTGGGAAGAATGGTTGTGCTAAAGGTGGAAGAGGAGACTTTTTCTAGGATTGAGAATGTAAAATGTTGCGCCAACAAGTGCAGCCGAATTTCTAATGAGATAGTTACAACACCATATTAACAAAGCAATTGAAAAAAATACCAATGCTGATTGCATTTTTCCAGTTTATTTCCCTCAGTTAAGTGTTGTGCAGCAGGGGTCATATGTGCTGAATTCAATATAAACAAGCAACACATTATTCAGCCAATTATATCTCCTATGGAAATGGTAATGAAGGTGCAGAGCACGATTAAAGGAGAAAAGTTCTAAGTGTCACATCAGGCAGAACTTGCCGGGTGCTTCACAATGGCAGAGCCGGGGAGATTGCAGCTGGTATTTAACGGCACTTGGAGCGGAAATGGTCCCCCATAAGCTTCACTGCGGAGCTGGCTGTCCAGCCAGCTGATTCGCCAGAACCGTGCGGGACAGCTCCCTGCTAACAAGGAAAAGCTGCTCATTAACGCTCCTTCCCAGAAAAAATAGGAGCTGGAGGAGGCCTTTTGGCCCTTCAAACCCATTCCACCATTCATTACGATTATCCAACTCAATAACCTAAGTCGCGCTTTTCCCCATATCCAGTGATCCCCTTTGCCCTTAGAGCTGTATCTAACTGCTTCTTGAAACCATACAATGTTTTGGGCTCAACTACTTCCTGTGGTAATGAATTCCACAGGCCTACCACTCTCTGGGTGAGGAAATTTCTCATCACCTCTGTCCGAAATAGTCTACCCCAAATCCCCAAGGCTGTTTAACCACTGGTTCTGGACACACCACCATTAGGAACATCCTTCCTGCATCTGTCCAGTTCTGTTAGAATTTTATAGGTTTATATGAGATCCCCCCTCATTCTTCTGAACTTCAGCCAATACAATCCTAACCAACTCAATCTCTCCTCGCACGTCAGTCCTTCCATCCCAGGAATCAATCTTGCAAACTTTCACTGCTTTCCCTCTGAATATCCTTCATCAGATAAGAACGCCAAAACTGCGCACAATATTCCAGGGCCTCACCAAGGCCCTGTAAAATTGCAGCAATACATTCCTGCTCCTGTACTGAAAACCTCTCGCAATGAAGGCCAGCATACCATTTGCCTTCTTTACCACCTGTTGCACCTGCATGCGTACCTTCAGTGACTGGTATACGAGGACATTCAGGTCTCGTTGCAAAGTCTCTGAGCTTTGACAAAGGGTCATCTGGACTCAAAACGTTAGCTCTTCTCTCTCCCTACAGATGCTGCCAGACCTGCTGAGATTTTCCAGCATTTTCTCTTTTTGGTTCCTCTCTCCTAATTTATGGACATTGAGATAACAATCTGCCTGCCTATTTTGCTTCCGAAGTGGAAACCTCGCAGTTATCCAAATTATACTGCATCTGACATTCAACTTGTCCATATCCCACTGAAAGATCTCGGCATCCTCCTCACAGCTCACTCTCCCACCCAACTTGCTGTCATCTTCAAATTTCAAAATGACATTTTGTTCCCTCATCTAAATCATTGATATATATTGTGAATAGCTGGGGTCCTAGCACCAATCCGTGCAGTGCCCCACTGGTCACTGACTACCAATTTGAAAAAGACCCGTTAATTCCTACTCTTTGTTTCCTGTCTGCCAACCGGTTTTCTATGCATTTCAATACATTACCTCCAAACTCATCTGCTTTAATTTTACACGCTAGTCTTTCATGCGGGACTTTGCCAAAAGCCTTCTGAAAGTCCAAATAAACCACATCTACTTGCTCCCCTTCATCATTATAATAATAATCTTTATAATAATATAATATTCTTTATTGTCACAGGTAGACTTACATTAGCACTGCAATGATGTTACTGTGAAAATCCCTTCATTGTCACATTCTGGCGCCTGTTCGGGTACACGGAGGGAGAATTCAGAATGTCCAAATTACCTAACAGCACGTCTTTCAGGACTTGTGGGAGGAAACCGGAAGACCCGGAGGAAACCAACGCACATCTGGGGAGAACGTGCAGACTCCATGTGGTGAATGGATTGTACTGTGTTGTATTATGTTGATGCCCTTGTAGGCTCCGCCCCCTCGTGGTGGTATATAGATCTGTAGCCTGTAGGCGGCACTCAGTGCAGAGCAGTCGCAGGCAGGCACAGATCTAGCTGATTAAAACCAGTGTTCACTTCTACTCATCATCTCATGTGAATTTATGGTCGCATCAATTCAATACGCTAAGGTATCACAATTGAAGCCGCTCTCAAACCACACCGACTGGAACTCGACCCACAGGCAGCTGAAGCTAAGGCAATTTTTTTGCACTGGCTCCGCTGCTTTGAGGCCACCCTCGCCGCCTCCTCCTCACCCGCCGTCACCGAGGCACAGAAGCTGAGTCTCCTCTACATCCAGGTGAGCCACAGAATCCCCGTACTAATCGAGGAAGCGACCACGTACGCAGACGCGGTCGCGATCCTGAAAAGACATTACGTGAGGCCGGTGAACGAAGTGTTTGCGCGGCATCTCCTCACCAAATGTTGTCAACGCCCGGCAAATCGCTGGAGGAAGACCTACGCGACCTGAGGGTACTCGCTCAAAACTACAATTACAGGGACGTCACGGCCTCGCAGCATATGGAACTCGCCATCCGGGACACCTATGTGGCAGGAGTCTGGTCCAACTATGTCAGACAGCGCCTGCTCGAAAAGGGCGCCCTCGACCTAGAAGAGGCGGTAAAACTATCCACCTCCTTAGAAGTAGCTTTCCAGAGCCTCAATGCTTTCCCCTCCGACCACGCAATTCGCTCGTGGACATCCGACCAGAGGGTGTCCCAGGCCTGTGCTGCGTGGCTGCCCGCCCAACCCGGGGGGCCACCCTGCTATTTCTGCGGTCAGAACCACCACCTCAGGCAGCGTTGCCCATCTCGGAACGTGACCTGCTGCGACTGCGGTAAGAAAGGACAATTTGCCAAAGTCTGCTTGGCCCAGCCCAAAGCTCCTAAATCACAGCCCTGAATCACAGACTCACAGGGCCACAGACCCCACAAAGTGGCTGCGTGCCACCCGGTACCGCCCCCTTCTGACGCGTCATCCGCCTTGTGCTATCCGTGGGCGCCATCTTTAACCCTACCCGACACGTGCAACTCATGGGGGCCGCCATCTTGGCCGCCACCTTCAACGCCACCCGAAATGTGCGATCGACGGGGGCCGCCATCTTGGCCGCCATCTTTAACGCCGCCCGACATGTGCGACCGACGGGGGCCGCCATCTTGGGACCTCTCCGCTACCTCCGACCACGCCGGCTACCCACAGCTCGGTGATGTCACCCTCGACCAGTCACAGCCCAAGCATCTCAAGAACTCGATGATGACTGTCCGGGTCAATGGGCACGAAACGCCGTGTCTGTTTGACTATGGGAGCACGGAGAACATCATACATCCGGAAACGGTAAGGTGCTGTTCTCACCAGATTTTCCCCACATCCCAAACTTGTGACCCTTGCTTCCGGGTCACATTCAGTGCAGATCTGGGGGTACTGTGTCGCAAATCTCGTGATACAGGGCGCAGTGTACACCAATTTTAAACTATATGCCCCACCCCATCTCTGTGCTCCTCTCCTGTTAGGACTGGACTTCCAGTGCAACCTCAGGAGCCTGACCCTGAAGTTCAGCGAACCCCTACCCCCTCTCACCGTATGTAGCCTTGCGACCCTTCAGGTCGCCCCACCCTCGCTCTTCGCGAACCTCACCGCCGACTGTAAACCCGTTGCCACCAGGAGCAGGTGGTATAGTGTCCAGGACAAGACTTTTATCTAGTCAGAGGTCCAGGGCCCCGGATAGCGGACATGGTGAATCAGATTGCACACTACTGGGTTTTCTCCACGGTAGATCTGAAGTCCGCATACCACCAGCTTCCAATCCGCCCGGAAGATCGCCACTACATGGCCTTTGAGGCAGACGGCCGCCTCTTCCACTTCCTCAGAGTCGCCTTCAGCGTCACCTACGGGGTCTCGGTCTCCCAAAGAACGATGAACTGAATGGTGGACCAGTACGGGCTGCGGGCCACATTCCCGTACTTGGATAATGTCACCATCTGCAGCCTTGATCAGCAGGACCACAACGCCAACCTTAAGAAGTTTCTCCAAATGGCCCAAGCCCTCAATCTCACCTACAACAAGGAGAAATGTGTTTTCCACACAACCCGACTAGCCATCCTCGGCTATGTCGTGGAAAACAGAGTCCTAGGGCCCGACCCAACCTCATGCGCCCCCTCCTGAAACTCCCCCTTCCCAACTGCCCCAAGTCCCTGAAAAGATGCCTCAGGTTCTTTTCACATTATGCCCAGTGGGTCCCCAACTATGCGGACAAAGCCCGTCAACTTATCAAAGCCACCACCTTCCCCCTGACAACTGAGGCCCGCATCAAGGCAGACATTACCAAGGCCGCAATGCACGCGGTAGACAAATCCATCCCCTTCCAAGTGGAGAGTGACGCGTCAGATGTCGCCCTGGCTGCTACCCTTAACCAGGCAGCAGCCCCGTGGCCTTTTTCCCGTACCCTCAGCGTCTCCGAGATTCGACACTCCTCGGTCGAAAAGGAAGCTCAAGCCATTGTGGAAGCTGTGCGGCGTTGGAGGCACTACCTGGCTGGTAGGAGGTTCACCCTCGTCACCAACTAACGGTCGGTAGCCTTTATGTTCAACAACACACAGCGGGGCAAGATCAAGAATGATAAAATCTTGAGGTGGAGAATCAAACTCTCCACCTATAATTACGATATTATGTATTGTCCGGGGAAGCTCAACGAGCTCCCAGGTGCCCTGCCCCGCAGCACATGCGCAGCGCGCAAGATGACCGACTCCGGGCCATCCACAATGACCTGTCACCCGGGGGTCACTCGGCTTCTCCACTTCATCAAGACCCGCAACCTGCCCTACTCCACCGAGGAGGTCAGGGCCATGACCAGGGACTGCCAAGTCTGCGTGGAGTACAAGCAGCACTTCTATCGGCCAGATAAGACCAACCTGGTGAAGTCATCCCGCCCCTTTGAGCGCCTCAGCATCGATTTCAAAGGGCCCCTCCCCTCCACTGACCGCAACATGTATTTTCTTAACATCATTGACGAGTATTCCCGTTTCCCCTTTGCCATCCCCTGCCCCGACATGACCGTGGCCACTGTCATTAAGGCCCTGCGTAGCATCTTCACCCTGTTTGGTTTCCCCACTTACATCCACAGTGACCGGGGCTCCTCGTTTATGAGCCACGAGCTGCGTCAGTACCTGCTCAGTAACGGCATTGCCTCCTGCAGGACTACCAGCTACAACCTCCGGGGAAACGGACAGGTGGAGAGGGAGAACGCGACGGTATGGAAGGCCATCCTTCTGGCCCTATGGTCTAGAAGTCTCACAGTTTCCCGCTGACAGGAGGTCCTCCCGACCCGCTCCATTACATTAGGTCACTCCTCTGCACAGCCACAAACGAGACCCCTCATGACCGCCAATTTTTCTTCCCCAGGAAATCCACCTCCGGGGACTCGCTTCCGTCCTGGCTGACAACACTGGGGCCTGTCCTCCTCTGAAAGCAGGTGTGGAGCCATAAGTCCGACCCTCTGGTCGAGAGGGTCCAGCTCCTTCACGCCAACCCTCAGTATGCCTCCGTGGCACACCACGACGGCCTTCAAGATAGTCTCCCTCCAGGATCTGGCACCCGCCAGTTCCCCTCCAACCATCACCTACCCCCCACCCTGCACCGAACACCTCCCCACCCCTACATGGTCTACACCCCCCCTCCCCCCATCACCGACCTACAGTGATGAAGATCCAGAGGCCTCGCTCCCAGAGTCAACGAGCCCAACACCCATGCCCGCAGCGAAGCCAGAGCTGAGGCGATCACAGAGAACAATCAAGGCGCCGTTCAGACTCGATCTGAGAGCCCACTTCGCCCCCACTGGGGGTGAAAGTGTGCTATTACAATTCACCACTGTACTGTGTTGTATTATGTTGATGCCCTTGTGGGTTCTGCCTGTGGCTCTGCTCCCTCGGGGGTGGTATATAAACCTGTAAGCCTGTAGGCTGCACTCAGTACAGAGCAGTCGCAGTCAGGCACAGATCTAGCGTATTAAAACCACTGTTCACTTCTACTCATCATCTCGTGTGAATTGATGGTCGCATCACTCCACACAGACAGTGACCCAAGCCGGGAATCGAACCTGGGACCCTGGAGCTGTGAAGCAACAGCGCTAACCACTGTGAGATTTATCAGCCTTCAATTCGATCAATTTCCCCAACACCATTTCTCTGCTGAGTTGGGAATTGCTCTTAATGGTTGTCAATAATCGTCTCACCATGTCTGGACGGGATCCGGAACCCGCAACCTGGAGCGGGCAGGTTTGATCGCGAACCGATTTGCGCCCAGCGCGCATACCGATTTCGGCCTCTCCCGCGATTTAACCAGCACTTCTGGACTGGTGCCAGGCACATACAAAATAGTCCACAGAATCGACTTCAAAAGCATTTCTATGAATGAAAGCGAACACAACTCATGATAAGAATCAAAGCAGCTTCTCCCAATAAGAGGCTGATTTCTCCAGCAATATGCACTTTGGGGAGGGTAATCACAGAATACAAATATGCATGTAAAATCAATCCCAGTTACTTACAGCAGTGTAATCTCCAGGCATAATGGACTAGGGAATTATCCAATAACTTTTATTTGGGAATACTGCTACCACGTTGTTCGGAATGCAAATTAACCAATTTATCTTTTTATTTATTATTCATTCATTGGATGAGGGCGTCACTGGCTGGGCCAGTGTTTATTGCCGATTAGTTCCCCTTGAACTGAGTGACTTGCGAGGCCATTCAGAGGGCATTTAAGAGTCAACCACATTGCTGTGGGCCTGGAGTCACAAGTAGGCCAGACCGGGGAAGGACGGCAGATTTCCTTCCCTAAAGGACATTGACAAACCAGATGGGTTTTTATAACAATTAACAATGGCTTGATATCCAGCATCAGATTTGTATTGAATATAAATTTCACCACAGGCCATGGTGGGATTCGAACACGGATCCCCAGGGGGATTTCCCTGGGTCTCTGGATGACTCGTCCAGTGGCAATATTCATTTCTACATTGTATGGTTTCAAGAAGCGAATCAAAGGATATGGGGGGAAACTGGGATTAGACTTTTGAGTCGGATGATCAGCCATGATCATAATGAATGGTGGAGCAGGCTTGAAGGGCCAAATGGCCTCCTCCTGCTTCTATTTTCTATGTTTCTAATACCACTATGCCATCACCAAAATAGCTGATGAGAACAGGCAGATAATTCAACCACATCAGTTTTCTGGTTGAACATCTGCCCCCAAAATTCAGCAAACTCAATGAATGCACCAAAGTGTAAATTTTGCACTTTTCTTTATCTGGTGCATGTTGTCAGTGCATATCAGAAAATGATGCACCTCTCGGCTATGATTTTCCACCCATTAATTTTTTTAATGCATCAAATTTAACCTCAAAGCAGAAACTCAGAGAAAGTAGTCATCTTAGATTAAAGAGTAAAGTCACGAGAGTCCCAGCTGACCATTGTCTACTTTCCTCTTTGAGGGGAAGAGCTGACCGGCGATGACTCAACCTCAGGATAACCACACCTCAAGTGGGGGGCAAGGTCCAGAGGGCATGAATAACCTCCAGCGGGCATGAACAATCTCAGCCAGCATGGGAAATGAACCGGCATTGTTGGCCTTGTCCTGCATCACAAACTAGCTGTGCAGCCAACTGACCTAATGGTAAAATATTAATAGGACAATAAATGTAGGTGCCATGAATGACACCATTAGTCACCATACTTGCAGATGCCAAAGCCCTTGGGCTGGATTCTCCGCCACCATAACCGTGTGCTTCTCGGCGCGTGCCGTCGCTGGCAGTGGGATTTTCCGTTCCCGCCGTTGGCCAATGGGATTTTCCATTTGAGACACCGCCACACCACCAGGAAACCCACAGGCAGGAATGCGCTGCTGGTTGAACTGAGAATCCCGCCGATGGAGAATTCTCCCCCTTATCACCAGAAGTCCTTTCAACATCTCTCCACTTCTCTACCCCACTTCCCTTATTTAAAACCCTCTTTAAAACCTACCTCCTGAACCAGGTTTTTGACGTATTACATGCTTATGTGGTTCAGTGTCAACTTTTGTTTAGTTAGTATCCTTTAATGTGTCTTCGGCTGTTATAATAGGTCAACGATGCTATATTAGTTGTGCTGTTGCAAATGTCAACGTAATATATAATTTAGTTCCAGCCACCAAACCACATTTAACTTCTTTTGTTTCTGCATAAGGGTTTCTGAATTAAACAAAGAAACTAAATTGCAAACACGCTTTCGCCCATTGAATGTTAAGACCTGGTTGTCGAGTGAGCATTGATCAGGATGGTGACGCACAAATTGGGTCCTGCCAGAGAGGCAACAGTCTCAAGCCATTTGTTCATTAGAATTCACCTTAAATGTCTGCCACCACATAAGAATGTTCCCTCAGCCGGCAATCGCATACCCTTTGAATAACCATCAGCTCCCTGGGCTACAGATATTCCTAATATTGGCGCTTGTTTAATTCACCAGTATCAGGAAGGAGATCTGTTGCTTTACAGATTTTTGTCCAGACTTAAATTATGCGTCTGAGGGTAGTGGAGTTGTTACTCAAAAAAAACCTTCGAAATCGTACGAGTTGAATTGGAATCAGATATTTAGAGTGCACTTGACAACCACTCGAATACCAATTTACTAATTGTTTCAGTCAGAACATTTATATGACCTGTCAGTTGCCTCATTGTGCTGGTTAATTTCCTAAGTTAAGTAGGTTTTTATCCAAACTCCGGGTGGGAACATCCAGTCCCACCTGCCGTAGGAATTGTCATGGGCAGTATGTAAAATTTGGCAAACCATCAAAAGCTCCATTGACTTTGTCGGGGAGGGGCAGAAAATCCTGCCTTTCATGATAACCGACTCATCCCTCTGCTGTTGAGAGGTGAGGCCAGTGCCTCAGTGCAATGCTGAGCACCCCTCTAACCTCTATGCCACAAGGTTAGGGGTCCAAGTCCCATCACAGGGTTTGAGTACAAATATCAAGGCCGCCATTTCAGTGAGAAAGTGCTGTACTGTCCAGGCTGCCTTTTGGCTGTGATGTTAAACCAAGATTCCTCCTGCCTGCTCGGGCAGATACCAAAGATTCCATGACATTACTTTGGAGAAGAGCATGTGGGTTATCCCTGGAATCCTGGCCAATATTTATCCCTCCGCCATCAACATCAGGGAAACAGATTATCTTGTCATAAGAACATGGCTTTTTCTGGGAGCTTGCTGCCCCGGACACTTGGCTGCTGCATTTCCTACATAATGAGTAACTACAGTTCACAAGTACTTGTTTGGCTCTAAAATTCTTTGGTACATGCAGTGATCATGAAAAGTGCGATATGAATGCAAATTGCACTTTCTTTTCTTTTATCTCCTTTGCCAAGACGGAGATCCGTAGATTGTTGGACGATAAGGAAATCAAGGGTTATAAGGTTCAGAAGTGGATCTTCTGATCAGATGGAATTGCCACATGGCCTCCTCCTGTTTACATTTCTTATATTCTCAAGGTCATGTGTTCCCCAAAGAACAAAGAACAAAGAAAAGTACAGCACAGGAACAGGCTGTTTAATCCGGACAAATGTGAGGTAATGCATTTTGGAAGGTCTAATGCAGGTAGGGAATATACAGTGAATGGTAGAATCCTCAAGAGTATTGAAAGTCAGAGATCTAGGTGTACAGGTCCGCAGGTCACTGAAAGGGGCAACACAGGTGGAGAAAGTAGTCAAGAAGGCATACGGCATGCTTGCCTTCATTGGCCGGGGCATTGAGTATAAGAATTGGCAAGTCATGTTGCAGCTGGAAGACATTAGCAATGAGGACCAGTTGAATAAACTCGGTTTGTTCTCACTGGAACAACGGAGGTTGAGGGGCGGCCTGATAGAGGTCTACAAAATTATGAGGGGCATAGTCAGAGTGGATAGTCAGAGGCTTTTTCCCAGGGTAGAGGAGTCAATTACTAGGAGGCATAGGTTTAAGGTGTGAGGGGCAAGGTTTAGAGGGGATGTACGAGGCAAGTTTTTTACACAGAGGGTAGTGGGTGCCTGGAACTCGCTGCCGGAGGAGGCGGTGGAAGCAGGGACGATAGTGACATTTAAGGGGCATCTTGACAAATACATGAATAGGATGGGAATAGAGGGATGCGGACCCAGAAAGGATAGAAGATTTTAGTTTAGACGGGCAGCATGGTCGGCGCAGGCTTGGAGGGCCGAAGGGCCAGTTTCTGTGCTGTACTTTACTTTGTTCTTTGTTCTTTGGGGAACACGTGACCTTGAGAATATAAGAAATGTAAACAGGAGGAGGCCATGTGGCAATTCCATCTGATCAGAAGATCCACTTCTGAATCTTATAACCCTTGATTTCTTTATCGTCCAACAATCTACGGATCTCCGTCTTGGCAAAGGAGATAAAAGAAAAGAAAGTGCAATTTGCATTCAATTGGGCCACTGCTGTTTGTCATTTTTATAAATGACCTGGAGGAGGGCGTAGAAGGATGGTGAGTAAATTTGCAGATGACAATAAAGTCGGTGGAGTTGTGGACAGTGCAGAAGGATGTTGCAGGTTACAGAGGGACATAGATAAGCTGCAGAGCTGGGCTGACAGGTGGCAAATGGAGTTTAATGCAGACAAGTGTGAGATGATTCATTTTGGAAGGAGTAACAGGAATACAGAGTACTGGGCTAATGGTAAGATTCTTGGTAGTGTGGATGAGCAGAGAGATCTTGGTGTCCATGTACATAGATCCCTGAAAGTTGCCACCCAGGTTGAGAGGGTTGTTAAGAAGGCGTACGGTGTGTTAGCTTTTATTGATAGAGGAATTGAATTTCGGAGCCATGAGGTCATGTTGCAGCTGTACAAAACTCTGGTGCGCCCACATTGGGAGTATTGCGTACAGTTCTGGTCGCCGCATTATAGGAAGGATGTGGAAGCATTGGAAAGGGTGCAGAGGAGATTTACCAGGATGTTGCCTGGTATGGAGGGAATATCTTATGAGGAAAGGCTGAGGGACTTAAGGCTGTTTTCGTTAGAGAGAAAAAGATTAAGAGGTGACTTAAGAGAGGCTTACAAGGTGATCAGAGGATTAGATCGGATGGACAGTGAGATCCTTGTTCCTCGGATGGTGATGCCTGGCACGAGGGGACATAGCTTTAAATTGAGGGGAGATAGATATAGGACAGATGTCAGAGGTAGGTTCTTTACTCAGAGAGTAGTAAGGGCGTGGAATGCCCTGCCTGCAACAGTAGTGGACTCACCAACATTAAGGGCATTCAAATGGTCATTGGATAGGCATATGGACAATAAGGGAATAGTGTGGAGGGACTTTAGAGGAGTTTCACAGGTCGGCGCAACATTGAGGGCCGAGGGACCTGTACTGCGCTGTAATGTTCTATGTTCTATGTCCCGCCGTGCCAGATTTCTGATGCGGCATGCTGGCGGGAATCTCAGTTTCGGCGGCTGGTCAATGGGGTTTCCCATTGTGGGGCAGCCCCACGCCGTCGGAAACCCTGGGCTGCCGGCAAAATGGAGAATCCATATGGTGGAGAATTAAACGCTAAGTTTGAGAAATAGTTGAGAAATCTATTTTACATGAACAATCATTCCATATTCTGCAGTAAAATGTTGGAATGAAATCCATGAAAATAACTAAACAGTGTAATGCATGCATATGTACACATTTTTAACTAAAAATTGCTTCTGGGGCAGGCCTGTACATGTATATCCTCAACTTCACTTCACCACCAAATTGGAGTCTGTTGGGGCGGGATTCTCTGTTCGTTCACGGAGTCGGGATTCTCCGTCCTCGCCAACAAAGTTATGACGGTGGGCTCGCAACGGAGAATCCCGGCCAATTTTGTTGTGTTGGTGACTTATCTCATTTTGTTCCTTGTCTACCCTAAAATGATGTTTCTCTCAACAACTCAAGACAATAAGTTCTCAGAATGGAGGTGGAGACTGTGGGAAGCATCCTGTGGGGTTCTGGGTTTGGGATTTTCAGGATTAGTGCAGTTAGCAAAAGAATAGTAGGAGAGAAATCATAGAACTTCGAAAGAAGAAATAAGAAAAGTACAGCAGAGGAACAGGTCCTTTGGCCCTCCAAGCCTGCGCCGACCATGCTGCCCATCTAACCTAAAACCTTCTACAATTCTGGGGTCCATATCCCTCTATTCCCATCCTATTCGTGTATTTGTCAAGACACCTCATAAACGTCACTACTGTCGCTGCTTCCACCACCTCCCCCGACAGCGAGTTACAGGCACGCACTACCCTCTGTATAAAAATCTTCCCTCGCACATCGCCATCGAACTTTGCCCCTTAAAAATGTGCTCCCTAGTAATTGACTCTTCCACCCTGGGAAGAACCTTCTGCCTATCGACTCTGTCCATTCCCCTCATAACCTTGCAGACTTCTATCAGGTCGTGCCTCAACCTCTGTCGTTCCTGTGAGAACAAACCAAGTTTATCCAACCTCTCCTCATAGCTAATGCCCTCCACACAGGGCAACTTCCTGGTAAACCTCTTCTGTAACCTCTCCAAAGCCTCCACATCTTTCTGGGAGTGTGGCGACCAAAATTGAACATTCTAGTCCAAGTGTGGTTCTGTACAGCTGCAGCATGACTTGCCAATTTTTATACTCAAGGTTGATGCATTCTTTAAAAAAAATTAGAGTAGCCAATTCTTTTTTTCCAATTAAGGGGCAATTTAGCATGACCAATCAACCTACCCTGCACATCTTTTTGGGTTGTGGGGGCGAGACCCACGCAGACACAGGGAGAATGTACAAACTCCACACAGTCAGTGACCCGGGGCCGGGATTGAACCCGGGCCCTCAGCGCTGTGAGACAGCAGTGCTAACCACTGCACCATCGTGGAGAAGCTGAGGTTGTTCTTGTTGGAGCAGAAAAGAGAAGGGCTTTTTAAAATCAACTTTTTCACAGGTTGCCACCAACGGCAGCATCAAGATTTGTTGATTCATAATTACCCTTGAACTGAGTGACTTGCTCGGCCATTTCAGGGTGAAGTTAGAGTCAATCACATTGCGTTGGTCTGGAATCAGATGTGGGCAAGACCAGGTAAGGATGACAGATTTCCTTTCCGAAAGGACATTACTGAAGCAGATGGATTTTTATGGCATTCAATGATAGTTTTATGGTCACCATCACTGAGACGAGCTTTCAATTCCAGGTTCAATGAATTGAATTTGAATTCCATCTGCCATGGTGGGATTTGTAGCTGTGTACCCAGAACATTGGCCTGGCCTCTGGACTATTTGTCCAATTAAATTATAGCTAAGCCACAGTCTCCCTGTATTAGGGGATTTAGTAATGGTGTTCCGAATGCTGAATGACCTCAGAGTGAAGGCGCCCGTAGATAGCAGTGACCATAATATGAATTCATTGTACATTCAGTTTGAGGGTAAGAAGAGTAGATCTGAGACTATGGGCGTGAATTACTGGACTTGGGTTCAAGCTGAAGCTCTCAAGCAGGAAAGGCCCCTCACAGATTGGGGTGCTATTCTGTCAGGCTGCCTCGATATCTCCCACCGCACCCTCCTTCCTTTCAGGCCACTGTCCTTGTTTTTGACTCCCCCCCCCCCCACAGCACCCCAACCATGGGATGGCCCCTGGGAAACCACCTCACTCCCACCTCCCCCACCCCAACCTGCTAAAGTCCCACTGGGCCCAATGCCCGGCAGTGCCAACCTGGCAGCTGATCACTGCCAGCCAGGCATCCTGTCAGTACCACCAGGGCACCTTGCAGTTCCCGGATGGCACTGCCAGGGTGACAGGTTGGCAGCAACAATGTCTCGGATGCCAGAGGGAGAGCCAGGGTGCCAACTAGGTCTTTCCAATGGCCTGGGAGACCCCTCAGGAGCCTTTACGACTGGCCCACCTTTGAGTGGACGGGTATCTGTACTGATCAGCACCCTGGCAAGGTCTCTAGGCACGCAGAGTCCCGGGCGGCAGGTGAATCCGGCAAATGTATATTTAAATGAACCTAATGGCTAATTTAAGTATGATGACCTGGATCATGCCCAGTGAGGGTGAGATCTAGATCGCAACGTCTGACGAGATTCCGTTGAACTTCGAGGGACGTTTCGAATGTTACGAATCTCGTGAGGTTCAACGGACTTGTCCCGACAGTAAATGGGGCGTTACGAGACTACTGAATTGTGTCCTATGTTTTCAAACTTAAATAAGAGCAATTATGAAGACATGAAAGCTGAGCTAGTAAAGTTAATTGAAAAATTATGTAAAGGGATAGGAACATCGGAATTAGACGCAGAAATGGGTAATTCAGCCCTTCGAACCTGCTCCGCCATTCAATCAGATCATGGCTGATCTCTTCCTAGCCTCAAATCCACCTCCCTACCTGTTCCTCATATCTACTTAATCCATTATTAATACCAGAAATATATCTATCTCTTTCTTGAAGCCATTTAATGATTCCGATGCCATCGCAGTATTTTTTTTTAATTATAGAATTTAGAGTGCAGAAGGAGGCCATTCGGCCCATCGAGTCTGCACTGGCTCTTGGAAAGAGCACCCTACCCAAGCCCACACCTCCACCCTATCCCCATAACCCAGAAACCCCACCTAACACTAAGGGGCAATTTGGACCCTGAGGGCAATTTATCATGGCCAATCCACCTAACCTGCACATCTTTGGACTGTGGGAGGAAACCGGAGCACCCGGAGGAAACTCACGCACACACGGGGAGAACGTGCAGACTCCACACAGACAGTGACCCATTGGGGAATCGAACCTGGGACCCTGGCGCTGTGAAGCATTTGTGCTATCCACAATGCTACCGTGCTGCCCAGGGGCAGCGAGTTCCACAAATTCACTACTCTTCACGAGAAGTAGTTTCTCCTCATCTCAGTTTTAAATCTACCGCCTCTCAACCTATATCCATGACCTCTCAGGCTAGATTGCCCTACAAAGGGGAACATTGGGTCTATGTTGACTTTATCAATCCCTTTTAGTACCTTATAAGCCTCAATCCCCTCTCATCCTTCTAAACTCCAGTGAGTATCAGCCCAAACTGTTTAATTTATCCTCATATGTCAACCATTTCATCCCTGGAATCAATCTGGTGAACCTCTGAACTGCCTCCAATGCCACCACATTCTTCCTCAAACAAGGAGACCCAAACTGGACACAATACTCCAAATATGGTGTTATCTACATCCTATACAATTGCAACAATACTTCTCTACATTTATACTCCAATCGTTTTGGAATAAACTTTAACATTCCGTTTGCCTTTTTTCCTCAATTGTTCCTCAACTGACCTACCAGTAATTATTTTTTCCCAGTCTACTTTGGCCAACTCTTTCCATGGGCCTGTATAATTACCCCTCCCCAATGCTAAAACTCTAGTGTGGCACTCTGCCTTCACTCACTCAATCTGAATTTGAAATTTTAGAATGTTGTGATCACTCCTTTCAAGAGGATCCTGAACGACAAGACTATTCACCAACCCTTCTTTGTTACAAAATACTAAATCTAAAATAGCCTGCTCCCTGGTTGGCTCCATAACATATTGCTCTAAGAAACAGTCCCTCATGCACTCTATGAATCTTCCTTGAGGCTACCCTTACCAATTCGATTAATCCAGTCAATATGCAATTAAAAATCACCCATGACTACCATTGTGCTTCTCACAAACTCTCATTTAATCTTGTTTTATGCTATGCCCCACTTTGGAAGTATTGCACGGGGGCCTGTAAATTTCTCTTATCAGGGAGATTTTCCCTTGCTTTTTATTTCTGCCCAGATGGATTGATAGGTGAATAGTGACACAGTGGCAAATGTTTAAGGGGATATTTCAGAATACACAGAAACATTCCAAAGAATAGTGAAAATAGAGGGTCGGAGCATATGCGATGGGCTGAATGACCTCCTTTTGCACGATAGGGGCTGGTTTAGCTCACCGAGCTAAATTGCTGGCTTTGAAAGCAGACCAAGCAGGCCAGTAGCACAGTTCGATTCCCGTACCAGCCTCCCCGGACAGGCGCCGGAATGTGGCGACTAGGGGCTTTTCACAGTAACTTCATTGAAGCCAACTCGTGACAATAAGCGATCTTCTTCTTCGATAGGGATTCTATGATTCGATGATGATTCTATCATGAAGGTTCTTAAAAGAAGTGAGATGGTTGATGCGTTGGTTTTAATTTTTCAAAACTCTTTCGATTCAGGGCAGGTCCCAGTATATTGGAAGATAGTAAATGTAACTCCATTATTCAAAAAGGGAGGTAGACAGAAAGCGGAAACCTCCAGGCCAGTCAGCTTAATGTTCTGTCACTGGGAAAACGTTAGAAGTTATTAAGAATGAAGCAATAGCAGAACACCTGGATAAGGTCAAGGTAATCAGGAAGAGTCAACATAGTTTTATGAGATGGAAATCATTCTTTTTTTTTTATAAATTTAGATTACCCAATTATTTTTTCCAATTAAGGGGCAATTTAGCATGGCCAATCCACCTACTCTGCACATTTTTTTTTGGGTTGTGGGGGCGAAACCCACGCAGACACGGGGAGAATGTCCAAACTCCACACGGACAGTGACCCAGAGCCGGGATCGAACCTGGGACCTCAGCGCCATGAGGCGGTTGTGCTAACCACTAGGCCACCGTGTTGCCCTGGAAATCATTCTTAACTGACTTCTTGGAGTTCTTTGAGGATGTAACAATTATTGTGGGTAAAGAGGAATTGGTGGATGTTGTTACGGACACAGCTGAGGTTAATGCCGAGCTGTTCCAAACCCTCAAAGGGAAACTTGAAACAACTGCCCTCTCCTGTATTTTGCAATTTGATATAATGTGAGGGAAGGTTTGAAATCAAATGAATGATGTCCCAGATATTTTTCAATGATTTGAGAATAAAATAATGTGTATTGAGCAATAAAATAAACAACAATAAAGTAAACTAGAAGTATGCTTAACTAAGGCTACACACAGTATAACTAATTTTAAAGTTCCAAATAAGCTTAACTACCTTTAGAGCAAACTCTCCTCAAAGTCCATCTGTGCCACAAAAATATTCACATTCTCTGCTTCCTGCCACTTTTTCAAGAATAGAGTTCCAAAGACTCACAACCCTCAGAGATCACATTTCACCTATTCCCCATTTTAAACAGGCGACCCCTCATTTTTGAACAGTGACCCCTAGTTCTAGATTCTCCCACAGAGGAAACATGGGGTGGGATTCTCCGATCGCCACCACCGAAATTGCGTTTGGCGATTGGCCGGCAAATTCCCGTTTGCACCGAAATCGGGGGCGGTGCAGTTTTTGCAATGCTCCGGCCCTTCAAAAACGACATACTCAGTACGCCCGACGGATCCTGCGGACATAGTCACTGGATCAGATATCCACATTACCCACATTCCAGGATATTATATATTTCAGTCAAATTCTTCTAAGCTACAATGGATGCAAGCTTCGCCTGTCCAACATCCCCAAAACATAACCTGCTCTGCCAGGTATTGGTTTGGTAACCTTCTCTGAACTGTTTCCAATGCATTTATATCCTTCCTTCAATAAGACTGTGCCCACAGTACTCCCAATGTGGTCTCATTCGTCTCCTGGAAAATGGAAGCATAACCTCCCTGTTTCTGCATTCAATTCCCCTTGCAATAAGTTCTATTAGTTTGCCTAATTACTTGCTGCACCTGCATAATCGCCTTCTGTGATTAATGCTCGAGAGTACCCAGATCCCTCTGCACTTCAGAGCTCAGCAAACTCTAGATAAATGGATAATTTCACTTTTTCTCACATTATACTCCATTTATCAGCTCTGTCCACTCACCGAACTTATCTGTGTGATTTTGTAACCTCCTTGAATCGCAGAATCCCCACAATGCAGGAGGCCATTTGACTCATCGAGTCTGCACTGACCTCTGAAAGAGCACTCCGCCCAAGCCCACACTCCCTCTCCGATCCCAGTCAATGCTAAGGCCAAACCTACATATCTTTGAACATGGGGTGGGGAGGGGGGGGCAATTTTAGCATGGTCAATTCACCTAACCTGGATTATTGGATTTGTTTATTGTCACGTGTACTGAGGTACAGTGAAAAGTATTTTTCTGCGAGCAGCTCAACAAATCATTAAGTACATGGGAAGAAAATGGCATAAAAGAAAATACATAATAGGGCAACACAAGGTACACAATGTAACTACATAACACTGGCATCAGATGAAACATACAAGGTGCAGTGTTAATGAGGTCAGTCCAGAAAAGAGTCATTTAGGAGCCTGGTAACAGCGGGGAAGAAGCTGTTTTTGAGTCTGTTCATGCGTGTTCTCAAACTTCTGTATCGGGCAGCACGGTAGCATTGTGGATAGCACAATTGCTTCACAGCTCTAGAGTCCCAGGTTCGATTCCGGCTTGGGTCACTGTCTGTGCGGAGTCTGCACATCCGCCCCGTGTGTGCATGGGTTTTATTAACATAGACATAGAACAGTACAGCACAGAACAGGCCTTTCGGCCCTCAATGTTGTGCCGAGCCATGATCACCCTACTCAAACCCACGTATCCACCCTATACCCGTAACCCAACAACCTTACTTTTATTAGGACACTATGGGCAATTTAGCATGGCCAATCCACCTAACCCGCACATCTTTGGACTGTGGGAGGAAACCGGAGCACCCGGAGGAAACCCACGCACACAGGGGGAGGACGTGCAGACTCCACACAGACAGTGACCCAGCCGGGAATCGAACCTGGGACCCTGGAGCTGTGAAGCATTTATGCTAGCCACCATGCTACCCTGCTGCCCCTTCCGGGTTTCTTCCGGGTGCTCCGGTTTCCTCCCACAGTCCAAAGATGTGCAGGTTAGGTGGATTGATCATGATAAATTGCACTTAGTATCCAAAATTGCCCTTAGATTTGGGTGGGGTTATTGGGTTGTGGGGATAGGGTGGAGGTGTTGACCTTGGGTAGGATGCTCTTTCCAAGAGCCGGTGCAGACTCGATGGGCCCAATGGCCTCCTTCTGCACTGTAAATTCTATGATGATGTTCTGCCCGATGGAAGAAGTTGGAAGAGCGAGTGAACCGGGTGGAAGGGGTCTTTGATTATGTTGCCTGCTTTCCCCAGGCAGCGGGAGGAGTTGATGGAGTCAATGGATGGGAACTAGGTTTGTGTGATGGCCTAGGCTGTGATCAAAACTCTCTGAAGTTTTTTGCGATCCTGGGCTGAGCAGTTGCCATACCAGACTGTGACGCAGCCAGAAAGGATGCTTTCTATGGTAACCTGCACACATTTGGGAGGAAATCTGAGCCCCCAGAGGAAACCCACTTTGACACGGGGAGAAGGTACAGACTCCACACAGACAGCCTCATTTCCTGAAAAATAATTGACATTTAGCAAAGGCGTATAAGAGGAACAGGCAAACAAATTATATTTGATGTTTCGCTCAATTGACATTTTATTCAGATAACCAACTAACAATTTAGAGAGTCTCGAATCATTAGCATTGAATGAATTGACCTTTTTCACACTTGCTTTGTCTTTTTGCTGGTTCTGCATTGCAAAAGAGTCTAAATGGAAATTGGTGGGTGTGGGGACAGAGATGTCGTGCGATATTAAATTGGACTGGAGCACAATTGAACTGAATATTTTGGATTCAGGTCATTTCCACATCCTGTATGTTGCCAGAGTGCAGAACACTCTACTTGGCGTGGGCGCACAGCGATTCTCTTCAACAGAAATTAATTTTCGGGACGTGGGAATTGCAAATTGGGCTGCCCTCAAAAAGCTGGTTCAATTTGAACTGCTGTACTTTGTACGGTGAAGGTACTTATATAATCTCCAGGAGACCAGAGAAGGTGATCCAAACATAGGTTTATTTTCTAGTTAAAAGACAAGGCCTGAACATGGTGCATGGGCATGTATGTCCCAATCCGGACCTGCCTTTAAGGGTTGATTTCACGAGCTGCAGCTGATAGGCCTCCACCCATCAGTGGAGGATCTCGGATTCCAGGAGTCCCACTGGGTGATCAATCGAGACATCCCTGTGGGTCCCATGAGGGTTATTACATCCCTCTCCCCCCTGATGTCTGTATGCCCCTCTGTTGTTGGATGCAGAGGATGTCTCCTTCACCGCTAATATACATGAATAATCTGGAAGAAGGAACTGAAGGCACTGTTGCTAAGTTTGCAGATGATCTGTAGAGGGACAGGTAGCATTGAGGAAGCAAGGGGGCTGCAGAAGGATTTGGACAGGCCAGGAGAGTGGGCAATGAAGTGGCAGATGGAGTACAATGTGGAAAAGTGTGAGGTTTTGCACTTTGGACGGAGGAATTTAGGCAAAGATGATTTTCTAAATGGCGAGATGCTTAGGCCGCAGAAGGCTGTGGAGGCCAATTCACTGAGTGTCTTTAAGACAGAGATAGATAGGTTCTTGATCAATAGGGGATAAGGGGTTATGGGGAGAAGGCAGGAGAATAGGGATGAGAAAAATAAATCAGCCATGATTGAATAGCCTTGATGGGCCGAATGGCCTAATTCTGCTTCTATGTCTTATGGTCTTATGGTCTTTGTCCGTGGTTACGCTTCGACCGGCTGTGAGGCTGAGTCGGGGTGTATAACATGTCAAGGAGTGCCTTTCCCATGCCGACCGTGGGAGCGGCCTTGTCAGAGGTCTGTCCCTGACCATACTGCTATCCAGGAGTATGGAGGATTCCCTTTCCATATCTGATGCAGAGTCTTCTATCTCATAACAGACCTCTGCCCAGGAGCTTGGAGACTAGTGCTTCCTGATTCATGAAAGGTGGGCAAAGGGGATGAGGAACTGATTTGTCTGACGGGGCTGCCTTCAGTGTAGGCTCCATGGGCGCGATTCTCCACTCCCCACCCTCGCTCGGAGAATCGACGCTCGCTGTTTTCCCGGCAACCGGCGATTCTCCGGACGACCCCAATGGGTTCACGCTGGCGGCAACCACACCTGGTCACTACCGGTGTGAACATCGCGCGAAAGGTGAGTTTGGGGCCTGTGGGGGGTGGAGAGGGGATTGAGCACCACAGCCGTGCTCGGAAGGGGACTGGCCCGCGATCGGTGCCCACCGATCATTGGGCCGGCGTCTCCAAGAGACGCACTCTTTCCCCTCCGCCGCCCCGCAAGATCAGGCCGCCACGTCTTGCGGGGCAGCGGAGGGGAAGACGGCAACCGCGCATGCGCGGGTTGGAGCCGGCCAACCTGCGCATGCGCGGCTGACGTCACTAAGGCGCCGCCGCGTCATTCTCGGCGCGCCATCTTGACATCAGCGTCAAGGCCCGGCGGCTGAGTTTCACGAAACGCCGCGCCTAGCCCCCCGGAGGGGGGGGGGAGAAAATAGGGGTCGAGGAGCGGTCTCCGACGCCATCGTGAAACACGTTTCACGACGGCGTCGGCCGTTTCGGAGAATTCCGCCCCATGACTTTGAGGTGGGCCAAATGCTTGTGAACAGTACGTTCTTTGGTTTTGACAATGTAGAAGACTGGTCCTGTCTTCTCCACTATCGTCCCCGGTAGCCACTATGTTCTATCACCCCACTGATGGGACAACACCACCCTAATACCATATGATGAGGCGTCGCCCATGATTATAAGCGGATTTGATGGGTCACAGTGCATCAGTAGCCTGGAGGATAATAGTTGCCGATTTATTTTGGTGAATGTCTACTCTTGTGGTGCCTTCCATGCCCATTTCTGATGCTGCTTTAAGAATGCATTTAGCGGCGCCAGTTCGATTGCCAGATTGGAATAAATTTTCTTTAAAGTTAACCAGCCCGAGGAATGATCTCAGCTTTTCATATTCTCTGGCTTTGGGGCCCACTTAATCGCATGGACTTTCCTTGTCAACCCGGTATCACAGGTATATGATCTCTCTCACCTGGAAGGCACACTTGCCCCTTTTCAGGCTGACACCCACCACCAAGAAAAGGTGGAGGTTGTCTTCAGAGTTATCCTGGTATTCCTTCTCGGAGACTTCTGTAATTAATACGTCATTCAGATAGGCCATCACGCTAGGGAGCCCAAGAAGGATGCTCTCCATAACCCATTGGAAGGTTCCTCAGGTGCATAATACTCCAAATGGGACCCTGGTGTACTCATATAATGCCCTATGGTGGTCTTGGCCGTCTTCAACACATTTTAAAGTTCCTTCTGACCTTGCTATCATGCTGAGGGATCCAAGTGCAGTCTGGACGTCCAGAATCGCAGCCGTGGTTTTTCCTCATCGCCAGTATAAAGTCTGCAGGAGACTCAAGAAAGTGACCCAAACATAGCTTTATTTTCTAGTCAAATGAAAAGGCTGCAATAAGGTGTACAGCATACAGGTCCCCACTGGGACTACCGATCGTGCCGGTCCCAACCTGGGCCTGCTTTTAAGGGTTGATTTCACAAGCCTCAGAGGCCTCCACCCATTGGTGGGGGAGCTCATCTTCCACAAGCTCTACGGGGAGATCAATCGGGTTGTCCCCGTGAGCCTCGCGATGGTTAATACAGTACTCCCACAGCACTGCTCTCCAGGCAGTTCCCAACTGATGTTTACCCAACCATGGTGAAGGCACTGTGATCGATGTGCAAGTCAGGATGGTGCATGATCTGGAGTGAAATTTTTAGGTTTGTGATGGTTTTTCCATGCATCTGTTGCCCCCTCCTTCTACGTAGCAGAGGTTGTGTGTTTGGAAGTTGCTGTCTCATTGAGTTATTGCAGCATATCTTGTATATAGCACCACTTCTCCCACTGAGGGTCTCTGGCCAAGGAAGTGAATTCTCAAGACAACAGTTAGGCAAGAAGTTCCTCGATGACTGGGAGGGGTGGGGGGAAGCAAACAACAGGAAACCCCATTGGCAGCGACAGGACCAGAATATCCCACTGCTGGTTAATGGTAGGTCGCCACCATGAGACATGCCACGGGGTTAGGGTATGGAGGGGAGTGGTTTGATGGCGAAAATCCTGACCATTGTAAAAACCAAACCATCTCACTCAGATACCCTGATGTATGAGCAAATTGCAAAGGGATGGAGATCGAGTGGAATAGATTTTCCTCCTCCCAAGAAACCCAAGAAGCAGAAACACACTTCAAACAGAAGAAAGCCTTTCCAAGACTTTTGCTCCATGTTCAGTTTCCGTGTTAATTCCAGCAGGCAGGTAAGAATACGCACCAATAATTTCCACAGATGACTGCTAAAATTGACTTTGAGCACAAAACCTGATTGCTCAATATATAGATAATCCCCACCCCCGACACCCCCATTGACACCAAAATCCAATGGATACTTTGAGCACATCAGTGGAAAGGTTGGTGACCCTTCCTGCTGATCAAGTCAATCGATTTGCATTGGAGTCCAAATTTATTTGTTCCAGGAACTGATGGAAAAACATTGCAAGCTGATGATGTCCACATCACATTTAACAATAAATTCTAACCATCTGTAGCAAGGAAAACATACACCAGGAGGTCTCGTTCGCTGGAGAATTTGCACCATTAGTCTCAATAAAACCAAATAAAAGGGTCAGCATGGCGACGCAGTGGTTAGCACTGCAGTCTCACGGCGCTGAGGTCCCAGGTTCGATGCCAGCTCTGGGTCACTGTCCTGTGGAGTTTGCACATTCTCCCTGTGTTTGCCTGAGTTTCGCTCCCACAACACCAAGATGTGCAGAGTAGGTGGATTGAACACACTAAATCTCCCCTTAATTGGAAAAAGTTAATTGGGTACAAAGAAACCCAAAATAATTTGGGGCAGCACGGTAGCATGGTGGTTAGCATAAATGCTTCACAGCTCCAGGGTCCCAGGTTCGGTTCTCGGCTGGGTCACTGTCTGTGCGGAGTCTGCACGTCCTCCCCGTGTGTGCGTGGGTTTCCTCCGGGTGCTCCGGTTTCCTCCCACAGTCCAAAGATGTGCGGGTTAGGTGGATTGGCCATGCTAAATTGCCCGTCGTGTCCTAAAAAGTAAGGTTAAGGGGGTGTTGTTGGGTTACGGGTATAGGGTGGATACGTGGGTTTGAGTAGGATGATCATTGCTCGGCACAACATCGAGGGTCGAAGGGCCTGTTCTGTGCTGTACTGTTCTATGTTCTAATTATCACCCCACTGTGAGCCTCCCTGTTGTGTGACATCGTGAATATGAATAAGACTTGGTAGAGCCATTTAGAGCTGGTGATTCATGTTTTCAGGGTAGTGTTAGTGACATGATTTATGGCCTTGCCAGTCACTCAAACATGAAAGTCCAGAAAAGGAAGATAAGAAGCTGCGGAGTCTCACTGGAGCGATTTTTTTTAATATATGGAAAATACACGGATCTCTCTTGAAAGTCTGTTTGTACCAATCTTTCCATCTCTATTCCCGTTAATTGCTTCCATGTTCCTATGAAAGCACATCCACGATTCCTACCCATGATAATAATACTGGCTCAATACTTCATGACTCATGAGGGAGGAAAGAATCAAAGCTTATGTTTATACATTTTTCTCACCTACCCTGGTATTAGCTTCTCAAGGACCATTACAACAATTGCCAACCACAATGCGGTTTCCATGTCCCTTTCTTCTGCTTGCTCCTTTTTACTTGTTTCTTATATTCCCTCTCTGTCTCTTTTCTCTCAGTTAATCTACTCTCTTTCTTTCGCTTTGGGACTCCAGTTCACCCCATTTCTTTCTCTCTCCATTTGTTTCATTGGTTAAGGAGACAGGACATTAGGCACAAAGTTCCTGGGGTCTCACACTCGTGGCATGGGAGCATATTGGTTAGCACTGTTGCTTCACAGCGCCAGGGTCCCAGGTTCAATTCCGGGTTTCGGTCACTGCGGAGTCTGCACATTCTCCCCATGTCTGTGTGGGTTTCCTCTAGATGCTCTGGTTTCCTCCCACAAATCCCGAAAGATGTGCTTGTTAGGTAAATTGGACATTCTGAATTTTCCCTCTGTGCACCCAAACAGACGCCTGAACGTGGCAACTAGGGGCTTTTTAAAAATAAATGTAGAGCATCCAATTCATTTTTCCAATTGAGGGGCAATTTAGCGTGGCCAATCCACCTGGCCTGCCATCAAACCATCTTTGGGTTGTGGGGGTGAAACTTACGCAGAAACGGGGAGAATGTGCAAACTCCACACGGACAGTGACACAGAGCCAGGATCGAACCTGGGGCCTTGGCGCTGTGAGGCTGCAGTGCTAACCCACTGTGCCACCGTGCTGTTCCTGACTAGGGGCTTTTCACAGAAACTTCATTGCAGTGTTAATGTAAGCCTACGTGTTACAATAATAAAGATTATTAGTAAAAGTTGCCCTTGACATGGTGTTTAAAGGAAACAGGCGTGATTCTCCGCTCCCGCGCGGCATCGGGAAGGCTGTTGTGAACTCGGCCGAGTTTCACAACGGCGTCAGAGGCCTCTCTTAGCACCTTATTCACCACCCCCCCCCCCCCTCCCCAGGGGGCTAGGAGTGGTGTGCCATAAATCTCGGCCGTCGGGCCTATGATGCTGGCGTCAAGGCCCGGCGCGCCGAGAATGATGCAGCCGGCGTGCCTAATGACGTCAGCCGCGCATGCGCAGGTTGGCCGGCTCCAACCCGTGCATGCGCGGTTGCCGTCTTCCCCTCTGCTGCCCCGCAAGACATGGCGGCTTGATCTTGCGGGGCGGCGGAGGGGAAAGAGTGCGTCCATTGGAGACGCCGGCCCGACGATCGGTGGGCACCGAACGCGGGCCAGTCCCCTCCCGAGCACGGCCGTGGTGCTCACTCCCCTCTCCGTCCCCCACAAGCCACAAACGAGCCTTTGGCGCCATGTTCACGCCGGCAGCGACCAAGTGTGGTTGCCGCCGGCGTGAACAGGTTGAGAACGTCAGGCTGCTCGGCCCATCCGGGCCGGAGAATCGGCAGTCGCCGTGAAAAACGGCAAGCGGCGATTCTCCGAGCCGGGCGGGGGGGGGAGAGATTTGCGTTGGGTGCCAGGACGGCGTGTCGTTATTCGCACGGCCCTCCCACGATTCTCCCAACCGGCGTGGGGAGTGGAGAATCGTGCCCAACATTTTTAATGGAGGGGGGGGGGGAATTATCCTGCATATCTTTGGGTAATGGGCGCCCATGCAGACACGAGGAATATATGCAAACCCCACGTGGACAGTGACCCGGGACCGGGATCGAACCCTTGCCCTCGGCGCCATGACCCCTTGCCATGCTTTTAACAATTTGTTTTATGTGATTGTACCTCAGCACAGTGTGAGCTGGACCGTGAAGGGAAATGCTCAGTTTATATCGCTTGCTGCGATATTTACCCCTCCAGCAAGTTTTGGTTTTGTAATTTCAATTAAACCTCAATTCACTTCACCAAAGTCTGACAGCTTAGAATATCATCGCATCCTCCACCATAGGATTTCTGCCTCACATGTCCCACAAACAGCTGGCACCTATTGTTGAAGAATAATATCATGTCCAATAAAACACTGAAGGAACCATATGTTCTATTCATATTACAGTCTCAGCTGCCAATCTGTTCGCTTTATGCTGATCTGTATTTGTAGAAGTAAATAAACAACTCAAATCTGCAGTGTCACACTGTAATCGGCTTTTAATTTACACAAAATGAGGTCGGATTGACAACGCAGGAACAGGCCATTCGGCCTCAGTTGTTCGTGCTGGAGTTTAGACTGTACATGAAACTCCACCTCTCCTTCTTCATCTGAGCCTTCTAATAGAAGCTTCTGTTCTTTCCTCCCTTTTTAAAATAAATTTAGTGTACCCAATTATTTTTTCCAATTAAGGGGCAATTTAGTGTGGCCAATCCACCTACCCTGCACATCTTTGGGTTGTGGGGGTGAAACCCACGCAAACACGGGGAGAATGTGCAAACTCCACATGGACAGTGACCAAGGGCTGGGATTTGAACCTGGGTCCTGAATGCCGTAGGCAGCAATGCTAACCACTGTGCCACTGTGCTGCCCCTGTTCTTTCCTCCCTTAAGGGTTTATGGGTCGGAGAATCGGCGCAGGGCAGCGTGAATCCCGCCCCCGCCAGCTTCCGAATTCCCGGCTGCCGGGGATTTGGCAGGGGCGGAAAGAATCGCACCGCACTGGTCGGCGGGCTCCCCCCGGCCCGCGATGGGCCGAAGTCCCGCCCGTTCCCGCTGGCGTAAATTGGTTCCTTACCGGTGGGACCTGGGGGCGCGGGCGGGTTCCTGGGTCCTCGGCGGGGCGCAGGGAAATCTGGCCCCGGGGGGTGCCCCCGCAGAGGCCTTGCCCACGGTCGATGCCGACTGATCAGCGGGCGGGCCTGTGCCAGCCGTGTAAGCCTCCGCAATGTCTGGCTCGAAGGTGAACTCCCCCTGTGCATGCGCGGGGATGACGTCAGCAGACGCTGATGCTCCCGTGCATGCGCGGACCTGCGCTGGCTGGCGGAGTCCTTTCGGCCCCGGCTGGCACGGCACCAAAGGACTTCCACGCCGGCCGGCGGGACGCAAACCACTCCGGCACCGTCCTAGCCCCTGAAGCTGCGGAGGATTCCGCACCTTTGGGGCGGCCCAATGCCGGAATGGATCCCGCCACTCCACTGCGCCATTTCTGATGTAATTCCCGCCAATTCCCAGAGAATCCCGCCCCTTATGTCTCCCAACAAGTGGAAAAGCTTCTCCACATTGATTCATTCATGGGATTTGGCATCACTGGGTTAGCATTTGATTTCCACCCATAGTTGCACTTGAGATGGTGGTGATGGGCTTTCACTGTGATCGACTGTAGTCTGTGTGGAGAAGGTTCCTCTTGAGGACTGTTACAGAGATAGTCACAGGATCCAATGTTGGCCATTGGAAAGGGTCGTGACCACAACTCTGAACACATATGCCACTAGCTCATTTCAAGCAGACAAAAGAAACTTTGCCAATATAAGGTTCTTGGTCTATTGTGATGCCCTTTGACCTGGAAGCAGAAACAGTCGGGACAATTTGTAATTGCTTTGGGGGAGTTAGAATTGTAATTTAATGTTGAACATGACTTTTAATAGAACATAGAACAGTACAGCACAGAACAGGCCCTTCGGCCCTCAATGTTGTGCCGAGCCATGATCACCCTACTCAAACCTATGTATCCACCATATACCCGTAACCCAACAACCCCCCCTTAACCTTCCTTTTATTAGGACACTACGGGCAATTTAGCATGGCCAATCCACCTAACCCGCACATCTTTGGACTGTGGGAGGAAACCGGAGCACCCGGAGGAAACCCACGCACACAGGGGGAGGACGTGCAAACTCCACACAGACAGTGACCCAGCCGGGAATCGAACCTGGGACCCTGGAGCTGTGAAGCATTTATGCTAACCACCATGCTACCGTGCTGCCTAGTTTGTTTCATTTGCAAAGGGATCAGTTATAATGTTCAGACAATAACAAATACTGGCCCATGTGATCTGACAACACGTGATATGGAAGCATGACAAACAAAAAGGAAGTTAATGTATGGAGGTTGTGTGGCTGATAACAAATGTGAGATGTTGGGAAACTGACTTCACCAGCACTTGTTGCCCATTCCTAAGTGCCCTTCAGAGAGCATTTAAGAGTCAACCTAATTGCTGCTGGTCTGGAGTTACATGGAGGCCAGACTAGGCATGGGCACCAGGTTCCCTTCCTGAATGACATTAGTGAACCAGATGGGTTTTTACAGGAATCAACAATGGTTTCACTGCCTCCCCCCTCATCTGATGCCATTGTCCTTCCAGGTGGTAGAGTTCACGGGTTTTGAAGGTGCTGTTGAAGGAGTCCTGGTAAGGTGCTGCAGTGCATCTTGTCGATCGTAGGAAGTAGAGGCATTGTTGGGCTTTTCTGACTGTTGCATCAACGTGAGTGGACCAGGACAGACTGTTGGTGATGGTGACCCCCCAGGAACATAAAGCTATCGACCATCTCCACTTTGGAGCCATTGATGCAGACGGGAGTGTGTGTCGTGCTACGCTTCCTGAAGTTGATGATCAGTTCCTTGGTCTTTCCGACATTTAGAGAGGGGTTGTTTTCGGTACACCATGCAACCAAGTGATCTATCTCCCTTCTGTAGTCTAATTTGTGTTGTTTGAGATACGGCCCGCCACAGTCATATCATCCACAAACCTATAGATTGAGTTGGAGCTAAATCTTGCCACATAGTCATGTGTGCATAGGGAGTACAGTAGAGGACTGAGCACACATCCTTGTGGGGCCCCGGTGTTGAGGCCTATTGTGGAGGAGATGCTGTTGCCGATCCTGACAGATTGCGGTCTGTTGCTGAGGAAGTCAAGGATCCAGCTGCACAGGGAGGGGTCAAGCCAAAGATTGCAGAGTTTGGTTATTAGTCTTGTCGGGGTAATGGTGTTGAAGGCGGAACTGCAGTCTATGAACAGCAGTCTGACATAGGTGCCTCACTTACGCTGCAAACATAGGGTACAGGAATGAAGGAGTAGTCCACTACTGTCTTTCAGATGAGACATTAGACTGAGTTTCTGTCTCCTCTCTCAGATGGGCCTAAAGCCTCCATGGGCAGCATGGTAGCATGGTGGTTAGCATAAATGCTTCACAGCTCCAGGGTCCCAGGTTCAGTTCCCGGCTGGGTCACTGTCTATGCGGAGTCTGCACGTCCTCCCCGTGTGTGCGTGGGTTTCCTCCGGGTGCTCCGGTTTCCTCCCACAGTCCAAAGATGTGCGGGTTAGGTGGATTGGCCATGCTGAATTGCCCGTAGTGTCCTAAAAAGTAAGGTTAAGGGGGGGGGGGTTGGGTTACGGGTATTGGGTGGATACGTGGGATTGAGTAGGGTGATCATTGCTCGGCACAACATCGAGGGCCGAAGGGCCTGTTCTGTGCTGTACTGTTCTATGAAACTATTTTGAAGAAAAGCAGGGAAGTACTCCTGTGTAATATTTATATCAATTAACCATGTCGATGCACCATATCTGGTCATGATCACATTGGTATCTGTAGGATCTTGCTGTGTGCAAATTGGCTGTATCATTTATCATTTCACTTCAGAGGTACTTAATTGGCTGCAACGCTCTTTGGAACATCCTGACTTCCTGAACTGAAAAGGAGCTGGATAAATCGGGGATCGGAGAATCACTGCGCGGTGCTGGTTGGGGGCCATTGAAAGAGGCCCCCATGGCGATTCTCTGCCGGCAACTGGCCAAGTTCCCGCCGGTGTGGTTCACTCATGGTTCCACCCGGCGGGCACTCAGAGTGGCAGCTGCGGGCACAGTCCACG
The DNA here is from genome assembly GCF_902713615.1 of Scyliorhinus canicula. Taxonomy (NCBI): domain Eukaryota; kingdom Metazoa; phylum Chordata; class Chondrichthyes; order Carcharhiniformes; family Scyliorhinidae; genus Scyliorhinus; species Scyliorhinus canicula. The sequence continues at coordinate 9,908,228 of NC_052162.1, read as the reverse complement.
GCCGCCCTGTTGTGGGGAGGGGGATCCTTCACCGGAGGGGGGGGGGGCTCCAGGACGGCCAGGCTCGCGATCGGGGGCCACCGATCGACAGGCGCGTGCGATCCAGGGGGGGTGCTGGCTATATTGTCGGGGCCGGCCCACTGTGTGGGTCTGCCATGTTGCGCGGGGCCTCCACCGCAGGCCGCAAGTGCAGGGTGCTACGTGGACTACTCCGGGGCCCTGCAAGCTCCCTTCAAAACAGAGAATCAGCCTGGACTTTCTCCGGGAACGTCCAGAGTGATTTGCGTCTGTTTTCACGCAGGCATGGGGACATAGCCCCATTTTCAGAAATCCGCCCACTTTTATTTTTAGTGTTATTCCACATAGAACCAGTGAATTCAGAGGAGCACTTCAGTGTAACGCACATGAAGATATGAGGAAGAATTGTTAGGAAGCTCAGAGGAAAGTCTATCCTCGCCTCCTTATTAAATGTGGTGGAAACAAGTGGGGTATCAACAGCATCTCGACCGACGTACTGTGAAAGAGGTATAAGCTCATCACAGATGCTTCCATGCCCGAAACCTCCTCACATCGGCTATTACATCCCAATCCTGATCCTTAACCTCAGCACATTGTCCATCTTAAAAGGGACCCAGCCATGGAGAAAATAATCATCGAATGCAGAAAGAGGCCATTTGAACCACACTGCCTATGTAGCTCATTGAAAGGTCTATCCAATTACTCCCACTTCCTAATTTCTTTATTTATTACCGTGCAGATATATTTTTTCCCAATTCCCATTTGAAAGTAGCCTTTGCGCAACGCAATGCAGTGATTTATTACAACTGTTTACAAAAGCATTATTTTGTTCTGTCACCATGTGTACCCTTGTGACTGCACAAGTTTTTCTCTGCTCTTTTCTAGTGACTCTGTGTGCCACAAGGGGTCTGGGATATAGCTGGCTGCTGCAAGTTATTATGAGCCCCTTACAATGGAGATGACTGTTTTCTCAGGTGGAATGTATATGGAGCAAGCTGATACCTTGTCAGACTGGACCTGCGATGCTGAAGCCTCATGCGGAGGAGCAAATCAATTGCGCCTCTGCGTCCCTGCTATGAGAGGAAAAACAGCCTCCAAGGAACCGGCACCAGCTTTCTCTCTGGTACAGGGAACAACATTGCTGTTTATCACCAATCAGTAGCAGAATACACCTCACACAGCTTCAAAGAACCTTGATTCCCTGGGACAGCATCCACCAAATAGCTTTTAGATTCCTCAAATAGGCTGCCATGAATACTTTGCAGTTGGATTGACAGAGATCCTTTTAAGACCAATCCTCCAGATCTGCAATCCTTCACTCACCTCTTCACAGTTGACTGACAGTCTTGCATCACACACGTGTTGTGTTTTTATCATGATTTCAAGGCACCAATCACTCAGAAGCGATGAGCTGAACACGTTGTGGGTTCACTTATTTAGACTAAATACTTGAGAACATTTATACAACGGTAGGAAGCTTGAGGATGCCAGAGTTGTTCTGTGTGCTTTATCGGCAAAAGTGAAACTAGGACTGGATCATGTGACACACTTCCCTTCCAGTGACATCACGCTGCTCTGCCTTAGCAGCATACTACAACATCTCTCTTTCTTTTTAACGATATTTCCCCCTTTCCAAAGAAATATAACTATTTACAATACATGCTCATGTTTAGTTACCAACACATGAGCCTAGAGAACTGATGAATCTATTAGGCGCTAAAGTGCAGAGGTGATTTACTCGTTCACCCAGGTAATGGTAACCTTTTCTGAAGGTTTCTTTAACTGCTCGCAGTGATCCCTGGGATTGTCATTCTTCTCCTCAAAACAATAGGATTGTGCCGTGGTTGAGGAGCTGGAATTGATCTGATTTGTCCTCTGCCGCACCTCACCTTGAGTGTGTCATGACTTCATAGCATTTTACCTGTGAACAAATTCTTCTCACCTTGGCTAGTTGCTATACACACAGCTTGCAGTGATCTGTGGGATCTGGATGTGAACTTGTCCCACCTATAAACTTGGTCGTTCCTGCATTTTTGTCATCCGTGTTGGTCATCTTTTCTTTCAGTTTTGAAAGATTCTCTCTAGTCTATCAGCGAGCATAATGGTTAAGAGTAGGTAGATTGGTATGCACTGGTCTTCTGAATATGCACAATTGATGGAATAGTGGAATACAAAGGCGTCTCTCTCAGATGTAACATTGCAATGTGTAGGTCTTTTTTTTTTTAATTTAGACTAGCCAATTCATTTTTTTTCCAATTAAGGTGCAATTTAGCATGGCCATTCCACTTATCCTGCACATCATTTGGGTTGTGGGGGCAAAACCCACGCAAACACGGGGGAATGTGCAAACTCCACATGTATAGTGACCCAGAGCTGGGATTTAACCTGGGACCTCAGCGCCGTGAGGCAGCAATACTAACCATTGCACCACCGTGCTGCCCAGAGGAGATTGTGGGTTTTTTTTCAGACTAGTATGGCCATAGGCGCAATGTGTGCATCTTGATTGGCCTGTCTACATTTGAGAATTAGGGATTTTACTGCACAAATCCTTTGTTCAGCTAGGCTATTAGATACAGGGTAATAAGGAGAAGAAGTAGTGCGATCAATATTCCACTTCTCACACATACTCTGCCACTCCCTGTTTTGCACCCCTGCATTTAGGAGAAGATGAATGTCACTGCACCAGTAAATGTATAGTTGCAGACTCATGGGAAACAGGTTCAAATCCCAGCAGAATAGCTGATGAAATGCAATCAATTAACTCTGGAATAAAACTCGTATTTTCAGCAATGGTTCCAAAGAAGATTCATGTGGGAATTAAAACATTAAGCCTGGGTGGGAATTTCTAGCCTTTCCCACCATTCTCTGCTTCTCTCTCCGCAGATGCTGCTAGATTTGCCCCCCCCCGCCCCGAAACCAACGCGGTGAGAATCGCGCCAGGCCGCTCGGAAAATCACCGCAAACGGCGAGCAGCAATTCTCCGGCCCGAATGGGCTGAGCAGCCGGCGAGAAAAATGACAGCTGGTCGCTGGTCGCTGCCGGCAGGTACTCGCCACGAAGGCTTGGGGGTGGTCAGACTGTGGGGGGCGAGGGGGCCTCCGAAGGGGTCTGGCCCATGATCGGGGCCCACTGATGGGCGGGCCGGCCTCTCCCCCCCCGGGCCTACTTTCCGCCGCAGCCAGCCGCTGAACACCGATCCCATGTTGTGTCGGGGCCGGCGCGCGTAAGAAGTTCCCTGCGCATGCGCAGGATGGCATGGCCCAACTGCGCATGCGCAGGATTGAGCTGGCCCAACTGCGCATGCGCGGGTTGGTGCGGCACCCATTTGGCGCCGTGTAAAGTGGCTGGAGCAGCGTAAACCACTCCAGTGCCGTGCTGGCCCCCTATAGGGGCCAGAGTAGGTCGTGCCCGGGCCCTGTTCGTGCTGTTGTGAAACGCGACGGCGTTCACGATGGCGCAAACACTTGGCCTCAATATCGGAGAATCACCCCCCTGTTTTTATTTCAGTAATGATGACCATGAAAATCATCGAGTGCCATGAAATGCATTAGGTTCACTGGCATCCTTTGTGGAAGGAAATCTACACTCCTTACCTGGTCTGACCTACATGTGACTCCAGGTCCAAGGCAACATGTTCTCTTAACTGTTCGCAAGGGAAATTAGGGGTGGGCAACTAATGAACCCTGATCCCACCAAAGAATGCTTTTTTTAAAATGTCAATTACTCACCTTCCTGATCTGCAGCACACCCCACTCAACCCCTTGAATTGGTGGTTATTGCTCAGCTTAACACAAAAGCAAAATATTGCAGATGCTGGAAATCTGAAATCTGTTCCGCAGGTTAGGCAGCATCTGTGGAGAGAGGCCCCAGCACCAGATTCCCCAACCTAATCTATCGGTTCAGGTCAGAGTTAAACACTGAATAGATTTTAAACATGAGAAAGGGGAAGGTGGGCAAAAGAACAAATGGGAAAGTCTAGAAAAAATATGAATGGCTTTTCTGGACTTGGCCTGGGTCCTCCGGTGGGGTCTGGGTAGTCGGAGATTAGATGTAATTCCTCAGCAAGATACATTACAGGCCCTTCAGAAGTCCCAATACAATGACTTCATGGGAATTGACTGAGAAGTTTGAACATTAGATGATCAATTCCCCTGCTCCCTGGGACTATGCAAAAAGGTTTCCAACTCTGACTTAGATAATAGTAATAATCTTTTATTGTCACAAGTATGAAGTCATTGTGAAAAGCCCCCAGTCGCCAGATTCCGGCACCTGTTCAGGTAAGCTGGTACAGGAATTGAACTGGTGCTCCTAGCCTTGTTCTGCATTACAAATCAGCTGTCTAGCCCACTGAGCTAAACCAGCCCTGAGATGGAGACCTGGAAAATTCTGAATCACTCCCTTGAATAGTTTCCCAGGAAATGGAAGACAGCAAATTTCGAGTCAAACACCTGGGTAACGACAGAACTGCCCCCATTTTTCCCCTTTTTATTTTCTGTTTTTGTTTTTTCCATCTCACTTCTTCCACCCAATCATTCTCTTTTATTTTTCTTCCCACACTTCATCTTGCTTAAAACCTGTTACATTTCTAATTTTCACAGTTCTGATGGAAGGTCCATTAACATGGGCTCGATGTCGCTCTCACTCCGATGCCTTCATTATCCCCTGGCTATTTCCAGGGGCTGGTTTAGCACACAGGGCTAAATAGCTGGCTTTTAAAGCAGGCCAAGGCAGGCCAGAATCACGGTTCAATTCCCCTACCAGCCTCCCCAAACAGGGGCCGGAATGTGGTGACTAGGAGCTTTTCATTGTAACTGTCGGGCTACAGAGAATCCCGCCCCAGATGTTGTTATGTTGCTGAGCGCAAGGCAGATAATGAAGGACGGAACAGGTGAGTGGTCACTAATGCTGCCAGAGATAGAGGAAATGGTTACCACTGACAGGAGATTCATTAACCAGAGGCAACATATTTATGATACTCACTGAGGCTCCTGAGGGAGCACCTTTCAATCCCATGACTGCTGCCATCTAGAAGATCAAGGGTAGCAGATACCTGGGGAGGAAGTGGCATAGTGGTATTGATGCTGGACTAATAATCCTTAGACCCAGGGTAATGCTTTGAGGGCCTGGTGGTTAGAATCCCACCATGGTAAACATTTAATTCAATAAAAATCTGGAATTGAAAAGTCTAATGACCACAAAAATATTGTCGATAGTCTTAAAAACCCACACGGTCCACTAATGTCCCTTTACGGGAGCAAATCACACCTGGCCTGGCTACAAATGACTCTAATTCCACAGCGATGTGAGTGACTCAATTACTGCTCCAGCGAGTGACACCCACATCCCTTGAACGGAAACAAAAAAAACACCCACCAACCGGAAGGTTCTCCTCCAAGTCATGCACCATCCTGACTTGAAAATATATCAGCCGTTACTTTACTGTCGCTGGGTCAAAACCCTGGGACTCCCTCCCTAACAGCACTGTGGGTGTACCTACCCCTCAGGGAGGGCAGCGGTTCGAGAAGCCAACTCACCGCTGTTAGACGTATTAGATGCTGTGATGTGAAGAGACAAACGTTCTGTTCCTTTTTCACCAACACACTTCTATTTCTTCCAACAGACTCTGCACAAAACTCTGCACATCACCAGACCCAGAGGCCACCTGAAGCCCCTTTACATATCAGTGTCAATTATTGGACACTTAACATAAATGAGACAACTAATTGCAATGTCTCTTAACCCATTACTTAACAACCAGCCCTTCCTGAAGGGCAACTAGGGATGGGCAATAAATGTTGGCCTAACCAGCGAAGTCCACATCCCGCAAATTAATTTTAAAAAAATAATTGATTCAGAAGCCTGAGGGGAGAGGAGGAGAATTTACTTCACACAGCAAGCTTTTGTGATTTGGAGTACACATGTCTTAAAGGGCAGTGGGAGTGGGTTGGATAATGACTTTCAAAGGGGATTTGGATAAATATTTGAAAGGAAAAATGTTTGTCGGGGCGATGGGGAAAGAGCAGGAGGCTGGGGCTAATTGGATAGTTTTTTTTTAAAGAACCACAGAAGATTGGGGCTGAACAACATCCTTCTGCGTTGATGATTCTGTAATTCGACCACAGCAAAGTTTTTCTTTTCCAGAATCTTCTCCCCTGCTACCTGGCTTTGCAGGAGCTGGGAGAATGAATTTATAATCCTGTTCACTTTGATCTGTCTCAACTGTTAAGATCCCGGACCAGGCCCCAACAGTTGTTGAACAGACCGGACACGAATTCCAAACACTTTTTTAAAAATTGATAAAACTTTGAGGAGAGGATATTTCACTTCAGTAGTGATGACTTTGACCCAATAGGTATATTTTATGATAAAAAACACCGTTCATTTAAACACATAATGAACCATATTATCATCAAAGAAAAGAGCTTTGCAATGATCAGTCAAACTGTTCTTAAACACAAGGATAAACGTAAACTTATGTCTTATACATTCACTCTAAATATTCCATGATGTGGAGGTGCCGGCGTTGGACTAGGGTGAGCACAGTAAGAAGTCTTACAACACCAGGTTAAAGTCCAACATGTTTGTTTCAAACACTAGCTTTCGGAGCACTGCTCCTTCCTCAGGTGAATCCTCTAAATATTCCAACCAAGCAACACCAATGCAGTTCAAATGGCTCTTATAAATACAGTATAAATAACAGAACAGGTTTACTTACTTGTATGTGTGTAGAGGTTTTTGGAGAAAGAACCTTTCAAGAGCAACATGAAAATCCTTCTGTCTTGTCAGAATCTTCTGCTCAACCTGGCATCATTTGGCAAAGCTGTTGTTCAACTTAAAAACTTTTAGCAGACTGTAATAGTAGAGACATACCTGGCTCCTCTGACTAATTGCATAATTTGTATCCCACTGTGATGTTCCATAACCTGCTGAGTTGGGACTACATACAATCCCTCATAAATTACCTACCCTTCGGGGAATCTCTAGTAATCATAACAATGTTCCACAAGGTTTCTCTCAGTAAACAAGAAAGTGGTTAAAGATAATATACACCTCACCTTTTATGACCTCTTAATTGCAGCTTTAGCAGACACACAGCCTGGATAATTTAACTTATCCTCTTTAATAATATTGCTGCAACAAAAATATACCATAACTCAGGTTTTTAAAAGGCCTTACTGCAACAGATATAAATTACAATATACATGCCAAATTTTTACATTCATCACACAATAAAGTTCCATTTCTTTTAATGTGAGTGGTAAGTATAGTGACAAGACTATATAGAAATATTAGGGTGGAGGGAACTGCTTGTCCTTCTCCCCATACACAGGAGAAAAAATGGTCAGCAACTTGTGGACTTTCCAAAGGACGGTCTGACAGCAATAACATCCTGGGAAGGTCGAAACAAGGTGAGAGCGGGACTTCCTGATGCCCCACGCACGAGAGCTGCCAGCAACTCTGATTGGCCAGCAGCTCTTGAAGTCCCAGCAACACCAGAATGAAGAAGAGGCTGCTCCTTGCCTATAAGGAGTCTCAGGAAGAAAATCTTGGATGCTGGCCTCACAGCTGGATGGGAGTTCATGAGCGGGTGCTGTTCAAATGCTGTATATTGGCTCAATCTCCTTCAGTGGTTTGACATTCACTGTCATTGTGGATTACTTTCTCCTGACGCCTCCAAATTACTGAGTCCATATTATAATATAGACAGTAGTAAGAAGGGGTGTCAGGGAATAAGGATCCAGCATGTGAAAGTGCTTCAAAGTGTTAGAGGACATTGTAGGACATGAGAGAGAGACCAGAGTTCTCTAGAAATCCTTACAAGCTCACCAGGGTTCCTTAGGTAGGGGCAGCATGGTGGTGTAGTGGTAGCATTGCAGTCTCACGGTGCCGAGGTCCCAGGTTCGATCCCGGCTCTGGGTCACGGTCCGTGTGGAGTTTGCACATTCTCCCCGTGGTTGTGGGGGTCTCGCCCCCACAACCTAAAGATGTGCATGGTAGGTGGATTGAACACGCTAAATTGCCCCTTAATTGGAAAAAATGAATTGGGTACTCCAAATTTATTTTTAAAAAGGTTCCTTATGTCGTGGATTCCTAACCAACAACCACTACCGTCTGTGGTGATATGCATCACTGTAAATACACAAGAGGTTAATGTAAGTACACATAGACTAGCTAGACACTAGAGGGAGCACCAGAGACATGACACACAGCCATTCAACCAATAGGTCAGTAAGATAGGACACGACCAATGGGCATTCACAACACACACAGAGGTGACACTACCACAGGAGGGCATTACACCAACCCATATAAAAGGACACAGCACACATGATCGTCCTCTTTCCAGTGGAAACACTCAGTGAGTACACAGGGTTGATTTGAAACACATCACACCCACCACGTGGATTGTAGCAGACTGGTTCGTCAGTCTGAGTAGCTACAGCAGGATTAACAGGAGAGTCAAATCCAAGTAGGAGATTCATTAACAGTTCAAAAAATGTGTTAAAGCTATCTCCAAGTCTGAACCTTCCTTTGTCAGAATGCACATCAAGGAAGCAGCTTATGCTATGTCAAGAGCATAACAAAACATGGTACCCAGGAGTGACCTGTTTAAATCCATATCGTTACAACACAGCAGATTCCTGTTCCACAGCAGCTCAGATACCACGGCAATCTCAATGAAAACTGGCGTTGGTTCAGGCAGAGATTCGAGATCGACCTAGTAGCGTCCGACCTAGATGGTGTGGCGAGTGCAGAGAAAATAAAGCTTCTATTTACCATCGCTGAAACCTTCCAGACCTTCAAATGCTCAAAGGGGCAAAACAAGAGCGACTTCCAGGCAGTCCTGGACAAATTCCAAGAATTCTGAGAGGAACATACAAGAAAAAACAGTAAAAGAGGTGCCAAAACTCACCACGAGGAGAAGGTTAGCCTTCCATTTAAGAAAATGGCAGTTTTGAATTGCAGCCATCTTGGAAAAGGTGCTGCACATGCGCAGTTGCGCAAAGAGGGCACTGAACGGGAAGGTCCGTTTGTGCATGCGCGAGAAGCCGCGCATGTGCAATTGCGAAAAGGGCCCCAAGTAAAGGCAGACCGATATGCGCATGCGCAATCGCTTTCTACGACCTACGTCACACACTTCGTGACGTCAGAGGCCCCGGACCACGCCCACTTAAAGGGGAAATGTCCCAAAGCGCGAAAAAAAGTTTTCATGCCGTAAAACCCTATTCTTTCACCTGGAACGACAGCACAATGCCTGAAATTCGACCAGTAGCTGAAATTAACCTCCGCAGAAACCTGCAACAAGCAGTTAGCACTGTCAAAGAGATGATATAGTCCTTGAAGACTATGACTCAGACATTAAATTTTTCTTTGGACATCGCGAGCCCAATGCCAGCTCCGACACAAAACATGATGATATGGTCTTGGAAGACAACGACCCAGACGAAGATTTCACCTTGGGAGGTGGCTACCCCAGTACCAAATCCGAACTGCAACTAGACATGTTGTACATTGAAGACCCCGAAGACAAGTTCTTCAGATTGAGGAATCTTCAGCCCAGCATCTTAGACATCCCGACACGTGAGTGCAGGATTATGCTGCGGCCTGACGCCAAGAGACAGAGAGCGGTACAAGCCCAGAGAGAGCGGCCTGCTGCCACAGAGAGAGTGGTCCACGCACCACGAAGAGTCCCCGACTCCACACAGAGAGCGGCCTGCTGCCACACAGAGAGTGGTCCACGCACCACGAAGAGTCCCCGACTCCACACAGAGAGCGGCCCACGCACCACGAAGAGTCCCCGACTCCACACAGAGAGTGGTCCACGCACCACGACGGGTCCCAACCTCCACACAAAAAGCGATGACAGAAGCAACGCAAGACTCCAGAGCGCAGTCCTTGCATGAACAAGAAGTGATGACAGTTTCCACAGAGACCAATGCACGATTCCACACAGGGAACGCTGCAAGACTCCACAGAGGGAGTGACACAAGTCTCCATAGCGTGCTCGTGGACAGACTCTACAATGGAAGGAACGCAAGACTCCAAAGCACAGTCCTTGCATGAACAAGACCATGAGGGTCTAGCAACCTCCTCTGAGCAACCAGCAGCAGACGATGCAAGTCTGCCATGCTCAAGCGAACAACAGAAAGACTATGACAGTCTACCACGCTCCAGTGAAAGTCAAGAAGATGCTGAGGCTCTACCTACTGTATGTGCGACAAATGACGACGGCATCCCACTTCCCATACCAGATGTGCAATGTGACAGACCTCAGCTAGTGTGTACAGAGGCACTCGACAATCACAGTGAGACTACTGGTGACTCCGGTGACACCACGTTACTTCAAACCTCATTCGCTCGAGCCTCTCCACAAGCAAAGGCATTCCTGAACGTTTTGACTCCACACGTGGAGCATCAAGAAATCTCAGCTGACTCAAGTGAACCTGAAATGACTCCGGACAGGGAGCATCGACAAGCCAAAGCTGATTCAAGTAACCCGGACACGACTCCAGACGGGGAGCGATGCGAACTCAGTGATGGCACGCTCAAGGAAACAGCAGATGCCACAAAGGACGCTGACATGAGTAACTGTGTGAAGGACTCGTATTCTCCACAGAGTGTGGTCCTTGAGCGCAGCAAACACGACAACAAAACCAACCAACAAAACAACAACAAAGACAACGACACAAAGCGTACCAGAGCCAACAACGTCGACAGCAAGCACGAGAAAAATAACAACAATGGAACTACGGCTGGTACGACATGGTATAACTCTGCAAATTTGGGACACTGTTACTGCTCAGCTCAGTACGATGACATACCATGGCAGGACGACACAGATTGCATATATCGCTACCACAAGCATCGGAAGAAAAAAAGACTCAACATCAGACAACAAAGTGATTTGACCACTTCTTGGTTCCTTACGCACAGGGACACTGATGGCGTTTACACAGCAATGCCACCATCAACATCACCACCTCACCAACAAACAAAAAAGACATGAATTTAGGACTCATGCATATGATTTGGACGTATTGTTTAATGATCACTGTTATCATGATTTGTACATATCATCACTTATCTAGTTTGTTCAATTTTCTTTAACACTGTACAGAAAATACGTAACACAAAAATGGGGGGATGTGGTGATATGCATCACTGTAAATACACAAGGGGTTAATATAAATACACATAGACTAGCTAGACATGAGAGGGAGCACCAGAGACATGACATACAGACATTCAACCAATAGGCCAGTAAGGACACGACCAATGGGCATTCACGACACACACAAAGGCGACACTAACACAGGAGGGCATTACACCAACCCATATAAAAGGACACAGCACACATGATCTTCCTCTTTCCACTGGAAACACTCAGTGAGTACACAGGGTTGATCTGAAACACATCACACCCACCACGTGGATTGTAGCGGACTGGTTCATCAGTCTGAGTAGCTATAGCAGGATTAACAGGAGAGTCGAATCTAAGTAGGAGAATCGTTAACAGTTCAATAAATGTGTTAAAGCTATCTCCAAGTCTGAACCTTCCTTTGTCAGAGTGCACATCAAGGAAGCAGCTTATGCTACGTCAAGAGCATAACAAAACACCGTCTAAAACAGGGCTTTTCAAACTCAAGGGCGCGATCGACGGTGGGTGTCAGGAAAGTCATGGAGCAATTGGCTGTGGCATTCTCGATTGCGGGAAAAAGTCCCTAAAGGCCGTGATCGACCTTTAAGAATGCCGGCCGTGGGTTGGCCCCGATTTGTTGCGGCGTTTCAGCGGGTGACTGGCATGAGACTGGGCTGTGTGCTTGTCTCCGCACATGCACGGGAGGGCGGGACAGGGACTGACGGATCTCCATGTCGGCGGGCAATGCTCACGCTGGTGGCCCCAGCTCTGCTATGGTGCTCATCCTCTGTGCACTTCTTGGGTGATCCCCCGCCACCGATCGGCGGTACGCAACTCACGGCTCCGTGGTCAAGCTGTTCAACGGCCAGAACAACGTCCGCTTGCACTCCCGTGATGTGAGGTACTGGTTAGGAAGTGGTCAGCAGTCTGTGACTGGGGTGGATGCAGCTACTGGACAGTGAGAGGGAAGCCAAGCTAGGTTTTCCGGCGATGAATATCCATCAAACGAGGCCAGTCAACATGGCCGACACTAGTCAACACCGGAAGAAACAGTCATCACTTTGTGTTGTTACTCCCTGGTAACCAGGAAGTAAGTGCTTTTGGTGAAAATGGAGAAGGAGGTGACTTGGATGTTTGGAGAGTGCAATGCAGTGGAACAGTAAGATATATTGTGGCATTGTAGGTGTTTGACAAGTTACTTCATCTTGTCTAAAGTCAGTTTGTAAAGTAAAAACCAGATTGTACTTTTTTCTCTACTTGTTTATATTGAAAACAAAGTTTGTGTCAATGTTAGGATGTGCATATTCAACGGAAATTGTTTTCATTTTCAGTGGTAAAAAGTCATAAACTTGGAAAAATCAGCTGCTGGAAATAAAGTTTCAAAGTGAAAAAAGGATTGCTGGACACGACCTGCCTTTAAATATGAACGATGGAGTCTTTCCGCTAGAGGCAGCGACAGAGAGAAGGTCATGCACCTAGCATGTACACTGAAGCCACAAAGTACATCCGTGCTATGGGTGTGAAATCATGGAGGAGAAATTGCTCCATTTTGTAGCCACCAGCAAGCAAGCAACAGAACAGTGTGAAGAACTGAAAATGGATTATTTTGTAGTAAGGAAGAGAAGGCCAGAGGCACAAACAGGCCAGAATCTCACAACTGAATCTGCTGGAGAGAGCTTCTAAGGAGAGTCCACGGCAGGACAAAACAGGGCTGGTGTGATTTGTATCCAGAGCTCCAGGGCTTCTGGTGAGCAAACAATGAAGAAGAAACTGAAATCGAGAACAAAGCAGTGTAAAGATGATTTTTTTTGAGGTATGGCTTTAATTGTGCCAATGCAAAGCCCATGTGTGTTATATGCAGGGAAGTACTGGCAAATAAAAATTTAAACTCTCAAATTTTCAAAGGTACTTTGAAGACTAAGCATGGCTAGTTCCAGGGCAAACCCCTTGATTTTTTCAAAGGGTGCAGCGAGAACTTAAATCGTCAGCTGGTGTGCTTAGCAGAAATATAACATTGAACGATGAAGCAAATGAGATTGTGAGGATCAAACAGGCTCACCTGCCGCATTAAAGGTAAGCAATAATGGTGTGTAACGAAGATCGGCTGGCGGAGGTCACTAAGGATGGCTGACATGGGTCCCGAATGTGGGCCAGCGTGGGTCCCGGTAAAAAAGTTTGAAAAACACTGATGTAGAAGGACCAAGGCAGCAGATACATGGGACCACCACCACCCGTAGGTACCCCTACTGCAAGTCACTCACCATCCTTAGAAATATATCGCTTTCTCTTCACTGTCGCTGGGTCAAAATCCTGGCACTCCCTCCCAACAGCACCACAGATGTTCCTACACCACATGGACTGCAACGGTTCAAGTCACAGTTTACCACCACCTTCGCAAGGGCAACTAGGGTTTGGAAAGGCATGTTGGCATAGCCAGTGATGCCCACATCCCATAAATTATTTTTTTTTAGATGTCCCAAACCATCTTGCAGCTAATTCAGTACTTTTGAATTGTAGTCACGACTGCAATATTGAAAATATGGCAGCCAATGTATGGGCAAGTTCCCACTATTAGCAATGGAAAAATGACCAGTGTTGTTTGAGGGACAAATGTTGACGAGGACATCGGGGAACTCTTTGTCAGATTGTCAGGGGATCTTTTACTCCCACATGAGCGATCAGATGGGACCTTGGTTTAACAGCTCATCCAAAAGATGGCAGCTCCAACAATGCAGCACACCCTCAGTACTGTGGTGTATCAGCCAGGATTAAGTGCCTAAGCCTCTGGAGTGGGAGTTAAACCCACATCCTACAAGCACACAGGCAAGTGTACCATCCATTGAGGTGGGGCTTAGACATTGTGGGCTGACATCATAGAAAGTTGACCAGGAAAGCTTTGGTATTGTCCCTGAAATGCAACTGGTGGACTGATACCCTTCAGTGAAGGGAAGCTTCAATTCTCGCAAGTCCAGTCTGCACAGCATCCGTGCCTCACATTACATGCGTCGCCTCCTTACAGTTTTGAGGGTAGAAACAGTTGCTACAATGAACAAGGTTCAACAACCGCCTCTTTGGGCCTTCAGGGATGGAGGAATACTTCAAAGATTCGCCCGCATCCCTCGAACAAATGTAGTAATTGTAGTCTTCATGTCAATCTTTATTTCACTGAGAGTAGCCTAAAGTGAACAGTCCTCACATCAGAAGGCGGGATAAAGCCACCTAAGGGCCAAGATGATTTTGCGCAGTTCTGGAAATCATTGTGTTTTACATTGGTAATGGACGGTTGACGAATCGAATTTTCTCAGAATAATGAAGCCTTTTAATAATTTAATGTTACTCAGGATCGCACTACTTCCTCGCGTAACTGTTTGAAAAAAGACTGTTCAATTCATCCGTAATTAAAGCCTTGTGATTTTTCAAAACTATAAACAATTACGAGCAACTTTCTCATGCTCAAGTTGATTTATGTATACAATTCTGTAGCTGAATAGCACTCAATTAAAATGTAATGAGCATTTTTTGCAGCCTCGAAAACACTTCTGTAAAGTCATTTTTCAGAAAAGTCTAGTGCCTAAATATTACGGAATTATGTTTGATAAACATATTAAAACTTTCATTCCATTCTCCGTGTTATTTAGGGCAATGCAGTTTGTAAACTTCACATTTAATCCAATATGTAGAATTTGGTGACAATAACTTAGTTTTTAGTTCTGTTTAATTCTGCAAAGGAACACACGTTTCTATAATGTGATGGCACCATCAGCTGGTACGTGGTCAATTCCAGCCCCACGTGCGCCGGAGTCACAACACAAGTGGATTAACCAATAATTCTTATAAAAATTCCCAAAGGCACTTTGGCCCTCGGCTGGCCAATAATTACAGTCACTAGGTTTGTAAGTTGAAACACAATTACTGTTTATTTATACCAGGATCCATCATGCAGTAAATATAATTGGATAACAACAAGCTAATACCTCCTACCCCCTTTAGCTGTCACACCCTCTAACAACATACAAGAAAGACAAACACAGAGGGGTGAAAAGGGGGAAAACTAATAAGGTTGAGGGTCATAAAATAAGTCTTTGTTTCAAATGTGGTCCTTTAGCATGCTTTCCTTGCAGCACGCTCGCTAATCAAAGTCAGTGGTTTACAGCTGTTCTACAGCCTTCCTTGTAGAGTTATTTACTCAGGGTCCCTACAGGTGAGAAAATACTGTGCATCCAGGCAGCAGGTTTTCTTGACAGAAGGTTTAGTTCTCATCAAACTGGGCCTTCAGCTCGAGGTTCACATTCAGGCCTATATTTTTCAGTATAGACACTTTATTTCACATCTAACCTTGCTTTCATCTAATGGTTTGACTTCAGGCTTTTGTAGTCACGAGAGAATGACACCCAGGCTTTCTGGAGAGAGAGAGAGAGAGAGTCAGCCCTCATGGTGGCCTTCTGGAGAGGTTTAGTTTGATCTTTTCTGGAGAGAGTTCATTAGATCCGTCCATCCAGTATAGCCACCTGGGGTGGCCACGTCCCGATTCCAAAATGGACACTTGCAAAGAGTACAGGGAAAATTGGAAAACAAGCAGGTGAAAGGTTTGCCTGTGGATTGGAACTTGCAGATCCCAGACAGAACTGATACTACAAGCCATTAGCATAGTAATAAGCTATCTCCGGGGACAAAAGAGAAACATTTAAGCAATCGGTACCAGGGCAGACTCCCCGGCGCCAGTGGAGACTAAAACAAAGGCAGGCCAACGGTTATCTAGGGCCCGCCCAGTGATCAAGGAACGACCCCTTTATTGGAGAGAGTCAATACAAACGATTGGGACATGGTCCAATTAATTGGGGCCAAGTTCAGGAACCGCCCAGAAGGGCGCAAAACCCTTTGGGGTATAAAGAAGAGTCCCCAGGGTCGGAGCGCTCACTTCTTCTTCACCTTCACCTTGGCCTTTGGCTCTCAGCGACGAGAGGCCCATCAAGCACCAGTCAAGTAAGTCTAAGGTCAACGCACGCTACGCGATAGGCGCTCCTAGCTACTATTCTATACCAGTTCGAAGCCAGCAGGATGAGAACCTGACAATGGCCATTGTTCCTCTGACTGAGTGGGCGCCCGAAGCTAAGTATAGGCTTTAGTAGTAGTGATAGTTTAGTGAGTAGAGTTTGTGCATGAGTAATAATTGACTGTGTGTGTAAATAAATGTGCATTGATTTCAAACTTACTAACTGGTGTATCGAGTCATTGATCAGTATTCGGTTTTGAACCTTGTGGTGGTATCAGAAAGATACCTGGCGACTCTTGAGCAAAGATAATTAAAACAGAGCAAATTAATGAAAGCATAACGAGCAACACCAGGCTACAGAATCAAAAGCAAACTGGATCCTTGTGCCTCTGAAAACATTCCAGTGGGATAATATCCAATCGCCGTCTGTTACCGGTCATAGAACAGATTATTCGTTGGACACCAGCCAAATCAATCAAACCGAGTCCCTGCCAATCTCTATCATTGGTTCCAGTCAGTCTGTGTTTCTTGTTCAAACCAGTACAGGCTTCTGCTTGAATTAAAGGCGCAGGCCACTGCTTTTTTCTGCTTGAATTAAAGGCACAGGCTGCCTTAAAGACACATGTCCATAAATCATCCATGGATCAAAACTGTCACGGCAAATAGAAAAGAAAGGGGAGCTGAGGGAATAGGCTAGGCAGGGAAGAACTCTTACAATAGTTTGTTCACATTCCAAACTATATCACATCTATTGCAATATTTTTGAAGTGACATCACTGTTGTAATGTAGGAAAAATCAGCGGCCATTTTTTACACAGCAATATCCCGCAAACAGCAATGAGATAAATAATCTGTTTCTAATTTTGGTGGGTAAGGTGGTAAATGTTGGCCAGCAGTCTGAATCCCTTTGGATAGAGCCATGATTATACCCAATTGCGGGTCTAGGAACATAGGAATATAGGAACAAGAGTAGGCCATTCAGCCCCTCGAGCCTGTCCTGCCATTTCATACGATCACAAACGGCCTGTGCCCAAACTCCATACACCTGCCTTTGGCCCATATCCTTTAATATCCTGGCTCAACAAAAATCTATCTGAGGTTTAAAATTAAGAACTGTTCCAGTTTCAGCTGCAGCTTGTGGGTGAGAGCTCCAAATCTCCACTATCCTCTGCATGAATAAGTTCTTCCTAATACCCCACCTGAATGGTCTGACCCTAATTTTTAGAGCATGTCCCCTAGGTTTAGATCTACAACCAGTGGAAATAGTTTATCTATATCTTTCCCTGTTAATACCTTGAATGTTTCGATCAGATCACCCTTGAACCTTCTAAATTCTAGCGAAGCCAGGCCTAATTGGTGTAATCTCTCCTCGTAATGTAACCCCTGTAGCCTACGTATCATTTTTGTAAACTTAGGTTACACTCCCTCCGAGGCCAAAATGTCCACATCTGGAAGATGGCTGACAGTGCAGTGCTCCCTCAGGCAATGTTAGGTGCTCAAAACACTTGGAGTCGAGCTTGAACCTATCAGCTTAAACGTTTTGTGTCATGCGCCTGAGCTGAGGCTTCCCCATCTCTATATATTAGCTGCTGAATGTGTTTAAATCAGCGTTGCATCTTGTGGATCTCTATGGAGAGTCAACGAATGTGGTAATCTGATGTATGAACTATTCCTCCGAAATGCAGTGGTGACTTTGGACTGGTCCCAGTTTATGATCATTAATCTCTTTCCTTCTTTTTATCAACAGCAGCCTGCAATCCATGCTTACAATCTAGTTCGCCCATCACCCCTGTGCTTGCTCACCTGCATCGAGTCCAGCTCTAGCCACAGCGTCAATTCAAAATTCCTCATGTCTGTTTCTCAAATATCTCCATGGGCCTCACCCTTTAATTTCCCTGCAATCATTTCCAACCTCACAACTCTCTGTGCTCCTCCAATCACATTTTCCGATTGCAGCAATTGGTATCTGTCTGGACCCTCAGCTGTGGAATTCCATTCTTAAACTTTTGCACCTCTTCAACCCTCTCTACTCCCTTAAAATGCTGCCTAAAGCCCTCTGACCAAACTTTTAGTCGTTAATCCGAATATACCCTTTGGTTGTATTTTATGTGATAATACTCCTGTGAATCACCATTGGATACATAACTCTATTAAAGCTGCAACATAAGTTGTTGCTTCTGTTCAGTTGCAGTATTAATATTGCAGAATGTGTTTGTAACTGGTACATTCTGATCATTTTTGCAAAGCCTTGAGAATCACCCATTCTCTGTTCGTGAATGACTTTCACGTCAGAGGAGTCTTGTACCATGAAGTGCACCAAGTATTATCGTGCTGCAAAGGTGCAGCTCTGTTTAATCCTTGCATTGCATCGAGGACGCAAAGTTTAATTGCTATATAAATAGAAAAACGTCAAGGTCAATTGGAAGTTTGTTGGTGGGAGAAGTTTGCAGTTAATGAGATACCTGAAGATGAATTCTAGGCTTGTGGCCTTACAGATAAAAGGAAATGGACATCATTAGGTCGCGGGAGATAGCGATTAAAATCAGTGTGCAATTTGAAACTTGAAGCCCAATTGCAAAGGATTTAGAAGACTGTAATTGGGGACTGTCGAACTTCGGCAAAAAATGAATAGCTCCCAGGAACAGATGGTTCCCCATCTTGCAATGCACCAACAAGATCTCTCTGATCAGTTCCTATCTGCCCAAGTAACTCCATCTCGCGGTACCTCCTTTGAACTGCAGCACTTATTCTCTTTGTCATTTTTCAATAGCATTCTCATTGAAAAATCTCACATCACCTTCTGACAGGTCCCTTTTTATTCTTCAACTACTCCTCTAAAATATGTTTATGTTCTTTGTTGACGATCTAATCGCTTGGCTGTCCATTAAAAGCAACCAGTGACCTAAATCCATTTTAAAAAGGATTTTTACGTGTTTCTTTTGTCGCACTTCACTGATCGTCAAATCTCCCTGGACGGCTACTGTGCTCAAATACTTCCCTCGAACTGTGTCCTTCATGCAACCTTGCATTCTCAACATCTGATTGTTCCTTATTTTCACCCTTGCTGCCTTCTAAATTTGCTTTAAAATGCTTCTCTTCTGCTCCATATTTCTTATTCCCTCTTTTCCTCCTTTGATTGGGTCGCTGGTCACATACATTATCTGTAAAGGACTGTGAGGAATGGTTCTGCACCAGCACTGATACTTAAATGTGAATCATTGCTGTTAACCTGTTGCACAGTCTGCCACTTTTACAATATCCAGCATGATGCTCCCCATAACACTGCTCATGATCTGACCATCAATCACACAAAAAGGGCGATTCTCCGCAAATCCGGCGTGCCGTGAAGGCTGGCGTGAAACTGGCCGTGTTTCACGCCAGCCTCGGAGCTCCGTCCCGGGACCCGATTCTCCCCCCCGGGCGGGGCTAGTATCGGGGCCGGGGGAATCACGGCGACGCGGAGTTAGCGAACATCGCTAACTCCGCCCGCCAAGAGTCACGGCGGCTGACGCGCACGATGACGTCAGCCGCGCATGCGCGGGTTGGACGGCTCCAACCTGGGCATGCGCGGATGACGTCATCGTGCAGACGCGTCAAACCTGCGCATGCGCGGGCCGTCATGCCCCTCAGCCACCCCGCGGACTGATCCTGCGGGGCGGCGGAAGAACAAATAGTGCGCGGGTATCGGACCCGCTGCCCGCGATCGGTGCCCACCGATCGCAGGTCCATGCCACCCTCGGTGCCATGGTTGTCCGGGACGGGCACTTTGCGGCCGTTTTCACGAACGCTGAAAGCAGGTGTGATCGCGGCCGTGAAAGCGGCCCATCGGCCTGCGGAGAATCGCTGTTTGCCGTAAAAAACGGCGAGCAGCGATTCGTGTCGGGGGGCGGCTGGAGGGGGGGGGGAATAGCGGGAGGCCGTGAAAATTGTCAGGAAGGCCCTCCCGCTATTCTCCGACCCATCGTAGGCAGTGGAGAATCGCGCCTTTAGCTCATACAAGAGACAGACACAGCCATCTTGTTTGGAAATTAATTCTTGGGATATGGCAGTAGTAAGGCCAGCAATGATTGCCTTGAGACGGTGGTGGTGGACTGTCTTCTTGAATGACTGCAGCCCGTGAGGGTGAAGTGCTGCTCAGTGCAGCTTGGAAAGGAGCTACACACATATGAAGTTGATAGGAAAAGACCAGCAGGTACAGTGAAAAGTATTGTGGTGTGCACAGCCCTAGCCAGGCAGATCTTTCCACACATGAAAAACATAGGATATATGATAATTACACAATGTAAATACACAGACAGACATTGGGTGAAACATACGGAGTGTAGTACTACTCAGTAGAGAAGATGAATGGAGAGATCAGTTCAGTCCTTAAGAGGGTCATTCAGGGATCTGGTAACAATGGGGAAGAAGCTGTTTTTTAATCTGTTTGTGCGTGTTCTCAGACTTTTGTATCTCCTGCCCAATGGAAGAGTTTGGACGAGAGAACAATCCAGCTGGGAGGGGTCTTTGATTATGCTGCCCACTTTCCCAAGGCAGTGGGAAGTGTAGACAGTCAATGGATTGGAGGCGGGTTCATGTGATGGACTGGGTTGTATTAAAGGAGTAAAGTCCAAAGGAGAGAGATTTAGTGAGGAGATTCCAGACTTTGTGAGGGCGCAGGAAGCTGAACACTCGGCCAGAAATCGAATAGCTAGAAAAAATAGAGAAATGCAAGTGCTCATAAATGGAAGAGCAAACAGATCTGAAAGGGTACTGCAGGGATAAAGGAGGTTGAAGGAAATCAGCTATTTCTGATAGGTAAAAGGCCATTTTAACGTAAATATTAAAGCCCAGTCTTTAATACCCATTTTAAAATAAGGATTTCAGTATTCATAACCTCAAGCCATGACAAAACACATAACTTAAACAGAGGTACAAAGCCTGACACATCTACAAACTAATTGAAGATAAAAACAACATTTTTACTGACAATGTGAACGGATATTGTTCAAATGAACAGATTTCAAAGAAAGTTTCATATTAAGAAATGAGCTGTACCAGTAATCAAGATCAAGGCTGAAATAAGCACCATAGCAATATGAAGCCACCACTGTTCAGAATATGGATAAAGTGAAAGTCAACAGAAAAACAGTAAAAACCAGACTTGATTACAGCACAAAATCACATTCCATAGCACACACAAATATTCAAAAATATTTTTTAAAAACCTCCTGCCCCACACCTTGAACTTGTGACCCCTCGTAACCGACCCTTCAACTAAGGGGAACAGCTGCTCCCTATTGACCTTGTCCAGGCCCCTCATAATCTTGTTCACCTCGATCAGGTCGCCCCTCAGTCTTCTCTGCTCCAGTGAAAACAACCCAAGTCTATTCAACCTCTCTCCATAACTTAAATGTTGCATCCCAGGCAACATCCTGGTGAATCACCTCTGCACCCCCTCCAGTGCAACCACATCCTCCGATAATGTCGCGACCAGAATTGCACATAGTTCTCCAGCCATGGCAACAGTAAATTCTATATGACATCAACTTAACCTCCCTGCTTTTGTAATCTATGCCTCGATTGATAAAGGCAAGTGTACCACACGCCTTTTTCACAACCCTATTAACCTGCTCTCCCGCCTTCAGAAATCTTAGGACAAACCCATTGTGGTAATATGCCTATGGGCTATATCATAGTTGAATGATGTGTGACCTCCAACCAGCAGGTGGCGGTACAGACACCCCATGCGATCTCCAGACTAAAGTTATGTAACCTGATAACCGGGGATATAAAGGGAGACAATCTTCAGAAGAAGATTGAGAGGGTAATGAGATGTGCATTTAATTGGTCAGTGCTAGGTGTAAGTTCCAGAGGAGTAGCAACACTACATGATAACATGCTCTGTGTCAGATTTCCATCCTACTGCACGAGACACAATAAAAGGATCCTGCTTTGGGCAGATCGAAATGTTTGGTGAGTTGCTTCATAAAGTACAAGGGACCAAACACAACACTCGTCAAGGTCCCTTTGTTCCTCAGAGCGTCCTAGTGCCATGCCAATCATTGTATCCTTCCTTGTCAAATTACTCCTTCAACCAAATTATTATCAAATAACTAGATTCATTGGATCCTGGAATGAGGGATGGAGGGTTGTCCTGTGATGAGCTAATGAGTACATTGGGCCTGTGTTCTCTGGAGTTTAGAAGAATGAGAGGTGATCTCTCTGAAACATACTAGATTCAGAAGGTGCCCTGGCTAGGAATCTATAACAGGGGGCCAAATTTCAGGATAAGGGGTCAACCAATTAAGACTGAGGTGAGGGGAAATTTCTTCACTCAAAGGGCTGTGTACCTTTGGAATTCTCCACTCCAGAGGGTTATGGATGCTCCATTGTTGAATATATTGAAGGCTGGGATAGACAGAATGCTGGTCAATCCGGGAATCAAGAAATACGGGAGCAAGTGGGAAAAGGGACTTGAGACAGAATGATCAGCCTAATTAGTGGCAGAGCTGACTCACGGGGGAGAGTAGTCTACTCCTGCTCCTATATCTTATTTTCTTAAGTCCATATAATCACTTAAAACATCAACATTAGACAGTGGACAGGGATTTTGGCCACTTTTGTGTTTTTAAGCTGCTCGGACTACTTTCTCCCTCATTTCCCTTTCCACGTGACTTCATTTCCATTGCTTTTAGCGTGTTATAGGTCAGGGTTTAGAAAACTCCGAAGTATATCATGGAGTTCACTTGACCTACAACTATTTATTGATTTTGGTTTCTATGAGAACAAGAGCCTACCTTTCAGGTGTTATTCAACAGAGTTCTTTGGCGCTTTTAATCAAAAAACAAGCTTTATTCTATGAATTTAGTTAATATTTGTATTAACACACACAGTAACAATTTTTATCAACTACATACATAAAGACCCCACAGAGCGACAGTAATCTATGTATAACCCTAATGAATTCCCCCTTAACTGTTCCAAAAATGTGCAGGTTAGGTGGAGTTACGGGGATAGGGCTGGTGGGTGGGCCTAGATTAGGGGCTCTTTCAGAGAGTTGGCGCAGACACGTTGGGCCGAATGGCCTCCTCCAGCACTGTAAGAATTCTATACTTCAAACAGGTGGTATGGGTCATTCTCACAATACTGTTTGCTGATTGACTGCTATATCTCAGACATTACAATAGTGTCTATACTTCCGAAGCACTTTGACTGTAGATTACTTTGTGATGTCCTGTACTATATACCACACTGCTCTGGTCTCTATGTTATAATTAAGATGTAGAGGCAGCGGTGAAGATGCATTAAAAAATACATTAGAAGATGATACCAGAACTGCAAGTCTACAAATATCAGGAAAGGCTGAGCAGGCAAGCTCATGGCCCTTGAGAAAGCAGATGTTTGTTAGCAAGTGACCTGACAGACATTGTTGGGATTTAGAACCATGGAATCCCTACAGTGCACAGGGAGGCCATTTGGCCGATCAAGTCTGCACAGATCCTCTGAAAGAGCAACCTAACTGGGCCCCAACCCTCTCCCCACAACCCCATAACTTACACACCTTTGGACACTAAGCGGCAATTCTGGCATAGCCAATCCACCTGACCTGCACAATTTGAAGGGGTTGATGGGTTAGACATTTTCACTTGTGTTATGGGCCAGGTCACAGAAACTCCAAAGTGTATTATGAAGTTCACCTGACCTATAACCTTTATGTTGAATTTGGCTAGGATGAGCACAAGAACTTTCACTTCAGGTGCGATTCATCAGACTTCCCAGGCGCTTTTAGCAAAACAGAGTTTATTATAAGAATGTTGTTAACATATATGAAACACTCAGCAAGAATTTGTTATCATTTACAAACATAAAAAATACACAACAGCTCCAGTAATCCATGTATATAACCCTTAATGAATCCCCCTTAGCTGTTCCAATTCAATACAAAATCCAATAAACCAAAATCCCTTTCAAGTGTGTGGCTCAGCACACTGTAATCTCACTCGAATGGGACTGGTCCTTTCCCTGAGATCCAACCTCCAGCCAGCAGATTCAAAACTCCTTCCGGAAAGCAACTCTACCTTTAAAGTTACCAAGGTAGTTTACCACACCCAATGTGCTTTCAGTTCCCTTGGAACAGCTTTAAGATGGAAATAGGGAAACACTGTTTCTCCTCTTCTGCTGTGCAAAACAACAAACCAAAACGGAAACCCAAACACTAAACCCCCTCTCACCTGACAGCCACAGCCCAGCTCCACCCACAAATGACATCACTGAAGCCGTGCTACAGGTCATGTGGTAAGACCAAACATTTCTTAAAGGGACACTCACATGGCACTTGTGAGCTACTCCAAAACTAGGGGCAATGAAAATAAGTTTGTCAATTCAGTAAACCAGTGAGAAATTCAGGTGAACTTTGTTTCCCCAGACAGCGATGAGAATGTGGATGTCATTACCACAGAGAGTAGATGAGGTGATTCACATTGATACATTGAAGGAGGGATAACAAGAGTGAAAGGAATTGAAAACTATGATGAGAAATGAAGTAAATAAAACAGAAGGAGATTTGTGTGGGGTATGAACACAGTCTAACAAAGAACAGTACAGCATAGGAACAGGCCTTTCAGCCATCCAAGCCTGCACCGGGTATGATACCACCTTTGACCAAAACCCCCCTTCCTAATGCCGCATCCCTCTACACCCATCCTAACCATGTATTTGTCGAGATGTCTTTTGAATGCCGTTAATGTATCTGTTTCCACAACCTCCACTGGCAACGCATTCCAGACACGCACCACCCTCTGTGTAAAAAACCTGCCTCGCACACCTCCACTAAACCTTGCTCCATGGATCTTAGACCTATTCCCCATAGTGGCTTACCCCTCCACCCTGGGAAAGAGTGCTTGCCCATCCACCCTATCCATACCCTCATAATCTTTTAGATCACTATTAGGTCACCCCTCAACCTCTGTCTTTCGAATGAAAACAGTCTAAGTCTATTCAGCCTCTCCGCATAGCTAACACCCTTCAGACCAGGCAACATCCTGGTAAACCTCCTCTGCACCCTCTCCAAAGCCTCCACATCCTTCTGGTAGTGCGGCGATCAGAATTGTGCGCAATATTCGAAGTGCGACCTTACCAATGTTCTATATAACTGTAGCATGATTTGCCAGTTTTTATACTCGATGCCCGTCCAACGAAGGCAACCATTCCATATGATTTCTTGACTACCTTGTCCACTTGTCTTGCCACTTTCAAAGATCTGTGGACCTGTACACCCAAATCTTTTTGACTTTCTATGTTCCAAAGAGTTTTGCCATTTACTGTATATTTCCCCTCCATGTTAGACATACCAAAATGCATTACCTCACATTTGTCCAGATTGAACTCCATTTTTCATTTCTCTGCCCAATCTCCAACCTATCTATGTCCTGTTGTATCCTCTGACAATCCTTAACGCTATCTGCCGCTCCACCACCCTTGGTGTCATCTGCGAACTTATTAATCAGACAAGCTACATTTTCCTCAAATCGTTTATGAATACTACAAACAACGGAGGCCCCAGCACAGATCTCTGCGGAGCACCACTATTCACAACCTTCCATTCAGAAAAAACACCCTTCTACTGCTACCCTCTGCCGTCTGTGACCAATCCAGTTCTGTATCCATCTTGTCACCTAACCTCTGATCCCATGTGACTTCACCTTTTCTCGCAGTCTGCCATGAGGTACCGTGTCGAATACTTTACTAAAGTCCATGTAAACAACATCCACTGTCCTCCCCTCATCAATCATATTTGTCACCCTCTCAAAAAACTCAATCAAGATGGTGAGGCATGACCTCCCCTTCACAAAACCATGCTGTCTATCACGAATGAGTCTATTTGTTTCCAAATGGGTATAAATCCTGTCCCTGAGAATTCTCTTCAATAATTTGCCTACTACCGATGTGAGGCTCAGTGGCCTATGGTTTCTGGGATTATCCCCGCTACCTTTCTTGAGCTATGAGCTCATATAGCCACATGAGCTATTCTCCAGTCCCCTGGGTAGTCACCTGTAGCCAATGAGGGTTCAAAGATGTCAGCCAAGGCACCAGAAATTTCCTCCCTTTCTTCCCTCAGTATTCTGGGGTAAATCCCATCTGGCTCAGGTGTCTTATTTACAATAATGTCTTTTAAAACACCCAATACCACTTCCTTTTTGATGTCAACATGACATAGATGACCCACACACCCTACCCTAAAATCATCGTCCACAAAGTCCTTGGGCTGGATTCTCCGCACCCTGACGATGAAATCGCGGCTGGCGCCGGAGTGGAGAATCCATTTTGGCACACGACATTGGGACCGGCGCTGTGTATCCCCTACCTGCAGCCATTGCTGGAGGCCCACCAGGCCATTCACCAACCCCGACCGGCCAAAGTCCCGATGGCGTGGATCTAATGTGGTGCTGGCCTGTCGGGATTATAGCGTTGTGGCTGCCCTGGTCGGGTGCGCACCGATCGGAGGGCAGGGAGGGCTTTATACAGGACTGGGCAATTTTTTGGCAGGTGTTCCGGGTCGGGCATGCGGCCAATCGGAGGCACTATGTTTAGGGACCAGCTCCACGGTCTGAGTCCGCCATGGAGCACGACATGGCCGCTGGAGGCTGCCACCGTGCACATGCACGGCCTCTGACCTGGAAGTGCTTGGACCCATATCTGCAGCAAAAGCTACTAGTTTCACATTGGTTCACTGTCAGCCCACTGCAGGGCTGTGAATATGTGGCCCTTCGCGCCAGTTTTTCTGTTGTGAAAGTACAGTTTTTATGATGGCGTGGGGACATAGTCCCCAAGACAGAGAATCCAGCTTATTTTCTTTGGTGAATGATGTGTTAGGCAGGTTGGTTCGATGTGGACTGCACTCGATGCAGGGTAGTTAGAAACAGACGTCTAACACTGGAGAAGATCCAACACTGTTTTATTCAACTCTAGAACTGCTATACATATTCAGCTGTGGGTTGACACTATACTGATCTGACTGGTGACCTTGTAGCAGCCTGACCAGACTTACTAGCTACCGCATGGTGTTTGCACTGGCTAGCTCGTGGTCTCTGACTGTCTCAGTAGCTGGCTCCCGAGAGAGCGGGAAACCTAGTGCCCTCTGGCTTTATAGTGGTAGTGTCCTGTCTGGTGATTGGCTGTACTGTGTTGCATGCTTACTGGTCATCCTATGTGTCAATCACTGCCTGTCTGCATCTCATTATATACATGAGTGGATATTATGACAGTGAACACTGATGCAAAGTATTCATTTAGTACCTCGTCCAGTCCCTCTGGCTCATCACATGGATCACTGTCCTTAAGTTGTCCAATCCTTTCTGTGGCCACCCTCTTGCTTTTTACATGTGAATAAAACGCTTTGGGATTCACCTTAAACCTATTTGCCAAGGATTTTCATGGCTCCTCCTCGTGCTCCTAATTTCCTGCTTAAGTACCTTCCTACATTCTTTGTACTCCTCAAGGGATTCGACTGTCCCCACCCTTCTAGACCGTACCGAAGCCTCCTTTTTCTTTTTGACGAAGTTCACAATATCCCTCGTTATCCAAAGACATCCCACATTTATCCTTCATTTTCTCAGGAAAGTGACTTTCCTGAATCCTAATCAACTGTTGCTTGAACGATGTCATAGAAATGCTGGGTGGTATGGCCTGTTTTAGTGCTGTATATTTAATCAAATTCTCAATAATATCAAGCCCTTGTTTTCAAGAATTCCTAAATTGGACAAAAGTGCAGGACCCACCGTGTGACGTGTATTCAATAGTGAATTCCAAAAGTAGCTTCTAAGTCACCGATGTCAGCAATAAGTGGGACAAGCAGTGGATAATATCCTAATTTCTGATTATACCGTGACATGGATAGAATTCGGTATTTCAGAGCAGGATGTGTAGATCCCTCTGGAGCTGTGTTAATGAGCAAGTTGCCCCAGGAATCAAATGCAGTGAAATCTACAGAGAAATTGAGTAGAATGTATGAAATTGAATCATAGGCTGGAAATTAAGTCAGCAGCTCTTTTGAAAGCTGAGAATGCAGAGAGAGAAATTAATAGCTTGGGGATGTACAAGAAATGCCTTGGAAGCCAAATTAAAGAAACAAATAGACTACAAACTGAGGTGAGACAACCAAATCGGTAATCAGGCATAAATTAAGGTAAACAATAATAATTTGGACCTGCCAGTTAATGGATACTTAGAATATGCTGACTGAGTTTTGAAGACAGACATTTCAAATATGGGAGCCTTAGGAATATACAATCATATAGAAAAAGTCTCCAAATTAAATAAGAACATGGTTCCCAGGCCAAGAACAGCAAAGCTGCTTTCCTCTTACGATGTCTGCCAATAAATGATTTTTGTTCTTAATCAAAGGATTGGACCTTTCAATATGAGCAACAAGCAAGTGTGCGGAGATCTGGGGGGATTTTAACAAGCGAACATCATTCCCCTATCCACGCAAACCCGGCAACAATTGTTACCTGGTTGCCAAGAAGGAGAATAGATTTAGGCGGTTCAGAGGTGTTTAGAGCACCAATCCCTGACAGTCATTTCGATGGTGAGTGCAGGAGGAGCGGGAAGCAGCAGTGTGCAGTGTGACTTATGGAGAACGGTATTTCCTTGTGGATTCTTATTAAACGAACCACTTCTGTTATTTTTCAACTTTATTGAATCGGCCCTATCTGCCGCTTGACCATCTCACCCGGCAGGAGTCAAAAAAATTAATTTGTGGGATGAGGGCGTCGCTGATTAAGCCAGCATTTCTTGCCCATTCCTAGTTGCCTTTCAAAAGGTGGTGGCGGGTTGTCCTCTTGAAGCTGCAGTCCCTGAGGTGTAGGTACACCCACTGTGCTATTAGAGAAGGAGTTCCAGGATGTTGCCCAGTGATAGTGAAGGAACGGCGATATATTTCCAACTGGGGTTGGTGAGGGAAACCTCCAGTTGGTGGGTTCCTTAGTATCTTTTGCTCTTGTCTTTCTAGATTGGAGAGGTCATGGGTTTGGAAAGTGCTGTCTAGTTTTGGATTTGCCCTGTTTCTTGTGCACATGACATACTGGGCAATTTTACACATTTCCGGGTGTGGTGATATAACCACTGTAGTTATGTGTACTTGCAGTAGGGGGACGTATGCCTGTACCTGTAATACAGGTTCCTCCGGTAAGCCCCTGCCGGCTAGCTCCGCCCACAGGGAGCTTGTGCATAAATATGCGTGTGAGTCACTCAGACCCTAGTCTACAGATGGAGGAAAAGCATCGCACAGCAATAAAGCCTCTATTGTACTACTCTCTTGTCTTTGAGTATAATTGTTAGCACTACACCGGGTAGATGCCAGTGCTGTAGCTGTACTGGAATGGCTTGGCAAGAGTTGCGGCAAGTTCTGGAGGTCAAGCCTTCAGTACTATTACCGGAATATTGTCAGGGCCCCGAGCCTTTGCAGTATCCAGTGCCTTCAGCCGTTTATTGATATCACATGGAGAGAATGGTTTTGGCTGAAGATTGACATCTGTGATGCTGGGGACCACCGGAGGAGACCGAGATGGATCATCCACTCGGTACTTCTAGCTTCAGCATCTGTGCTGGGCTCCTTCATCATTGAGGATGGGGTAATTTGTGGAGTTGCTTAATTTTCCACCACCATTCATGGCTGGATGTGTTAGGACTGCAGAGCTTGGACCTGATATGTTTGTAGTGGAAGCACTTGGCTCTGTCTATCACTTGCTGCTTCTGCTGTTTGGCAAACAAACAGTCCTGTGTTGTAGCTTCACCAGGTTGATGCCTCATTTTTAGATATGCCTGGCGTTGCTCCTGGCATGCTCTCCTGCATTCCTCATTGAACCAGCGTTGATCCCCAGGTCTGGTGGTAATAATAGTTTGTGTCAGGTGTGACTCCAACCAGCAGAGAGTTTTGCCCAAGATTCTCATTGACTCCAGTTTATTTAGGGCTCTTTGATGCCGTATTCGGTCAAATGCGGCCTGATATCAAGGGCAGTGACTCTCAATTCATCTCTGGTATTCAGGTCTTTTGTCCATGTTTGAACCAAGGCTGTAATTTGGGCAGGAGCTGAGTGACCCTGGCGGAACCAAACCTGAGCATCCGTGAAAGGGGTGAAGGGCCGTGGGTTTTCAAATTGTGATTAAGTACAATTCTGCTGCTGCTAATGGCTCACAGAGCCTCATGGATGCCCAGTCTTGAGTTGCGAGATCTGTTCGAAGTCTGCCCCATTTAGCACGGTGGTAGTGCCACACAACACGATGGAGGGTATCCTCAATGTGAAGATGGGACTTTGCCTCCAGAAGGACTGTGCGGTGGTCACGTCTATTGATACTGTCATGGACAGATGCATCAGCAGCAGGCTGATTGGTGAGGATGAGGTTAAGTATGTTATTCCCTTGAGTTAATTCCCTGTTGCCGTCCCAGCCTAGCAGCTATGTCCTTTAGGACCCGGCCAACTCAGTCTGTGGTGGTGCTACCGAGCCACTCCCGGTGATGGACATTGAAATTCCCCACCCAGAGCATATCCTGTGCCTTTGCCATCCTCAGTGCTTCCTCAACATGGTGTTCAACATGGAGGAATACTGATTAATCACCTGATGGTGGACAGTACGTGGTAACCAATAGGTTTCCTTGCCCCTGTCAACCTGAAGCCATGAGGCGTCATGGGGTCCAGCGACGATGTTGAGGACACCCAGGGTTCCTCCCTCCCTCCTGTATAACACTGTGCCACCATCTCTGCTGGGTCTGCCTTGCCGGTGAGACAGGACATACCCATGAATGGTGATAGTGGTGTCTGGGACATTATTTGTAAGGCATGATTCGACAATGTCAGACTGTTGCTTGACTAGTCTGTGAGACAGCTCTCCCCCCCAACTTTGGCACAAGCCCCAGAGGAATTTGTTTCTGGTGCCTGGATTGGTGCTGGGTGGTCCGTCCGGTTTCATTACAGTTTCGTGTTTTTGTAGCGGTTGAATATAACTGAGTGGTTTGCTGAGCTATTTCAGAGGGTGTTTAAGAGTCAACCACATTGCTGTGGGTCTGGAGTCACCTGAGAGGCCAGACCAGGTAAGGATGGCAGATTTCCCTAAACGGGATCAGTGAACCAGATGGATTTTTACAACAATAATTTCATGGTCATCGTTGGACTTCTAAGTCCAGATATTTCATTGAGTTTAAATTCCATCACCTGCCATGGAGGGATTCGAATCCGGGTCCACAGATCATTACCATGGGTCTTTGGATTACTAGCTCAACAAAATTGTCACTACGCCACTGCCTCCCAATGAGCTGTGAAGACTGTCACTGCTCCCACATTCAGACCTTCAGTTAACAGAGCAAATCAAACCCCAGTGACATCATGGATTCTGATCTGCATAGTTCAAGTAGACTCTGCCAGAATCCAGTCCCACTGGCTGGTCTTGTTACCTTGAGCACCTTGCGCGTATTCAATTTCAGCACCTTTATAAGTTGGCGTTGTCATTGGCCGACTAATCGAGAGACCTGGGGCAATGCTCTGGGGGCACAGGTTTGAATCCCACCACAGCACATGGTGAAGCTTGAATTTCATACAAATATGGAATTAAAAGTCCAGTGATGGCCATAAAACCTACATCTGACTCCTGACTCACAGCCGTGTTTTCACAGATGTGCAGGTTAGGTGGATTGCCATGCTAAATTGTCCCTTAGTGTCCAAAGATGTGCAGGTTAGGGGGATTAGCTATTGTCAATGTGCGGGGTTACAGAGGGCGGGGAAGTGGGCCTGATTCGAGTGCTCTTTTGGAGGGCTGTTGCAGACTCGATGGGCTGAATAGCCTTCTTCTGCACTGTAGGGATTCTATGGTTGACTTGTAAATGCCCTCTGGAATGGTCTATTGAGTCACTCATTTCAAGGGCAATTAGGGATGGGCTTTAAATGTTGGCCCAGCCAGCCATGCCCACATCCAATCAATAAATGCAAAAACAGAAAATGCTGGACAATCTCAGCAGGTCTGGCATCATCTGTGAAGAGAGAAGTGAGTTTCAAGTCTGGATGACTATTTGTCAAAGCTTTGTTTCAGATTACAGCATCCGCTGTCATTTGCTTTTATCCAAAGAATGAATATCTACCTGCCCAGAATGAATTTTAAAGAAGTAATAGTGACCAGATAGTCTGCATTTGTTAGCAATATGGTTTGGGGGATATTGCTAGGGAAAAGACCTCTGCTCTTCATCAAGCTAGCACCATGGAATTTCTTACCTTCCTCTGAGAGAGCAAACAGAGCCTTAGTTCAATGTCTTATTGAAATAGTTGCACCTCTTTCAATACTGCATTGGAAGTGCCAACTGAGAGTTTGTGCTGAAGTCTCTGGAGACTGGAACCCACAATCTTCTGATACCACAAGCTTAATGCTACTCAATGAGACATCATGACCAATAATCCAGGAGACATGAAGATGAAGGTTTAAACAGATGTGTTCCAAACTCAGAAGTAAAGCTGCTCTTGCGGCGTACAATACAATTGACTCAACCCAGAAATAACAGAACAACCGGTTCGGCTGGGTGGGGGGGATTTAAAGGGCTCAGTAACCAGTCCCCGCTGGGTGGGTCACCCCCCGATACCATGGGAACTCATACTCAACGAGCCCCACGTGGAAAGTGATGAGAGATTCCTCGGGATCCACGTGAGGGTTAACACAATGACCAAGTAGGGACAGTGCTGGGTGTGTGAAAAGTATTTCTGTGGATGTCGACGCAGTTAATGGGCGGTGCGGTAGCACAGTGGTTAGCACTGTTGCTTCACAGCTCCAGGATCCCAGGTTCAATTCCCGGCTTGGGTCACTGTCTGTGCGGAGCCTGCACGTTCTCCGGGTGCTCCGGTTTCCTCCCACAAGTCCCGAAAGACGTGATTGTTAGGCGATTTGGACATTCTGAATTCTCCCTCCTTATACCCAAAGAGGCGCCGGAGTGTGACGACTAGGGAATTTTCAGTGACTTCATTGCAGTGTTAATGTAAGCCTACTTGTGACAATAAAGATTATTATTAATGGTAGCAGCTGTGTGTTTTCACTATCACCTGAGGTATCATGTGTCATTATATTATGCTTCAAAGATAATTGTGGCCTGTTACTATGAAGACTCTGAGACACTTGCACGTTTCACGATTATCGGTTTCCTCCCTTTATTTTTTATCCCCTTCAGTCGCAGAATTTGACAACCGCGTGTGTGCAAAGGCTGACCCACCACCTGGCTCAATTATCTTCCAATTCTGTCCATCTTCCCGCCATTTATTTGAGCCTTTAAGAAAAGTAAAGATCCCAGTGTGCAGCAAACCAATGTTTTGGTGCAAATTTGGGAGATTAATTTCAAAGCTGCATTCTCATTTATACATGGACAATGCCAAGCTAATTTTTCCTGCCAGGTTCCTCTCTATCATTAGCCAGCTGCGTAGTTGGAAGTGGGTACACCACATTTACTACTCTCTTTAATTGAGGGTCAAATTGATATCAAAGAGGATGCTTCCTTCTTATTTAATAGGTTGGCGTTCCATGTTGATGTCAGACTAGAAAATCCGAATATTCGAAACAGGAGCAAGAAGAGATAACGTGGCCCCTTGAATATTCTTCATCTTCAGTGAGATTATGGCTGATCTTCTCCTCCACTTGCCTGCACTATCCCCTTTTACCATCTATATCAGTCTTGAATGTACTCATCAACTGATTCACAGCTCCCTCTCGTCAAGAGTTTCAGTCCTCTGCATGAAAAGAATCTCGTCATCTGAGCCCTGACTGGTGAACCTGTATCCTGAGAGTGAGACCCCAAGTTCTTGCCTCTTGGAAACAACCTGTAACCATATACCTTCTGAAGCACTGTAAGAATTCGACATGTTTTAATGAGATCACCTCTCGTCCTTCAAAACCTCAGAAAATGTAGGTCAACTCTACTTTATATGTCCTCAGAGGACAACCTTCTCATCACAGAAACCCTTTGTTGCACCCTTCCAAGGTAACTGTACCCTCTAATTGATAAGGATGCCAAAACTGTGCACAGTATTCGATAGAAGGTCTAAAAAAACTACAATTGCAGCAAGGGCAACGTTCAATGGTTTGACTGAACTGAGTTTGATATGTTAGTTGCCTGTCCAATCTATGCAGCAGTACTTGATTGATTGCTTAAACCTGTGGATGAAGCTTGCTAACTGAGAAGGTTCCAGATCAAAAAAATCACTGGCCTCAGACCATGTACGCGGATAATCCTGTCAGTTCTGAGATATTTTAAAATAAATAAACCTATTGCAGATTTAGAATAAGTGCCATCTCTGCATTATTTTGAGATAAATTAGATACAAAAGATTTATAGCAAACTGGCCAGTACATAAGACCAAGGTGCCATTACTTGCATATTCCAATTTCTTTGCAGTAAAGGGTAACATCTAATTTGCTTTCCTAATTGCTTGCTATATATGCATGTTTACTTTTTTGTGAGTTGTGTACCAGGCACCCCGCTACTCCTTCTGAACTCCAACATTTATTCATCTTTCACCTTGTAAAATATATTCTGCTTTTCCAATTTCCCTACCAAAGTGGATTATTGCGCACATTATAAAGCAGCTGTCAACTTCTTCCCAAATCATTTCATCAGTCTATATTCCTTTGCAAGAATAGTGCTGTGATAGCAGCCTTGCATAAAAAAAGAAAGCAAGGCTTGCACACACACACACATACATAATATTTAAAACTATATATTCCACTTGTCATGACCTCAGACATTCCAAAGAGCCATCCAGACGAGAAACGTTAGCTCCCTTCTCTCTCCTCAGATGCTGTCAGACCTGCTGCGATTGTCCAGTATTTTCTGCTTTTGTTTCAGATTCCAGCATCCGCAGTAATTTGCTTTTATATTCCTGAAGTGTCATGACTGTTTTTAATCAAGGAAGCAGGAGGCAATGTGTGCTCAGCAATCTTCCACGACCAGCAATATAACAGTGTGTTACTAACCAGCTTCATCATCATCATCATGTGTGTGCTTCTCAAAGGCAGGTCTTTGGCTCATAATCGTCTTTCCATGTCTCTACCCTGTGCTGTCTTCTCATTTGCCAAAGCGTCCTTCAATTTTCAAGCCATCCAACACTGATATTCTCTTTGTCTTTTTCCATGAAATCTCGCCCATAACATCCATCCAAATCTGCTCTCTCTCTCCTCCCACCCAGTCTCTCTGCCTTTTCCCAAATGAAAATCTGCTTCACCAGAAATCCAGGGAAAATTGTCTTGCTGTTCTTCAAACTAGTGCCAAGGGGTCATTGAGATTCACTTGAGATAGCAGACAAGTGACGGGGAAACATCTTGTGAAAGACAGTTTCTCTTTCCATGCAGCAGTCCCTCAATGTTGCACCGAATTGTCTGCCTAGGCTATGAACTTGGAGGCAAGAAATAGTGGCTTTATTTTTATTCATTCACAAGATATCAACATCACTGGCAAGGCTAGCATTTGTTAACAATACCTAATTGTCCTTAAATGCCAATGCTGCTGTAATGTAGGAAAAGGCAGAAAAGTTGTACCTACACTGAAAGGTAAGGATCAGCTCTTTCTGGGTCCAAGTCTCAGTGCAGCTTGAATTGTCATCCCAGACCAGATCCCAACAGTTGCTCGGATACTGGACAGAAACCCCAATATCTTATTTTGATTTTGTAAGCCTGTGAGTAAGGGATACCTCGCTCCAGGAGCAATTGCACACAAAAATAGTGGTATGGTATACTAAAACAACACAGTATTAAAATGTCTTCAACATCACACAAGAAAATAGTTCAGAATTACCCCTTAAAAAATGCTCATCACTGCAGTGATACAATAACCCTTAAGTGCGATCTTTACTTCCATTCAAACAACATAACCATTTCAGATCTCAATCCACTTCGGAATACAGTTAGCAGACCCAGCCATATTTGCTTAAGAGATGTTCTTTGATAGACCGGAATCATGCCGGAACAATGCAGCATCTCTAGCTGAAGTCTTTAGAAACCATCTCCATGGTTTGACTTCCAGGTACCAACTCAACAATCTCTGTCTCTCTGCCAAAATGTCTCATACTCTAGTTTGTCCCATTAGTTGCATCGTCTTACTAACTGAACACAGCGGCCTCTAACTAAATACTCCACAGGAACCCTCTTGATCCAAACAAAAATCCATTAGCCCAAGCTTTTACAATGCCTTAATTGCACTTCTGACTCCCAATAACATAGCTGTCTTACAAGCCAGGATTTTTAAAAACATGGCTGCAGCAGTCATACACACTAACACAGGCCTTTATCCCTTACTGCACCAGATACACATAATACAATATTTGTATCTGCAAGAAGGGGGAGTCCACACTGTGTTGAGTGAAATAATAAGTTTATTTCAGGAGCCTTGGATGCACGGCACTCGATGCTACCCAACCAAGTGAGTGCTCATTCGAAACTTGAAGTGTTCTAGTCGCCTCAACCCCTTAGCGGTGAAGTGTGTATTCCGCCAAGGATTCTGGGAAATAGAGATCCCCAATGGCATAAGTCTTGTAAGGATATAGGTTATGACAACAAAACATCAGAAATTCATACATTTGTCACACTTGACAATGTAAATTAAGCCTGAAATTTTAGTGCGGGACTAAGGAAGTGCCGTATTGTTAGATGAGAGACTAAACTGCCTTCAGGTGGGTGCAAAAGTTCCAACAACATTAGCGGAAGAGCAGACGCGTTCTGCTGGATGTTCTGGTCAATATCATCCCCACGAGCAACAGCACAAAAGCAAAGCAAATGGTCATTTAAGATCATGAAAATATAAGAAATAGGATCACAAGTCGACCGTTCAGCCCCTTGAGCCTGCTGCACTATCTAATACGACCAAGGTTGGTCTTCTACCTCAACTTCACTTCCCTGCCTGCTCCCTCTACCCCTGGATTCCCCGAGAAACTAAAACTCTGCCTATGTCAAGCCTTGACTTTCCTCGATGGTGAATCAGCCACGGCCCTCTGTTTGTGCGATGTGGCTTGGCTGTGAGTTAATTGGATGCTGTGCCCCTCTGCACCCCATCAGCCAGACTGCAGAAGTAATTAACAAGCTGCAAAGTTCTGTTGGATGTATTACGGATATGACAGGTGCGATAGAGTATCATGTTTATTCGATCTTTCTCCTTTTTTAATGCATAGAATCAAGGTCTTCCTTTCTGCCTTTTGTGTTTCACAGGATATGAAACTCACTGGGCCCCATCTGAGAGCTGGTACGGAGAATGAGGAACCGGGAGAATCAACCCGACTGCCTTAAATAATAGAACATAGAACATAGAACGATACAGCGCAGTACAGGCCCTTCGGCCCTCAATGTTGCACCGACATGGAAAAAATCTAAAGGCCACCTAACCTACACTATGCCCTTATCATCCATATGCTTATCCAATAAATTTTTTAATGCCCTCAATGTTGGCGTGTTCACTACTGTCGCAGGTAGGGCATGAATGAATTGACTGGGTTTGCACTTTGTTGATACTTTTACTGATGTGCGCCCGTATCCTTTCTCTTTGAAAGCCAACTTGCTACAAAGCAAGGGGACTATATTGAGACATATTAATTACTATAATTCTTAAAGCCCTCTTGCACATGGAATCACTGGAGCATAATGCAAATATTCTGATTTTGTTGCTCTGTCACCTTTTTTCAATTAACAGGAGGCAAGTAACTTATTACTAGTCAGAGTGGAAATAATACAAACATTCTTGGATGACAACAAAAGATGCTTTCCCTTTTCTGTCTTCACTCGTGCATTCAATGTGCAATAGTTTTCTTCAGATTTATTGCCCTTGAACATTAAGCAAGGCCCATGACTATCGAAATTTATTTTGTGACAATTAATTTTAATAAGCTACCAACAGCATGACAATTTGCTTATTTACTCGGGTAGTCGAGTATGCAGTACCCAAGCAACAATCCTGAACTATGGCATTGTTTTCACAGGGTTGAAGAACTGTTGCCATAGCAACAGTGAAGCATGATGTCTCTTTCTATACTCGTGCACCTTGAGATCTCAGATTGAATTCAATTTCCACATTGAATACCTTGCCTGAAGCCCATAACGAATGCTTTGTTAATGAAATGTTTTCGCTTTTCATATTCAGCCTGACAGTCGTTGCCAAGATTGATGCCAAGCAAAAATCAAAATGCTCCACACATCTGGGGGTAGATCGCGATGCTGTGAGCAAATCATGTGCCCATCTTTCTGATTTGTATTTCTGATGGTCTTCCAATGCAAATATAAATTGGGACAGATGTAAGTCAGGCTGCTGACTTACTTTTGCACACTCGCTCACAGTCAGAATCAGCACCCGAGTTTCAAAGACGGGGCCGGTGCACAGGGTCGCACTGATCTCCTCAATCAGTCAGGGCAGGAAAACACAGTGAACATTTGTTTTCTTTTCTCACTTCAAAGGCCGCAAAGGGACCCTTGCACTCAAGGACAAAGCTGGGCAGATCCACCACTCCAAAAGGGGCAACTCAAAAAATTCTCAACGAAGTTAGCCGCACTTAGAACTCTGGTGAAGCTGAAATGCTTGACAGTTGTAGATGTTCCTGAGCCTGATGTCCTAGCAGCTTCCCTCTGCACAGTGACATAGATGAGCTGACGAATACATCTTGTTGGTGTAGAGAAAAAGCCACTGTCAAACTATGTCAGGATTTGAGATTAGTTACAAAACTTGAACACTGGGCTAATTAGTATAGTCTAGATAGAAAATTTTACACAAAAACAGGATAGTCCCTGATCTGAGATGAAGCTTGAAGGACATGTAGATGCAACAACGGTCATTTTAGGATTCTTTAAAAGGAGCCTGTATTCTAATTGCTACTGTCATGAGAATTTCGTTTTAAGAAATGTTTGGCTGCTCATATTACTGCAGTGATGTCAGAGTGTGGGTGGAGCTGGGCTGTCTGTCAGCTTTCTACTATTGTTTTAGGTTGTTTGCTGCAGGGTGCGTTTTAGTTTTGTTTTCAGTGTTGGAGCTGAAGCCAGACAGAGGAGGTGCGCTGTTGATCTCTTTGCCATGAAAAGACTATCTCTTGATCATGTGGTGAATTCAGAATTATAAATGTTTTCAGTAGTGAATGTAAACCTAATGTGCTTCTGGTAAAAGGTGTTTCTTTTGTCTTCTGGATGTTGTTTGGGAAGTTATTAACTATTACTTAATGTTGTATGCTTTGGGGGTTGTATTTTAATTGATGGTTGCTAAGATGTTCACTGTATGTTTTAAAAAGGTTAACTTGAGTTCATAGAATAAACATTGTTTTGCTTTAAAAAATACTTAGCCATTTCTGCTGTATAACACCTGTAGAGTGGGCTCCCCATACCACAACTTATTAAAAGTTGTGGGTCAGCTGAACTCCATGATACACTTTGGGGTTCTCTAAATCCTAGCCCATAACAAATTGGGGGCTCGAGGGGGTTAAAAGTCTATCTATTGGCTTAGTGAACTTAAAGACAGTGAGGGGTGAGCATATTGTGGTTGCTTATCAGGTGTGTTATTCCAGTTTAAGTGAGGAGTGTGTTGAGGACAATGGCTCTTTCAGAGGCTCTGAAGTTTTTGGGGGTGGAGACGGTCACACGCAGTACCATACAGACAGAGACTAAAAGCAGACTGTTAGATTTGGGAAAAACATTGCAGTTAACATTACCTGACAAAATGCAAAAAGGTGAGGTAATTATGGCAGTGGCCAAGCATTTAAAGTTGCCTGAGATATAGTCTGACTCATTAGAAATGGAAAATATCCAGTTGCAGATTAAGCAACTTGAGCATGAGAAAGAATTAAAGCAGCTTGAATACAAAAGAGAGGAAAAAGAAAAGGAGAGGGAAGAAAGGAGAAAAGAAAGTATAGCCCGAGCAGAACAAAAAGAAAAAAGGGAGATACAGGTCAGGGAAAAAGATAAAGAGAGAGCTCTTGAACTTTAGAAAATGGCCATGAAACATGACAGTCAGTTAAAATTTGGCAGATGTAAAAGGAAACGTACAGTTGGATTATACTGATGAGGATAGTAAGAAAGAGTGTCATAGTCGAAGACTTGGTGGGGATCTATTTAAATAAGTCCAAGCATTGTCAAGGTTTGACGAGAAGGAGGTGGAAGCCTTTTTCATTTCATTTGAGAAGGTGGCTAAACAAATAAAATGACCACAGGACATGTGGGGATTACTAATTCATATAAAGCTGGTATGTAGAGCTGGTGAAGTGTTTGCATCACTACCGGAGGAGGTATCTGGAACGTATGAGGAGGTGAAAAAATCCATCTCAGGTGCATATGAACTAGTGCCTGAAGCCTACAGACAAAGGTTTAGAAGTCCCTCTGCTGTAATGCCAGTCCCTCCAGCGTGAATCAAACCACCTTCCTTACTGGCGGGACTGGCGGCACGGGCAGGCTCCGGGTAATCTGGCCCCAGGGGGTGCCCCCAAGGTGGCCTGGCCTGCGATCGGGCCCACCGATCCGCGGGCGGGCCTGTGCCATGGGGGCACACTTTCCCCTCCGCCTCGGCCATCAGCCTCCGTGATGGCCGACGCGGAGGTGACCCCCCTCCTGCACATGCGCGGGGATGACATCAGCAGCCGCTGACGCTCCTGCGCGTGCGCGGACTTCCGCTGGCTAACGAAGTCCCTTCGGCCCCAGTTAGTTGGCGCCAAAGGCCTTCCACACAGGCCGGCGGGGCGCAAACCACTCCGGCGCGGGCCTAGCCCCTAAAGGGCTTGACCCCTAAAGTGCAGAGGATTCCGCACCTTTGGGGAGGCCCGATGCCGGAGTGGTTCACGCAACTCCATACCGCCGGGGCCCCCCGCCCCGCCGGGTAGGGCAGTAACCCGCCCGAGGTGTTGTGAGATGCACATGAGGTACCAGTGGGAGGTCATTTGGAAATAAGGAAAACTCAAGCTAAAATCCAGAAACATTTTTGTTGGCCTGGACTATCTAAGATATAGTAAAATTTTGTCGATCATGTCACACATGTCAAGTGATAGGGAAACCTCAAGCAGTGATAAAACCAGGACCCTTAATACCCATTCCAGCATTTGAGGAACCTTTTACATGGGTCCTAATTGATTGCGTAGGGCCACTTCCTAAAATGAAAAGTGCAAATCAATATCTTTTCACTATAATGGATGTGTCTACTAGGTTTCCAGAGGCCATTCCAGGAC
Organism: Scyliorhinus canicula; assembly: GCF_902713615.1. NCBI lineage: Eukaryota > Metazoa > Chordata > Chondrichthyes > Carcharhiniformes > Scyliorhinidae > Scyliorhinus > Scyliorhinus canicula. The sequence continues at coordinate 9,866,899 of NC_052162.1, read as the reverse complement.
GTAATATTACAGCTAAAAAGATTGTGGAGGAGTTACTTAAATTCTTTACTAGATATGGACTGCCCATAGAATAACAATCAGATCAAGGATCAAATTTTACCTCAAGGTTATTCAAAGAAGTTAGCTTAGGAATAAAACAATTTAAATCAACTGCGTACCATCCAGAATCGCAGGGAGCATTAGAAAGGTGGCAACAGACATTAAAGACAATGTCTTATTGTCAAGATTATCCAGAGGATTGGGATAAAGTAATTCCATTCGTACTGTTTGCAATTCAAAATGCACCTAATGAGTCAACCAAATTCAGTCCTTTTGAATGAATTTTTCGTCATGAGGTAAGAGGACCACTTAAATTGATTAAGGGAAAATTGGTGAGTGAGAAATTGGAAATTACATTCTTGGATTATGTGTCAAATTTTAGGGAACGATTAAATCGAGCAGGTGAATTGGCTGGACGACATTCAAAAGTTGCAGAAAATGTGATGAAACGGGTAGCGGACAAGAAATCCAAAGTTTGTAGTTTTGCCTGTGGAGATAAAGTTTTAGTATTGTTATCAGTGGTAGGTGAACCTTTAAAAGTTAGGTTTTGTGGACCTTATCAGATTGAAAGGAAATTAAGTGAGGTGAATTATGTGGTAAAAACACCAGATGGAAGGAAGACTCACCGAGTGTGTCATGTGAATATGCTTAAAAGGTACTTTGAAAGGGAAGGAGAGAAAAAGGAGGAGGTTTTAATGATTCTAACTCAAAGTGACGAATCAAATCCAGATGACTGTGAATTTGACATACCTCAAATTAAATTGGAAAATGAGGATGTTCTTAAAAATTGGGATAAATTGTTGAGTTACCTTCCAGGGGAAAGCAAACTGACCTGAAAGAGTTATTGATATCACATTGGGCAAGTTTGTAGAGATAAATTGGGAAGTACCAAAATGGCTATACATGATATAGATGTGGGAAATACTGTTCCAATCAAACAACATCCATACAGACTTAACCCTTTAAAATTGGCACAGGTTAACAAAGAGATTGAGAGTATGCTTAGAAATGGCATAATTGAAGTGGATTGCAGCCAATGGAGCGCACCCATAGTGATGGTACAAAAACCAGACGGTACCCAATGGTTGTGTGTGGACTATAGAAAGGTTACCACAGTTACAAGAACGGACTCATATCCTATCCCACATTTGGAGGTTTGCATTGAGAAAGTGGGACAATCCGCTTTTATTTCCAAACTGGATTTACTTAAAGGTTACTGGCAGGTACCTTTATCTGAATGGGCGAAGGAGATTTCAGCTTTTGTGACTCCAGATGGTATATACTAATTCAAAGTTATGCCATTTGGCATGAAAAATGCCCCAGCCACATTTCAACGGTGAACTGGCAAATTTGTTTCAGGATTATCCAATTGTGCGGTATACATCGACGATCTGGTAATTTTCAGCCGGGCATGGACAGAACATTTAAAACATCTGAGGGAGTTATTCGATCGACTTCAGGAGGCGGGTTTGGTGATAAACCTCGCCAAAAGTGAATTTGGAATTAAATGAACGAAATGAAAATCACTTATTGTCACAAGTAGGCTTCAAATAAAGTTACTGTGAAAAGCCTCTAGTTGCCAGACTCCGGCACCTGTTCGGGGAGGCTGGTACGGGAATTGAACCCGTGCTGCTGGCCTTGGTTTGCTTTACAAGCCAGCTATTTAGCACACTGTACTAAACCAGCACAAGTCACTTTCCTTGGCCATACAATTGGACAGGGTTGAATAGTCACGCGGGATGTGAAACCAACAGTTATTGAGGAGTTTCCGATACCCTCGAGACGAAGGGAAATAATGTGATTTCTTGGCATGAGTGGATTTGATCGAACATTTGTGCAAACATTTTGTAGCGCGGTCGCTCCACTGATGGACTTGCTGAAGAAATCTCGAAAATTTCAGTGGACAGCGGACTTTCAACAGGCATTTCACAGCCTGAAAGCTGTGATAATCAATGGTCCTGAGTTGGAGAATTGCAAGGGACTCTGCGATCAGATTGAACTAAAGTATCTGACTTTAAAGAGAAATGCAGAGGCGTAGTGAAATGGCCGGATCATGCAGAGCCCTCCTTGTTCAAAGAGAGTGTCAATCGAGAAGGATTTCAGTTGGAGGAAGAAGAAAACAAAATGGACTACAGTATTCTACCTGTTTGCGTGTGTTTTTTTTAAGCAAAACGTATATTTACTGTGTGCATTTCTTAAAGGATAATGAAAAGGTGAAAAATAAAACCATCTTGAAGTTGATGGATTTTTTTTTGGGGGGAGGTCATGAGAATGTCGCTTTAAGAAATGTTTGGCTACTCATCTTACTGCAGTGATGTCAGAGTGTGGGTGGAGCTGGGCTGTCTGTCAGATTTCTGCTTTCATTTTAGGCTGTTTGCTGCAGGGTGTGTTTTAGTTTTGTTTTCAGTGTTGGAGCTGAAGCCAGACAGAGCAGGTGTACTGTTGATCTCTCTGCCATGAAAAGGCTATCTCTTGATCATTTGGTGAATTCAGAATTATAAATGCTCTCAGTCGTGAGTGTAAACCTAATGTGCTTCTGGTAAAAGGTGTTTCTTTTGTCTTGTGGATGTTGTTTGGGAAGTTATTAAGGATTACTTAGTGTTGTATTCTTTGGGGGTTGTATTTGAATTGATGGTTGCTAAGATGATCACTGTATGGTTTAAAAAGGTTAACTTGAGTTCATAGAACAAACATTGTTTTTCTTTAAAAAATACTTTTCCATTTATGCTCCACCGCACCTATAGAGTGAGCTGTGTGCTCCCCATACCACAATCTATTAAAAGCTGTGGGTCAGCTGAACTCCATACACTTTGGGTTTCTCTAAACCCTGGCCCATAACACTAGGCAGAATGGTCAGAGGCAAGAATTTATAGGCAGAGTTCTTGTTTTATCGTCACTTAATTAAAAGCTAATATGCGAAAAGAATTATTAACAGTTCATTTGCATGATTTTACAGTTTGTGTGAAGATGTCTGGCTCAATTAAAAAGGGCAAATATTGAATTAGGAATTAGACGCCATTGGAAAAAAAAATGCCCTAAAATACGGCATGACAGCACTTATTTTTAATTCTTCGTCTTGATTTTTCAGGATACTAATGTTCAAAGCTGCAAAGATCACAGCGACATCAAATGATTGTGGGCTTTGTGGTACCACCAGTTCAGAGATTTTTCTCTTACTTTCATGTACTCCTTCCAGAATGAATGTAACTGTCTTAGAGGCCTCTGATCTAGTTGGCTACATGGCGAGAAGGCGTTAGGTGCATGCAACTAACTAAATTATGGAAATCGAATGCACATATCCTATCTTTTTAATTACTCATTTACATTTCAGATGCAGTGTTTTGCTATTTGAAAAGCTTAATAAATATCTTTAATATGTTTCCCATTGTGCAGTATCATCACATAATTTGTTTGATTCATATCTCCATTGAAGCTGATCATCATGAGTGCGCTGTGGATGTTTATTGCAGTCTGTTACTCCACACGTTCAAAAGGCATTGGGTTCACTGTTTAAGCTACTTTAAAAAGCTCTCCTGTCTCATTATTGCTTGCCACTCTAATTCAGAATACCTCTGCAGCCTCTAAGCTCCTCGGGTGCAATTCAATGGTCTAAAATGGTCAGAATACGGGAGGGAGACAGAGAACCTATTGGAGTGGTGCAACGACAACAATCTATCTCCCAATGCCAGCAAAACTAAAGAGCTGGTCATTGACTTCAGGAAGCAAAAGTACTGTACACACCCCTGTAGCATCAACGAGGGCCGAAGTGGAGATAATAATAATTATCACAAGGTGGCTTCAATGAAGTTACTGTGAAAAGCTTCTAGTTGCCAAATTCCGGCGCCTGTTCAGGGAGACTGGTACGGGAATTGAACCCACACTGCTGGCTGTGTTCTGCATTACAAGCCAGTGATTTAGCCCACTGTGCTAAACCAGCCCCCGGTTGACAGCTTCAAATTCCATGGGGTGTACATCACCAAACGTCTGTCCTGGTCCACCCATGTCGACGCTACCACCAAGAAGGCACAACAGCCCCTATACTTCTTCAGGAAACTAAGGAAATTCGGCATGTCCATATTGACTCTTACCAACTTTTACAGATGCACCATAGAAATCACCCCATCTGGCTGCATGACAGCCTGGTATAGCAACTGCTTGGCCCAAGACTGCAAGAAGCTTCAGAGAGTCGTGAACACAGCCCAGTCCATCACACAAACCTGCCTCCCATCCAATGACTTTATCTACACCTCCCGCTGCCTGGGGAAAGCGGGCAGCATAATCAAAGATCCTTCCCACCTGGCTTACTCACTCTTCCAACTTCTTCCATCAGGCAGGAGATACAAAAGTGTGAGAACAGATTCAAAAACAGCTTCTTCTTCCCCGCTGTTACCAGATTCCTAAACGACCCTCTTATGGACTGACCTGATTAATACTACACTCTGTATGCTTCACCTGATGCCGGTGTTTATGTATTTACAATGTGTATCTTGCATTGCCCTATTATGTATTTTATTTATATTTTATTTCCTTTTCATGCTCTAAATGATCTGTTTGAGCAGCTCGCAGAAAAATACTTTTCACTGTACCTCAGTGCACATGACAATAAACAAATCCAACCCAATCCTAATGGTGTCCCAGATGTGACATTATGTATAATGTCTGGCGCATTAAGGGTTAATGTAACACTCTAGCCGACCACTAGATGGAGGTGGGAGCAGACCTATAAAAAGAAATGCCTCTTAGGCTTCTGAGGAGAGAGCGTAGAGAAGGCGGGTGAAGGCTAGAGAGAATGGGAGCAGAGCAGAGAACAATTGAAGATCGTGTGCATGAGACAGGTGTTGGTATAGTGTAGACTGCAGTTTAGTTATAATATTGCTTGTTTTAGGAATAGTGATTGAACTGTAGAACAAGTCGTGCAATAAATCTTAGCTTTGATTATTTGACTTAGCTTTTTTGTTGTCTTTGTGTACGCTACGAATCCATCCGGAGTATTCGCAACACAAAGAACACCACACCAGGGAGTCGGCTGGAAGGCAAGGCAGCTGGTCTTGGAGTGAAAAACGGCCACCTTCCTGATTCCTATCAAGGTTATCCTTGGCTGGAAATGTCAAGGACGACCTTTCCACTCGGAGGACAATCGAACCTCTTAAGTGGCCACTCGAGGCCTCGACCCACAACTGCTGGGCCTCCACCGGCAGGAGGGAGGCCATGATGAGTGGGCAAGCCACCAGATACATCCTGGCTCCTGATTAGTTAGCAGCTTTTTGAGGCCACACAGGTTCCTCTGTAAGAACCAGGGACATCGACGACAGCCAGCGGATGGACAGACTAGATTAAATCCCAGTGGGGCCCCCGCACAATAGGCCACAGTGAGGGTTACCACTGGCTGTCCAACTGGACTGCCCACTGCTGTGGCCATTAAATTCCCACCATCGTGACGAGAAGACTATTGCTCAAAACATTGAGGCACGCATATCCTTTCCACAATTAGCGTCGCAAAGTGGTAGCTCTGGTATCGTGTTTTGACCGTTTCCTCTGAAAGCCATGGGATCAAGACCCACTCCACGACTTGATCATAAATAATCCACTCACGTGCTGCAATACCAAAGGTACTGTTTCTCAATGAGATTTTAAAAAAGTGAAACTCCATCTGCACTCTCACATGGAGGGAATGATTCTTGGGCATTATTTTTTAAAATAACGTAGGAGTTTTGGCCAATATTTATCCCTCAACCAATCACTATAGCAGGCCATCTGGTCTTTACCTCACTGATATTTGCGGGAGCTTGCTAAGTACGAATTGCTTGCTGCATTTCAAATGTTGCAACAGTGCTGCACTTTTAACGTGATTTGGAAAATGCTGCCATCAAGGAAGGTGCTATAGAAATGCAATTTATTTATTTTCTTTTAACATCAGGGAAGCTCACACATTGGTGGCCCATATGAGAAAATTATGGGTGCATTACCCACAATTTTCTTATACGTGTAACATTTGAGTGTAGATCTCAAATTCATGTAGGTATAATGAATGTTTTCCCCCATCCCCAGTCTCCCGCAGTCTAACAGCGATCTAAATTGCCAAATGATTTCTCATCTCTGACACTGAGGAATTTGCCCTCAATGTACTGCGCTGAAGGTTTGGCCTAGATTATGGTCTTAAATCCACAACTTTCTGACTCCGAGATAAACTGGGAAAATCACCTTGAATGTCTGCAGCATGCTATCTGTTTCCTGTTTTATTCGCGAAAGTTGTTTTTGTACAATGCACGCTGCAGAGCATGCTGTTAACTGAAGCATGAGAATAATTAAAGTGCCATTTCGGTGTGATATTTAGAGTCAGTCAGTAAGGAAGGAGTCAGCAGACTGGGGTGAGGTTCAATTTTTGCCCTGCCTTATCTGTGTGCAATTCCATGTTTAGTGATAAGACAAAGTAATTAAAACATTGCGGAATTCTTGATTGTGTGCAAGGAAATCTATCGCTGTGACACTGGTAAAAATATACTTTCTGCAACAGATATTTTGCTTGCAATTGTCTAATTTTTCACCTCCTTTTACATCCTCCTTCTTTATCTCTTAAAAGTCTCAATGCTGATTTATCTTTTCAGAGAGAGTAAATTGTAGGCACAATGTGGTGAATTGCTACCGTGGTAGCCTGGGGTGGGGGCTGCTTTAGCTCATTTGGGTAGACAGCTGGTCTGTGACCTGTAATACAGAACAAGGCCAACAGAATGGGTTCAATTCCTGTATCAGCTGAGGTTATTCAAAGTCTTACCTTTTCAAACTTGCACCTTGGCTGAGGGGTGGTGATCCTCAGGTTAAATCGCCACCAATCATCTCTTCCGCCCCCCCTCCCCTCCCTCAACAAGGAAAGCAAGCAATGGTCATCGATAACTATGGTGACTTAAACCTTAGCCTAGGTGGCTATGTGGGAGGGTGATCCAAGTCCCCATTGTGGTGTTGGTCATGAAGTTCAAGCCGCTATGGCTACATGCCTGGAGCTATGGCTACTGATGGTAAACGCTCAAACTTTCTTTCAATCACACAGCTGACCAGGAATTTCACCCACTCTTACAGTCACCATTGTCCTGTGTTGGAAGGATTTGAAGGTTGAAGCTCAAAATTGTTGGCAGTGCTATGAACACACCTCCCTTGGCCATCAAGTCCTGGTTTGGGACTCAAATAAGAGATTATTATTATTAAACCCACTGCTTCTGGTTCAGATACAGCGGTGCCACCCATTGCACCACAATACCTACTTCCTGTTGAGGTGCCTTCCCCTTTTAAAAATCCCATTCATAAAGTGTGGGCAATCCACTCCACAGGTTACAGTACTGTATGAGGAGGGAAATTTGCCCCAATAGTGTCAACAAAGGCTTTCACTTAGCCTGGATAATGGGTTGGATTTTGCAGGAACTTGACCTCTTTGATAGGGGGTGGTTTAGCACACGGCTAAATCGCTGGCTTTGAAAGCAAACCAGGCCAGCAGCGTGGTTCAGTTCCCCTATCAGCCTCCCTGAACAGGTGCCAGAATGTGGCGACTAGGGGCTTTTCACAGTAACTTCATTTGAAGCCTACTTGTGACAATAAGTGATTTTCATTTCTTTCGGTGTTTTCCTGCATCATCATTGCTAATAAAGCTGCAACTGTGTCATCCTGTCACAGTGAAACAACAGGGCCATCAGTGAAGGTCCTCCATCTGCAGGGTGTAAAGATTGACAAATAAACAGAGATCGGAAGAAGTGAATAAAAGTCAAACAAGGCATAGAAAAATAAATTGAGAGAGGAAAACTGGGCTGAGGGGAAAAAAAAGGCAAGAAGGAAAAGGAAAAAATTGTCAAACTTTTAAAAAGTTGCCCGATAGTAGCCCAGATCTGCCATTCCCAGGAAACCCCCACTCAAGGACTACACGGGAATTACCTGGGAAAGTTCAATACCCTGCGGCTGGCACCTTCCGAAACTCTGATTTGAAATGTGCAAATTTAGATGTTTCTAAGTCTCTTACCAGGAAGTGTTAGAAGGATTAAAACTGGTTCGAGCTCCTGGGATCTGTCTTGCTGACTCTCCACTAGATCCTTTGACTACCCCATTACAGCCCCCTACCCCTGACTGACCGCTCAACACCAGCCTCCCGATTAACCCCGAGTACTTTCCCCACCCCACCCCAGACCACCCTACTATCACCACACCCCTGACTGCTCACCCATCCCTCCTGACCATCTGACAAAAATCCCCACCTCCGACTACCCCTTACCCCGGGATGAACCCCCAACCCCCCCAGAACATCTGCCCACCTCACCCCCGACATGCCCCCATACCTCCTGATCACCGAAACCTCCAACTCTCTGACAATCCCACACCTCCCTACCTCCCCGACCACCCAAAACCCTCTCACCCCCGACTCCCTTCACCTCCCCCCCCCCCACCCCCAAGGCTCCGAGCCCCCTGCCGCACAACCCCCTTCCAACCCGTCCTACCCACTTAACCGTGCACACTTGCCTACTTTCCTGTCAAGGTGGTTGGGGCATTTAACCGCATCATTTGACAGCAACAGGTGCTGTAAAAATGGGAATGCGGGTTCATTGCCCCCAATGATTCAGCACCCCACTGAAGGGGCCCCAGGAACAGCTGTGGAGCACATTTCTCAGCTTGCCCAGGTCACCGGACTGGTGAGAAGTGTGCAGCTCCTGACTGAGGCAAGTGAGAAGCACCGCAGTAGCACCCTGACCCTCATGATCACTCCACAGAGAATACAGCCCAACAATTCACACGTCGAAGGAACTTCACATTTTAACTGTTCAGTTTCTTGAGGCAGATGATTGATTGACATTGAATTGGCAAATCCATATCGCTGAAGGGATACTTGCTAAATACTAGCGTTTGATGAGTAGTTAATGGCAAACTGCAGCCAAGTCACAAACCTGAGGGCGAGGTTCAGGGTGAGATGCTGGGATTGTGAATCAAACGTTTGTGTGACACAAACCATCCAGCACCATGCGATCACTCGTCATACATGGGGTATCTCTTCCTTGCAAATTAAACATCTGGAAGCCATTGTTTCCCATTCCCCATTCCCACTTTCATTGTCTAGCTACCCCTCACCCCTAGACTGTGCAGGGAGGAGCGGTGTGGGGGGGGGGGGGGGGGGGGGGGGGGGGGGGGGGTTGGGGAAGAGATTGTGGTACGTGCAAATGTCCAAGATCGCAAATACGGGACGAGGACAACAAATGGTCTCGGAAAATTTGTGATGGTTGGCCACCCTCTTCCATGGCCTTTCCCCTCTTTGTATCTGAAATATCTTTCAGCCTCACCATCCTCCAAGATACCTTACCCCCATCAGCTCTCGAGCCTTCCTGATTACAGTGACTCTGCCATTGGTGGCTGTGCATTCAGTTGCTTCGGTCCTAAACTCTGGAATACACTCCCTCCACCTCTGTGACTCTCAATCTCTCTTTCGCCCTTTGAGGTTCCCCACAGGGCCATGCCCTTGATGAAGCTTTTTGGCGACCTGCCATCATCGTTCCCCATGCGATTCAGTATCACATTGTGTTTAATCACATTCCCGTGGGACATCTGAGGACATATGCTCATTATAAAACACTATATGCATAACAGGAATTCCTGTTCTTGCCAAAAAATTCTTTGCCAATCTGTATACCAATTCATATGCTGTTATTTCTCCACACAAATTCCAACTCATTGCTGCATGTGGTATTAATTTTCATATGGTTACAGTGGGATCTTGCAGACTGCTATAATGATCATAGATCATAGAATTTACAGTGCAGAAGGAGGCCATTCGGCCCATCGTGTCTGCACCGGCTCCTGGAAAGAGCACCCTTCCCAAGCCCACAACCCCACCCTATCCCCATAACCCAGTAACCCCACCCAACACCAAGGGCAATTTTGAACACTAAGGGCAATTTAGCCTGGCCAATCCACCTAAACTGCACATCTTTGGACTGTGGGAGGAAACCGGAGCACCCGGAGGAAACTCACTATTGATGATGCAGGACTTCAACCATTTAATTTGAACTGGATGATCCTGGATTTTCTGACACGATTTTACAGGTTTTGCATCAGATAACCCTATTGCTGGACAAATGAATTAAACATATTTCAGCAGGAAGATGAGGAAAGATGATTCTGACTTCCTGCGCGCAGTGTGGTGCTTCCCAAATTCAGTCAGGTGCATGATTTGCTAATTCACAATAAGCAGTCCTGTCATGCCAGACATGTGCTCTGGTCAGAGGCTGTTAACTCATAACATGCATCAACATTGAAAGGATTACGGGATTTAAAACGCGGAATCTGTTTCTTCGAGTGGAGGGACCCGGGAATTGGAGCTGGGTCATTTAGAGCTGAAATAAGAAAGCAGGGATGTTTTCTTACAGAGGTCGGTGGTGAGCTGAAGCTCACTGTCAAGGAATGCTGTGTCCAGTGGAACCTTTGAAGATTGAGAGCGATAGATGTTTGTGGAGAATTCTCGGGGGCCAAATGGCCTACTCCTTCTCGCAATTGCCAGGATCATATATTTGATGAATAACCAATCAATTTGGTCACTCTGTTCCGATGAATTGTCTGATCAAATATTTTCTCAAACCTTTGAAACATCTAATGATAGTGGGCAGAATTCTCCGTGTGAGAGACTCAGGGTGCGATTTAACGGCCGCATTGCGCCCAGCTTGAATCCGTGCGAGGGAGAGGCCGAAATCGGGATCCTCGCCAGGCGCCGATCGGTTTGCGATCGAACCGGAACTCCCACGTTGGTGGGTTCCGGAACCGCCCAGACGTGGCGAGGAACCAATGATCGGCAATTGAGAGCAATCCCCCTCTCATTAACGAGATGGACGCCCTATCTAACGGCCTCCCCTGATCTAACCGTATCCCCAGTGGGTGGTCACGCGGACACCCTTTAGAGCACTTATTTAAAAATGGGATGTTCGCGCAAGAGCTGCTTTGGTGATCACAGGAGGTGAGCAGCCATTTTCAAAATTGGGCATGCGGCCCAGGGGCACTGGGATTGCTGCCCTAGTGCTTGAGGTGGTGTGGCGGGAGCGGGGTGCCCCGTGGACGGTTGCCTTGGTCAGCGGGCTGGCGTATCGGTTGTCGATTGCCCCTGGTCCGGGGAGGGGGGAGGTGAGGGGCTCAGATTGCATGTGCCCATAACAGGGGCAACTACAGCTGCTCCCTGTGTCCCATCAAACACCTCCAGGATAGAGCCTTGTCCATGGGAATATGGTGTTGGTCACTTTAACTCCCTCTGACCTTGAACAACCTCTGACTGCACAGCATAAGGCAATTGCTCATCGGGAGTTAGCCCTTATAGTTGTCAGAGCACTTCACAGCTGCAGGCTGTGTTTGCTGCTTGCTCCTGCTGGTGGCTGCAGGTTCCTGGAGGTTGCTGCTGCTGTTTTCTTCCTTTTCTGCAATCGGAAAGGAGGACAATCTTTTTCTAAAATACCAGGGTCCTGGAACACCGGGCTCAGGAGGATGTATGAGTGCAGAAGGTGATCCAGTTTGAAGCAAGGAGACACTGCGGAACCCGGTGCGCGACATTCTTCCAAATGGGCCTCCTGATGACGCCGTTGAAGAAATGCTTTCGCAGATTGCCGATGCTTTTGCTGTTGGTGCGGTGAGTGCTGTGTGTCAATGGCACGTTACCGCGGGTTAAACACGCTGAAAGTCAAGGATGTTCAACTGTACCTTGAGCGCCAGTGGAATATGTGGACGCCAGGATTTGGTTCTGTGAGATTGGGATGTGTGGGAGGGGCCTGCGCAACTGCGGGTCCTGGATGCAGAATGGCACTGATACGTGGACCAAGTAACACATCGTTGGACAGATCATTTCCATGGACATGATAATACATTCTCAGACTTATTCTTCATTTCTGGTTCAGGAATCTGTGAGGGATGATACCCTGTGTTTGTTTTAAAAAAAAAAGAAAATGAGCTGATGTACCTTTGTATTGGAACCAATATGGAATGGTGATGTTTCCTTATTATTTACTGGTTAGTGTGACATGTAGAATGTTACTTAGTTGATTTTCAAATCTTTGTTACTGTTGACTGTTTAATAAATGAAATATTCTCAAATGGATTCCCGTGAGTACACATGCCATGTCTCAGACGTGTTTTACTGCCCAGAATTCCAATCAATCTGTGAGGCCTGAAAACTGGGGATATCCCTGCGTCCAGAGGATGAATGTGTGGGCCAAGGGAAGGTACCTGAGCTCGCTTCCCCTAATATTCCTGGCAGGGTCTGGAGTCTGGGGTCTGGGGTGCAGGGTCTCTAGAGGCTCCTGCTGTGGTTGGGAGGCAGGGGTGTTTGCAAGGTGGGGTCCCCCAGCATAAGAAGCTCGAGCAGGGACCTGTGCAGCATATTACAACCTGCAGACCACAAGTGCATCCAAGAGGTCACGGATGCTCTGTGTGACCGGGCAGCTGACTGTATAAACTTTGGGATGTACCAGGCCAATCAAGATGCCCAGGCAGCAGGATTCTCTGCCATTGCCGGGATGCCCCCGGATGACAGATTGGGAATATGATTACTGTGATGTCTGGATGGTGGCATCTTCAGAGCTCTCCTCTGAGGTGTTCTCTTGGAAGGTGCGGGGGGGGGGGGGAGCAGGTGCCACCTGGATGACACGGCCTCATCCGGAGAAGATTCTGCGACAGAAAGGACATGTGGACAGCGAGAGTAAAGGATCACCTTGTCTGACATATACAGCCTCACTTGAGACAGGGATGAATTGCGGGGGTTTTGCGTTCCCGTTGGGAGCGCCAGTTCTGGAGCAGTTCATCCTCTCTACTGAGTAGTACTGCTCGCCGTGGGCGGTATTCTCCCCCCGGCCGGGTAGGAGAATTGCCAGGGCACCGCGCAAATTGCACCACGCTGCCCCAACCCCCGAACGCGATTCTCCTATCCCCCCAAAACCAGCGAATCACGCCGGGCCGCTCAGAGAATCGGCGGAAATGGCAAGCGGCGATTCTCCGGCCTGGATGGGCCGAGCGGCCGCTCCGACATGACAGGGTCCCGCCGGCACCGTCCACCCCTGGTCACTGCCAGTGGGAACTCTGCGGGTACGCTCAGGGGTGCGGCCTGTGTGGGGCGGGGAGGGTGGCTCCTTCACCGGGGAGGGGCTCTGAATGGGTCTGGCCCGCGATCGGGGCCCACCGGTCGGCGGGCAGGCCTCTCCCCCCCGGGCCTACAGTCCGCCGCGGCCTGCCCCTGAACACCCACGCCATAAGAAGTTCCCCGCGCAAGCGCAGGATGGCGTGGCCCAACTGCGCATGATTGAGCTGCCCCAACTGGCGTGAACCACTCCAGCGCCGGGCTGGCCCCCGTGAGGGCCAGAATAGGTCGTGGCCGGGCCCTATTCGCGCCGTCGTTAAACGCGACTGCGTTCACTACGGCGTGGGCACTTGGTCCGCGGAGCGGAGAATCGCTCCCCCCCCCATATGCTTCACCCGATATCTGTGCCTACGTATTTACATTGTGTATTTATGTATGCTCTATGTTTTTTCATGTATGGAATGATTTGCCTGGACTGTACGCAGAACGAAACCTTTCACTGTACCTCAGTACACGTGACGATAAATCAAATCCAAATCCCTGCACCAAACCCAACACCTGTATTGCCCTCTTTGGCAGGTGCCTTGCACACTAGCCACCAGCTACGGACTCACCATGTAACAACTCATGCCCAATTGTCTCAGTGTCCATTATCTGTCCCCCAGGAGAAAATGCCCCATAACGACCAGGAGCGTGAGAAGATGGAGGGAAGATGTCCACCATTGGACCTACCCATCCTGATTGCCGCTAAGCAGAGGGCGATGGAGATGGCCGGGGAGGCAGGAGAGAAGGCTATCTCCCAGGTGGAGTTCAGCATGGGTCAAACAAGTGAGTCCCTAATGCAAAATGATGACCCTATAGCAAGTGAGTCATCCCTCTCCCCCACAACACTCCTTCCTGAGGTTGCACCATGTACAGATTCATAGAATTTAAAGTGCTGAAGGCCATTCGGCCCATCGAGTCTGCACCGGCCCTGACAAAGAGCACCCTACTGAACCCCACGTATCTATCCTATCCCCATAACCCAGTAACCCCCATTTGACATTTTTTGGACATTAAGGGCAATTTAGCATCGCCAATCCGCGTAACCCGCACATCGTTGGACTGTGGGAGGAAACCGGAGCACCCGGAGGAAACCCACACACACACGGGGAGAACATGCAGGCATCGCAGTGTCTTAACCGGAAATCGAACCGGGGATGCTGGAGCTGTGAAGCAACTGTGCTAACCACTATGCAACCATGTTGCCCGTCTTGTCTTGTCTTGCAGGACCGCCTTCAGATGAGGCCAGCCGGTCTTGGGTACCCCGCCCCCAGCCACGACCCCAGTATACCCTGGAGGACCAGTCTGGGGATGACACTGACTTTGAAGCGCTGCATTCACCTTCACCTTCCATGATCCCAGAGGCTGTCACCTTGGTGGGTCATATTAGTGACGAGGCTCCTGGGTCACTTTCTGGTCCACACATCACACATGCTGTGGCACATCAGGTGGAGGTAGGACCTCCTGATGGAGCGGGTAGTCAGAGGGCTACTCCTGTGTTCCCATTGGGATCCACTGTGGGTGTCCTCACTGGGTAGGCCGTACGTTAACCCACCAGCGGGGTAATACCCGCATGTGGGGTGGCGAGGGTCACATTATGCCAACAACCTGCTCTCTGCTTTGATACTTGTGTGCGGGCAGGTGCTAAAGATGGGGCTGGGCATCATCTGGGGTCTTCACAACAGTGTGATGTGTGCCCTGGGTGTGATAAACAGGTTGTGACAACCTGTCCGGGGACAGGATGGTTGGGAACAGGGATGCAGTGGCCAGGCAGGGTTTGGAGACAGCTGGTAGCACACTGCCCTTCTCAGCGAAGAGGCCTCACCAGTCATAATAGTGTGACTGCTGAGGCCTCTTCCCTGAGAGTGGCAGTGTGCCAGGGAGGGTGCCAAAGGCCACGGTGCAGGTGCCCTTTGTTTGGTGTGAGCTCGGCTATTCCTCTACTTCCCCTGCAGTGGGCCTGAGCTTCTGGTGGGTGAACCGAGGAGTGGCAGCACCTGGGGGGGGGGGGGGCACTGATTGAGCTTGGCCACGCCCATCCCATTGATGGGTCAGCTGGGGTCTGAGGGTTTCCAGAGGGGCGGCCTGGGTGGGCTCCCAAATGACCAGAGGCCCTGTGAACATTTACAGGACACAGTCAGCAGTCAGCAGCGTGAGCAAAGGGCCTGTAACTTTTATCCAATGGTTGATTTTGAAGTAAATACTGCAACAATGGTGGTCAGTGCCTCGCCTCCCCGATCCTCAGGGGAATCCCTGAACGCACTGATATGTCAGCAAGTCGCTTCCCACTACTCCCCCCGACCCTGGTCGCCATCCCGAGCAAGCTATGGTCTTTAACAAGTTTACAAACTTTCCTTACCTACCCTGTCTCCCTCAGTAGCTGCGGCGCCCAGTCCCTATTGGTAAATATCTCTACTAAACCGCGCCCGTGTGACCGCTGCCTGACAGGGTGGAGCATCGCGGAGGCGCGGAGCAAACATGGTCAAACCCGGCAATGATATAATAACGCATGCAACAGCCGTCTTTTTCATGCTGCCAACAGCGGGGGAACGTAAATCGCGATGCCGCGACCAGCCAGGGCTCGGAACGTGGCTTTCGGTCCAGCGTCGGGCGCAAACCTCGATTTTTGGCGGACGCCCGATTCTCCGGCCGATTGTGATTCGTGTTTCCGGTGTCGCGGGGCGGAGATTCCAGACCGGCCTCTCACTGATATTTAAAATATCTGGTAATTGTACCTAACTGGTGGCAAGCTGGATATATAACTATTTCAAAATTCTCTGGCAGTTTCCAGTTTGAACAAAGAACAAAAAACAAAGAAAAGTACAGCACAGGAACAGGCCCTTCGGCCCTCCAAGCCTGCGCCAACCATGCTCCCCATCGAAACTAAAATCTTCTATTCTTCTGGGGTCCGTATCCCTCTATTCCCATCGGCAGGTCATGTTACAGTTGTATAGGACTTTGGTTAGGCCACATTTGGAATACTGCGTGCAGTTCTGGTCGCCACATCACCAGAAGGATGTGGATGCTTTGGAGAGGGTGCAGAGGAGGTTCACCAGGATGTTGCCTGGTATGGAGGGGTCTAGCTATGAAGAAAGGTTGAGTAGATTAGGATTGTTTTCATTGGAAAGACGGAGGTTGAGGGGAGACCTGATTGAGGTCTACAAAATTATGAGAGGTATGGACAGGGTGGATAGCAACAAGCTTTTCCCAAGAGTGGGGGTGTCAATTACAAGGGGGGTCACGATTTCAAAGTGAGAGGGGGAAAGTTTAAGGGAGATGTGCGTGGAAAGTTTTTTACGCAGAGGGTGGTGGGTGCCTGGAACGCTTTACCAGCGGAGGTGGTAGAGGCGGGCACGATAGCATAATTTAAGAGGCATCTAGACAGGTATATGAACGGGCGGGAACAGAGGGAAGTAGATCCTTGGAAAATAGGAGACAGGTTTAGATAAAGGATCTGGATCAGCGCAGGCTGGGAGGGCCGAAGGGCCTGTTCCTGTGCTGTCATGTTCTTTGTTCTTTGTTCTTTTGTTCTATTCATGTATTTGTCAAGATGCCCCTTAAACGTCACTATCGTCCCTGCTTCCACCACCTCCTCCATCAGCGAGTTCCAGGCACCCACTACCCTCTGTGTAAAAACTTGCCTAGTACATCTCCTCTAAACCTTGCTCCTTACACCTTAAACCTATGCCCCCTTGTAATTGACCCCTCTACCTTGGGAAAGAGCCTCTGACTATCAACTCTGTCTATGCCCCTCATAATTTTGTAGACCTCCATCTGGTCGTCCCTCAACCTTTGTGAGAACAAACCGAGTTTATTCAACCTCTCCTCATAACTAATTAACCTCTCCTCATAGCTAAAAAAGTGGTTTAGGAGTCATGGAGGGCATTAATCTGGTTTTACATAATACCAAATGAAGAACAATAGTACACCTCGAAGGCTCATGGCATCAGCCCATTATACAGCTATTACAGTCTAATTGAGATGACTGTAGCAGTGGAAAAAGCTTCGCTGATGAAAATGCAATGAACTATCACTTAGAAGCTCATCATCAATCTATCTGTGAAAGCCAACAGAGGGAATTATGCAGTGTTATGCTAACATTGTCAATTATGTCTGGTTGCAAAATAGGAACAAAAACAAAAGTAATAATTCATTAATCGTTCAGTTGCTAGGTAGATAATGAATCAAACTTTAGTTTTGTTAAAATGCGCTTGACATAAAAGTAACCTTCCGTGAAATATTAATAACTGTAATTTTGCACTCACTGTCTTAATCAAATGTAGCACACTGTTATGCACAGTGGCTATATCTGTAATTTAAATGACCAATTTTAGTGTTTTAATTATGGTGTAACTAAAGAAATGTCATTAAACTCACATTGCACCCAATGATTAGTGTCAGCGGTGAAGCTGTTATGGCCGCTTTTCAACTGTGGAATATTGAGATTTATTTGCGCATGGTCATGCAGTTTTCTATGCAAATGAACTACTGCACACCTTTCGCATTCATCAGCGTCTCTTAAAATTCATCCTTTGCTGCCCTCCTTGTCTACCTGAATTTAATGCATAACAATGTTTTCCTTGCCTCCCTGCATCAGAGAGCCTGAAATGATCCTGTAGCTGTATTGACTCTCGATATTTAGTTTAACCTCTCTTAACGTTGCGGTAGCCCAGGATTTGTGGTTTGTTACAGATTTAATGTCATTGACGGGTCAGTGCGCGTCGCTGTGTTTTAAAATAGACGTAACAATAAATTAACATGTAGATTACGAGGGTGGGGGGGGGGGGGGTCGGGTGGGGGGGGGGGGGGGGGGGATATAACCAGGTTGACGGGCAATGATCAAGTGGATTGGTCGTTTGATAGGCATCACCTGAGGTGGGAGTAATAATAATAAAAATCTTTATTGTAGACCATAAGACATAGGAGCAGAATTAGGTCACTCAGTCCATCGAGTCTGCTCTGCCATTCAATCGTGGCTGATATTTTCTCATCCCCATTCTCCTGCCCTCTCCCCATAACCCCTGATCCCCTTATTAATCAAGAACCTAGCTATCTCTGTCTTAAAGACATTCAGTGATTTGGCCTCCACAGCTTCCTGCGGCAAAGAGTTCCACAGATTCACCACCCTCTGGTTAAAGAAATTCCTCCTCATCTCTGTTTTAAAGGATCATCCATTTAGTCTGAGATGGTGTCCTCTGGTTCTAGTTTATCCAACAAGTGGAAACATCCTCCCCACGTCCACTCTATCCAGGCCACGCAGTATCCTATAAGTTTCAATAAGATCCCCCTTCATCCTTCTAAACTCCAACGAGTACAGACCCAGAGTCCTCAATTGTTCCACATATGACAAGTTCTTCAATCGAGGGATCATTCTTGTGAATCTCCTCTGGACCCTTTCCAAAGCCAACACATCCTT
Organism: Scyliorhinus canicula; assembly: GCF_902713615.1. Lineage (NCBI taxonomy): Eukaryota > Metazoa > Chordata > Chondrichthyes > Carcharhiniformes > Scyliorhinidae > Scyliorhinus > Scyliorhinus canicula. The sequence continues at coordinate 9,848,330 of NC_052162.1, read as the reverse complement.
CGTTAGATACGGGGCCCAAAACTGCTCACAATACTCCAAATGGGGTCTGACTAGAGACTTATACAGCCTAAGAAGAACATCCCTTGTCTTGTATTCTAGCCCTCTTGACATGAATGCTAACATTGCATTTGCCTTCCTATGGTCACAAGTAGGCTTACATAAACACTGCAATGAAGTTGCTGTGAAAATCCCCCAGTCACCACATTCCGGGTGTACTGAAGGAGAATTCAGAATGTCCAAATTACCTAACAAGTCTTTCGGGACTTGTGGGAGGAAACCGGAGCACCCGGAGGGAACCCACACAAACACGGGGAGAACGTGCAGACTCCACACAGACAGTGACCCAAGCCGGGTATCGAACCTGGGACCTTGCCGCTGTGAAGCCACAGTGCTAACCACTGTGCTACCGTGCCACTCTCATGCTTCACATATTCCATCCCCACTGTTAAAGATGATTCCAGTTGCAGATTATGAGGCTGACCCAAATCCACAATGAGTACATACAAGAGACCCGCAAAGCATTTCAGCAAATACGTAATGCACGTGTGCACCATTAAATATGTTTGCTTTAATTGTGTCCCACAGATTGGTGTCAAATAATGCACGCATTATCCAAACGATTCAGGTAGAAAATATCTGACTCCTATGATGCCAATGCTGGTGCTTTGAAACATTCTGAGTGACCAAGGGTGTGTTAACCATCATGGCCACTGGTAGTTTCTTGAGAATTAATTGACTTTACCTGCAGGCCATTATGGACGAGGTGGCAAATCTCAGTCGCAGTTTCCCTGCTTTTATTAAAGACAAATCATTCGCCGAGTATGGACATCACCGGCTGGGTCAGCATTTGGTGCCCATCCCGAATTGCCCTTGAGAAGGTGGTGGTGAGTGACCTTCTTGAACCGCTGCAGTTAATGTTCTGAGCACCCACAGTGCTGTCAGGAAAGGAGGTTCAGGATTTTGATCCAATTGTAGGGAAGAAAAGGCATTACAATCCCATGTCAGGATGGTGTGTGGCTCAGAAGGAAACTTGAAGGTAGTTGTGTTCCCATGTGTCTGATCCTCCAGGAGGTAGAGTGGAAGGTGTTGTCAAAGAAGCATTGGGAAGCTGCTGGATACCATCTTGTAGACGGGATTCACTGTCTGCTGTCACTGTGAAAAGGTGGTGGAGGAGTGAATGTTTACGGTGGTGGATGGATAGTGTAGAGATTCTTCAACATTGTTGGAGTTGAACTCATCCAGAAATGTCAAGGGAATTGCATCACATTCTTGACTTGTCTCTTGTTGGTGATGGAAAGACTCTGGGAAGTGGGGAGGTGAGGTGTTCATTGCAGAATTCCCAACCTCTGATCTGCTCGTGAAACATAATATTTATGGATCAGGTGCAGTTAAATTTCTGGTTAACGTACCCTGTCAAGTTGTTGATGGTAGGAAGATCATTGATAAAGCAGTTAAAGATGGTTGGATCCTAGTACACTACCATGAGGGACCCCTGCGACTCCTGGAGCTGACATGATTGATGTCCAAAAACCTCAACCATCATCTGTTTTGCCAAGTCTGACGCGAGCCAATGGAGAGCTTTACTCCAAATCTCTATTCAGTTTAATTTTGCTGGGGCTCCTTCATACCACACTATCTTTTTTCCATGTTTAGATCAAAGCTCAAAAGAGGGCTGGAGCCAAGTAGTCCTGCTAGAACCCAAGTGAGCATTGGTGAGCAGGTTACTGCTGATTGGGTGATGCTTGATAACACTATCAATGAGCACGTTCAATCACTTCTCTGATGATTAAAAGTAGAATGATGGGGCTATAATTGGCCACGTTGGATTCATTCTTCTTTTTGAGGTAGGACACATCAGTACAAGTTTCCATTTTGTCAGGTAAGTGTTAGAGGTCGCTATGGGTTCTATGATTTCATGCTGAAAAAAACCCCAGGCTCGGGATACAGCTAGTTCTGAAGCATAAGCCTTCAGTCTGGCAGCTGGGATGTTAACAGGGCCCTGATAACCTTTGTTATATTCAGTGCCTTCAGCCATTTCTTGATGCCACACAGAGAGTGAATTGAATTGGCTAAAGACGGGCATCGGTAATGGCGGAGATCTCAGGAAAAGGCTAAGCTGTATTGTGCACTCGGGGGGGGGAGGGGGGGGGTGAAAATACTTGAGCCTTGCCCTTTGCACTGATCTCTGTCATCATTTAGCATGGGGGTGCATTTTTTATTTTACAGCTGCATCCTTCAGTTAGTTTGTTTTAACTGTCCACCGTCATTCATGTCTGGATGTGGCAAGACTGCAGATCTTTGATCTGATTCATTGGTTGTGGGATTGCTTCGGCCTGTTGAACGCACGTTGCTTCCTCTGGTTAGCAGGCACACGCCCCCTGTGTTGTCGCTCCACCAGGTTGACACTTCATTTTTTGGTGTGCCTGATGCTGCTCCTGTCATGCTCACCTGAACTCATTGAACCAGGGTTGATCCCCTGGCTTGATGGTAATGGCAGAGTGAGGGATGTGCCAAGCCAAGAGGTTACAGATTGTGATTGAATGCAATTCTACTGCTACTACTGGCCCTCGGTGCCTCATGGATGCCCACTGTGAAGTTAATAGATAAAAAAAGAAAGACTGGCATTCATTTTGCACTTTTTATGATCTTAGATTATCCCCAAAACACTTGAAAGCCAATGGAGTACTTTTGAAGTCTAGACACTGCGAAAATGTCGGAGACAGTTTTGGATATTTAACATGGTGGTAGCACCAAACAACATGATGGATGATGCTCTCGGTGTGAAGATAAAGCTTGAAGGATCATGCTCTCACATTCAGGGATAGATGCACCAGGCCAATTAGTGAAAACAAGGTCAAGTAAGTTTATTGTACTCCTGTCTCTCAGTAGTCAGGCAGCTTGGTTTGTGTTGGCACAATCAAGTCACGCTTAGTGTGACCATTAATGTTCCCACCCAGGGTACATTCTGCGCCCTTGCTCATGCACGGTGCTTCTTTAAAGTGGGATTCAGCACGGAGGAGCATGGCGAGAATGGCTTCCCTTCTGATCATTTACCGCTACACCACCACCTCTGGCGGGGTCTGTCCTGTGGGTAGGACAGGTCACCCTCAAAAGATTATGACGAGGCACTGGCTGAAAGCAATGATTCTTTGTGCATGGCCATGTTAGGTTGAGGTTGGCAGTACCAAGGTGTCCCGCTGCTAGGTTCCCATTGCTGAAGGACAGTGTCTGAGGGGGTGAGGGAGGTAAGAAGAGTGCAGTTGGGGGAGGGGGGGGGGAAGAAGGGGACTCATGAAGAATGGAAGGGTGTGAAGGGTGGTCCTGAAAGGGGGATGCAAAAATGTGGGTGGGGGGGATCTGAAAAGGAGGGCCCTCAGCGACCTCAAGGTGGGGTGTCCTCACTTGTGGGGGCGGGAAGGGGGGGGGGGGCAATGCCAATAACCGTGGGGAGGTGGCATTGTCCATGGGTGGGGAGATATGGGGGACCCTCAAGCACACTTAGAGATCGGGACTCTCTTTCAGAATAGCGTTCTGATCTCTGACGAGTTCAATTCCCCACTGCTGAGAAAATGTCTGTAGGGTGCGATTCTCCGGCCTCGTTGCGTTCTCGCTCAAGTGAAACGAGGCCGGTGAACAGCGAGAGACGCCAAAATCGATAACTGTGCCGGTTTGAGGTGCAACCGGACCGTTCGTGTGGTGAAATCGGGATCTCGCCGTAGCGTGGCGAGAAACTAATTATCACCACTTAAGTGCTATTTCCACACAATTAATGAGAACAACCCCATACCCCGCGGCCTCCTGTCATTCAGCGGCCTCCCTAGCAAGTGGTCACTCTGGCACTGATTCTTACTCCTTTGAAAAACGTGAACCTGGCAGAAGGGCTTCAGCAGGGAGTCAAGGAGGTGAGTAGCCATCTTTGTTCACAGGGAAAGAGCCTGAGGGAGCTGGGCTTGACAGCCCAGTGCACAGTGGGGAGAAGTGGACCCTCGGTTGGGGGTGGGGGGCTTCCCTCCGTAGGGATGGGCTGTTCTCCCCCATCCTCCGTCGGGGGTGGGATGTCATGTGAAGGTGGGGGGGGGGGGTGCGTTGGGGGGGGGGGGCAACCAGGAGGCAACTGTTCACGGCACCACCATGCCAACCCCTGGATCGTGTGCAGCTGTTCCTGGAGCAAACCTTGTCCCTGTCCGTCTGTCCCACTGACCAACCATAACCCCCACCGACTGCTAAGGCCTCTAGTCGTGCTGCTGAAAGCTATCGCTAATAGGGAATGGGCAATCATGGTTAATTGAGCATTTCACACATTCCAAGTAGATTCCCATGGGTGGGCGGAACATATAGCATGTGGGAGTCATTGCCTAGAATTCCAATCACACCTTGATGCATGGACACTGTGGGAGGCAACACCACACTTGCAACAGCCAACATCCGACACCCAGGGGATGGGACCCACTCCCATGGACATGTCCACGGCCGGAGGGTGGGAGTGCCATGGGGAGGAGGGGGGGGGGGATGCCTGGAGAGATGGGCCAAGGGTTCGGAGGTCAACCCACATTACGGACGAAAGTGACAGAGGCATCATAATGGTTGTGCACAAATGTGTTTCGTGTGTTTGACAATTCCCCACCCTCTCGATGGTTCTGCCCCCACCCCTATCCCCAGCTCCCAGAAGGTGGGTAATTATTACAGTGGCATCCTTGGAGCTCAGCTCCGAGGTGTTCTCCTGGGAGTGTAGAGAGGGGGACACCAGGAATGGGCCGGCGCCGTCGGCTGGAGGACCTGCGGTAGAATGGATCTGTGGTCAGTGGGAGGGATGGGTCAGGAGGTAAGGCATTAACAACTCACATTTGGCAGGTCTTTCGGGTGAAGCCCAGAGGTTCCTCACCTCTGCGGCAACCACTAGCCTCCGCGTTGGTGACTGCTCTGTCTTTGGCCAAATAGGTCACCTCCAGACTACGCTCCTCAAAAGTGGGTTGGGAATCCTGATATCTGGCATACCACCGTCAGTCTGGGCCTTCTCCGGGAAATTATGTGAGAGCTTTTCCTGAGGAGACACAGAGAGGGCATCGTTAGCCACATGGGTGATTCACAGTGGTCGGAGGGGGTGTGTGAAGGAGTGGTTTGGGGAGGTGGTTGAAGGAGTAGGGGGAGGAGGAAGGGTTGATGCTCCCATGGGAGGGGAGAGGTCTTCGGGTGGGGGAAGAGGTTGTGGGGGCAGGTAGGCGTTTGTGTCTACTCACGTGCTGCCCACATGCTACCCAGTGTATATCATTGACCTTCTTCCTGCACTGGAGGCTAGTCCTTCTAGTCACACTCTCCGAGCTCACTGCCACCGCCACCTGATCTCAGGCAGCATTGGCTGCCCTAGGGCTAACCCTCGTGGACCCTCAGAGGAACAGGACATCTCTCCTGGCCTCCACAGTATCTAGGAGCCTCTCCAGGTCAGCGTCCCTGAATCTTGGGGCTGGTCTCCTTGGCACCATTGTTGCGAGCTCTCTGGTTTGGCTGAGCCGGTGCAGCTTAATGTGAATCGACCTTACTAACGGGGAGCTGGCGAGCACGGTCCCAGCGAATCAGCTGGCGAGCCTTCATTTTCAGCGAGAAGCCAGTGGGGCCTCGTTAAGTGGGCCAATTAACGTTGAATAGCGTTGCCGGCCTCGCTGGGCTGAGCAACACTTTGAAATCTTTCCGGAGAATCTCTGCCAAAGTGTAGGGTACAACGGGAAGATAATCCCCAAGGCCCCCCAAAAAACGTGTGGGTGAATACCACTCTGGATCACACCCATAAAATCGATGGAAAACACCCGGTCAAACCCACCCTAAATTGCACTTAGAAACATTTTGGCTGGATTGTGCCCAATGCTTCCAGTCTTCAACAGAGCTCGGAAGAAAAGTTATATGGACTTTAAACAATAACTCTCGCTTTCTCTCTCCACAGATACAGCCAAGAAAAGCGAAAAATTAGGCGAGGATTCAAGGATTGAGAAAGGTGACTCTGAAATTTGAAATGGTGAAAATATGTTGGATGACTTTATTTGCATCGGAGAAAATGTCACATGGATAAATAATCGCTATTTTAGCCACAAAGCAGGTATTTACTTTTTTCAAATAAATTTAGAGTACCCAATTCATTTTTTCCAATTAAAGGGCAATTTAGCGTGGCCAATCCACCTACCCTGCACATCTTCGTGTTGTGGGGGCGAAACCCACGCAAACACGGGGAGAATGTGCAAAATCCACACGGACAGTGACCCAGAGCTGGGATCGAATCTGGGACTTCGGCACCATGATCGTGGGCCAGGCCACCATGGAGCCCCCCCCCCCCCCCCACAACAGGGTCGCATCCCCCTGCCCCCTCTCCAGGACGGCCTCCGCAGACACACCTTCCAGGTCCCTCTGTGTGGGACCCGAGTAACTCACGCTGGCGGGGATTCGGCCGAACTCAGCGGCAACTCAGCCCGTCGGGGCCCGGAGAATCGCCGGGGGGGGGGGGGGGCTGCTTACATTGGCTCCTGACTGGTGCGGCGGCGATCCCGCAGGTGCCTGAGAATTGGCACCGGAGAATCGGTAAGCCGGCGGCGGGGCACGATTCTCGCGTCTCCCCCCCCCCCCCCCCCCCGGGATTCTCCGACCTGGTGTGGGGTCGGAGAATCCCGGCCCATAGCTCTATGTTAATGTTGTAAGGTTGGTTGGTGTCTTGCTAAGTGGTCTGGAGGCTTGTCTGGTTAAACATAATAGTAACATAGAAACATGGAAATATAGAAAATAGGAGTAGGAATCAGTCACTCGGCCCATCGAGAGCCTGCTCCGACCTTCAATATGACCATGTTGATCCTCTATCTCAGTGTCCTATTCCCCCTTTCCCCCAAGCCCCTTGATGCAATTAAAATGTGAAGAATTGTCTCTCTCTTACTTGCATATATTCAGTGACTCAGCCTCCGCAATCTTCTGTGGTAGAGAATTCTGGTTCACTACCTATGAGTAAAGAAATCATTCCTCGTCTCAGCCCAAAATGGTATACCTCTTACCCTGAGACTGTGTCCTCTGCTTCTAGATTCCCCAACCAGGGAAAACATCCTTCATGAAGTTTCAATCAGATTTCCTCTCATCTTTCTAAATTTTGGTGAATACAGGCCCAGTCGAACCCAACTCTCTTCTTAGGACAATACAGTCAGCCCCGGTATTAGCCCCGTGAACCTCTGCTGCACTCTCTCTATGGCAAGTATATTATGTCCTCGGTACAGAGGCCACAACTACATGAAATACTGCAGATGTGGTCTCACCGAGGCCCTGTATAACTACAGTAAGAGAGCCCTACTTCTGAACACAGATCCTCTTGCAATGAAGATCAACACAGCATTTACCTTCCTAATTGCTTGCTGCACCTGCCTCTCCACTTTCATTGACTGGTGTGCAAGGGCACCCATATCTCTTTGTGCATCCACACTTCCCAGTATATCACCATTTAGATAATACTCTTCCTTTCTGTTTTTCACACCAAAGTTTACAGCTTCACATTTAGTCACATTGTACTGCATCTGCCATGTGTTTTTCCACTCACGCAACTTGTCTAAATCCTCCCCAGACCTCACGATCCCACCCAGTACCATGTCATCAGCAAAGTTGGAAATGTTACATTTGATTCCCTCATCCAGGTCATTTATATATATATTGTGAACAGCTGGGGCCCAAACACTGATCCCTGTGGTACCCCACCAGTCACTGCCTGACACTTGGGGAAAATACCTGTTTATTTCCATTCTCTGTTTCCTGTCTGTCAACCAATTTTCGATCCATGTCAATATATTCTCCTTCTTGGGCAGTCCCTCAGTGTCACGGATGGCTTGCTTCCACTCCGGGGACGTGGGTTCTGCCGTGGCTGAATAATCCAATCCTGGACCCACATATGTGGCAGGTGCAGATGTGGTGGGTGGGTGGAGCTTGAAGGAGAATGCGCTCTCTTTCGGCTATTTACGCTTAGCCTCTGCATGCTCCATCCTGCGATGCTCGAGATGATTGGAATATTCGCGGATGCTGTAGTGATATAATGCTTGTGTTGTGTTGTAATTCACCAACTGACCACTAGGGGTCCCATTTGTATATAAGTGAATATTAGAGTCAGGTGACTTCAGACTGACTAGGGAGCTGGGAGAGAGGTTTCTTGTGCATTTTCATACTATTATTCATCTGGTGTTTGTGTATATTTGATCCACAGCTAATGTTAATAAATTGTTCATAGCTTTAGCTCCAAGTGTTCTTGTAATATAAATCAGGCCATCCAATGAGAACATTACATGGTACCAGGTCTAAATGGTATGAAGCACTGAGGAAAACTATCACATCATCGAGTGAAACCTGCCATGAGGTCCACAGAGATTTGAAGATTTTGCAGAATGTAAGAATGAACTACATGGAGTCATTGAAGCCACAATGAGTCTCAGATTTCATGGTAATGGGGACAGCAACTGGTGTGTGTTTAAACACCAATTTAATCTGTTTCTTACTGTAGTAAATTTAAGACAACAATTATATTTGTGTAAGGTAGCAATGCTCCTAACAGTGACAGGGCCCAAAGCAATTGCTGTGTTTAATACGTTTAAATTTGCAAATGATTAGGAGACTAAAAATGTTAACAAAGTAATTTGAAGATTTGATAAACATTGCCCCCCAGAAAGAATGAAATTTCTGCACACTATGTGTTTAGATCACAGTTACAGTAGACAGAAGAGTCCATCAATCATTTCATTACTGATTTAAAGTTAAAAGCTAAAACCTGTAATTTTTCTGCGGTGGAATCTTCCATGGTTCGGGACGAGATTGCGTTTGGTGTGAATGCAAATACGCTGAAGGAACGGTTGCTGAGGGAATCGGAGCTGTCTTTCAAACAAACAGTCAAGATTTGTCAGGCGCACGAACAAGCAGCACAACATTCTAAAATGTTTCCCAGTAATGTCGGCATCTCCTTGGAGGAAAGCACTCCGGTTGCCGCCCTTTTTCAAAAAGGCGGGATACTTTTTTTGAAAAGGCGGGAAAGTTCTGCAGCTCCTTGCACAACAACAAACAGATTAAAGATCAGGACAAAGTACTTCTGTGTGCAAGATGTGGTAAAAGGCACAAATTAAGGCAGTGTCCAGCGTTAGGCAAGTTTTGTTCCAGGTGCAAAGGAAAAAAAAATCACCTTGCCTAAAATTATTCCTCTAAGTTCAACCCCAGATCAGTCAGCACTGTGGAAGATACAGTCTCCAGTGATGAAACATCATTGTTTGTTGGAGTAATAACAGTAATATTTTTTGGGAGGCATCAAAAAATTCGGCAAAACTTAAAAAAATGCAAACTGGGATGGGATTCTCCCCTACCCGGCGGGGCGAGGAGTCTCAGCGGGATGGAATGGGGTGAACCACTCCGGAATCCTCCGCACCTTTAGGGGCCAAGCCCTCGCCTTTAGGGGCTAGGCCCGCGCCGGAGTGGTTGGCGCACCGCTGGCAGGCGGGAAAGGCCTTTGGCGCCACGCCAGCCGGGGCCGAAGTCCGCGCATGCACAGGGGGGGTCACCTCCGCGTCAGCCATTGCGGAGGTTGATGGTCGGCGCGGAGGGGAAAGAGTGGGCCCCGATCGCAGGCCAGGCCACTGTGGGGGCACCCCCCGGGGCCAGATCACCCCGCACCCTCCCCCCAGGACCCCGGAGCCTGCCCGCACCGCCTGGTCCCGCCGGTAAGGGAGGTGGTTCAATTCACGCCGGCGGGACCGGCATTATAGCAGCGGGACTTCAGCCCATTGCGGGCCGGAGAATCGGCGGGGGGGGGGGGGGGGGGGGGGCGCGACTGCCGCGGCACGATTCCCGATCCTGCCGAATCTCCGGTGCCGCCCCCCGGCGATTCTCCGACCCCGGAGAATTAATATAATAAATGCAGTTGATGATGGCGAATGGCTGCTAGTACTTGAAGTGAATGGTATAGAGGTCCAATTGAAGTTAGACACTGGCCCCCAAATCCAATTTAATCAGCATGAGTGATTTTAAAAAATCTGAAAATTCAGCTGATTAGAAGAAATCGCTAAATATCTCTGAGAGATTTTAATGGTTCAAGCATTAGATGTTCTGGTGCTTGTGACCTGAATGTGGTGGTGAAGAACACAGTTCATTCTGTCCCATTCTGTATTGTATCCGAGGGCTTGGGTTCATTATTAGGTGATTAGTTTTAGCTGCCAGAAAACTTGAGATGCGTCAAGTTGCGTAAAGTGTGTTTAACTTAATTTTTCTGTGCCTGGAAGGGTAAAACTATAGTTAGCTTCATGTGGGACAAGAGCATTTATATGAGTGACGATCATTTAAGTTCCAACTGTAGTTTTAATGTGCTTAGTTCGGACTACGGGGTGATGAATATAGGTAATTGTGATATATTATATTTTATATTTTGTTGTAGTAATGCTTTTTCAAAACCCTGTGTTTAGCAGTATGTCTACTAAAGCTGTAATTAAAGTGTCTTAAAAGTGAGGCATTATTGATTTAAACTAATTATTTGTGTATAGATAGATGGTTAATGGAATATTGTTTATAGAAAGGAGGTTCCTTGGGGTGCAGATAATTAATGATAGTCCTAGCTAGGCAGGTCACGGGGTACTTAGTGAGATACAGATGATGCAATTAATGGGATAAACCAGGTCTGACTGTAGTTTTTAGCAGTTTTGCCATTGGATTTGAATATGACAAGACAGAAGGATTTTCAGGTTGTTCCTGAAAGGGTCTCTCTCCAAAGGTCAGAACAGAGAACAGTAAGTAACCCAGATTGCTAACTTTGTTTATGAGTGGATTTTTGAACTGCATTGGGTTGCTTAGTTGGAATATATATATATAGTAGCAGGTGTAGATAGAGAGTTAAAGCTTTTCCTTTTAATTAAGAACTGTTTAACTGTTAATTGTAAAGCTATTTCTTTGATGTTAGTGCAATTTATTCGGTGTTTTAGTTTTTTTTAAGCATAAAAGTTACCTATTGTCAGAGTCAGCCATGATTGAATGGCAGAGCAGACTCGATGGGCCGAGTGGCCTAATTCTGTTCCTATCACCCCTGACGTGAAGTATCCTTACCTCACAGTTTTACAAATTTCTCATCCTCTATCTTAACAAAACTTGGCGTTTGTCCGTTATCCGAACAATGGTGCGAAGAATAAATAGGCCAGCAGAGGTATACGGCATTGCTTAGCAACTGCAGGCTCCTGTAAGTTGAAAAAGCTTTTAAGTTTTAGTATAATGTAGAGATGACTGAATATAAAAGGTTATTGACGGAAGAATTTAAGGAAGAGTAAACAAGTGTTCTGCGTTGAAGAGACAATTGCAGAAACCGGATTTAAAGTGGGATCGCAGATTCCCCATTAACTCAAATGTTTGATGCCATTTTAATAAGAGTCTGAGAATCGTGTGTTAAAGAAATTGTGTGCGGATTGTACTGCAGTCAAGATGAAGAAATCCTAAAGGGAGTGGTGTAAAATCCTGGACTGGAATTTCTGTTGAAAGTAGAGCAGAACTTTGTCTAAAAGTGTCATTTGGAAAACCTGGACTGGATTTCGTAATGAAAACTGCAAAGGGAAAGCATTATTGTGAGAGTGGATTTTAAAGAGTTTTGGGGAGTAGAGTTTGGAAATTCTCAAGTGGCAATTGTCTGGGAGATTCTGAGGAGAAATCCACATTCTTTAACTTGGGTTCAGAGCAGAGTGCTTGTATTTGACCACAGTCATCCTGTGTGCTTAAAAGGAGCTTTCTGTATGGATTAAACCATTGTACTTTGTAATCCGGATTAACCTTAAAATCTGTGTGTATTTGTGAAATTAAGGGAGGAGTAAAGGAGTATTGTATCATAGTCCAGTCATTTTGTTGATGTCAAAACTAATTAGCGGCCCTGTGACTGTTCCTCCATGTTTTAGAAAGAAAATTAAAAGGGACGGTCTTTGGAGCCAAGGTTCAAATTTGGAATTTTCCTGTCCAGTTATAACACCAACTGCGATCGTAAGACTTACAATTTTATTCTTATTCTCTATTTTCCTCCTCTTGATCAAATAGTTATCCTCTTTTGCTGAAATCTAAAGTTCTTCCAATGCTCAGGCTTGCTGCTTTTTCTGGCAATTTTACAGTTCTCCTGTTTAGATGTAATATTATACCTAACGTTTTATGTAAGCAAAACTATGGCACAGTGGTTAGCATTCCTGCCTCACGGCGCCGAGGTCCCAGGTTCGATCCCGGCTCTGGGTCACTGTCCGTGTGGAGTTTGCACATTCTCCCCCTGTTTGCATGGGTTTCGTCCCCACAACCCAAGGATGTTCAGGTTAGGTGGATTGGCCAGGCTAAATTGCACCTTAAAAAATATGTAAGCGAAACTACAGAGCCAAAGCTATGTACATCTCCAAGGTGCAACCCTGACTGGGTGCTATCTCCACGCTGGCTCCTCTCACACTCCACTGAGTACAGTCTCCCATCACGGGACCCTCTACATCAATCATTTTCAAACACAGGCACGCGGTCCATAGGTGCCAGGAGTGCCACTGGGACATCAGTCATCGCGTTCCGGATCACGGGAAGAAGCGCCCAAAGATCATGACCGGCTTTTAAAAATGTCAGCCGCAACCGGCTTTCAGAATGCCGGCTATCCCGTGCGTGTGTGGCTCCTCAGCAGTGCGCAGGTCCAGAACCCACAGAGGCAAACTGCCTCCTCCTGATGTCAGTGCGCTGACCCAGGAGCAGATTATTTTTATTTTTATTTCATAAATCAATGGAGTCTTTTCTCCAAAAGTGGGGGCAGAGAGCAGTTTGTGCGCCCCGTACACTTAAAGAACAAAGAATAATACATATATAATAATCTTTATGAGTGTCAGAACTAGGCTTACATTAACACTGCAATGAAGTTACTATGAAAATCCCCTAGTCGCCACATTCCGGCGCCTGTTCAGGTACACTGATGGAGAATTCAGAATGTCCAATTCACCTAACAAGCACGTCTTTCAGGACTTGTGGGAGGAAACCGGAGCATCCAGAAGAAACCCACGCAGACACAGGGAGAAAGTGCAGACTCCGTGCAGACAGTGACCCAAGCCGGGAATTGAACCTGGGACCCTGGCGCTGTGAATCAGCCGTGCTAACCACTGTGCCACTGCGCTGCCAAAATACTTGAAAAGGAAAATGTTGCAGTGCTATGGGGAAAGAATAGGTGGGGTGTCAGAGTGAGACTAATGAGATAGTCCTGGCCACACTGAGACAAGAAGCCTCCTCCTGTACTTGAAAAGCATTAGAGATGACCTGAAGAAAATAATTCTACCGATTAACTTGTTGTCACCTGAGGTGTGCTCCTTGAACAGATGGTGAGAACAATATAGTTTACGCATATTGAAATTCAGTGAGTATCATGTCACAATTTGTATGAATTTCTTCGATGTAGAGAGGCATCTGACATTATTTGTTCATTGTCACCCGCTTAGGTAGCACAGTCTTGTGTTTTACTCGCTTTCTTCAAGCTTCTCTCCGTCCACGTCTCAATGCTATCCACCCATCCAGTTTCTTTTGTTTTTACACACAATTTCTTAAACATTTATCGGGCTCCTAGTGGCTGTTTGGCCTCCAACATTATCTTTACCCACACTACCTTGTTCAAAACTTCAGTATTTCCAGCATTTTCTGTTTGCAATCCAGATGTCCAGTCTCAGAAGTATTTGCTGTGTTTTAGAATAATAGAATTCCTGCAGTGCAGAAGCAGGCCATTCGGCCCATCGAGGCCACACCGACCCTCCGAAAGGGCACCCCACCCAGGCCCACTCCCCCGCCCTAACCCCGCAACCCCTAATCTGCACATCCCTGGACAGTAAATGTCAGGTGAGCGTGGCCAATCTCTCTAACCCGTGCAGCTTCGGATTGTGGTAGGGGAAACCGGAGCACCCGGAGGAAACCCACACGGACACGGGGAGAAAGTGCAAACTTCACACAGTCACCCAAGAATCGTACCCAGGTCCCTGGCATTGTGAGGCAGCAGTGCTAACCACTGTGCCATAAGCTTGGACTTTGACAGATCTGTGACTATCGTTACAGCTAACACTGTACATATATCACTATGCAGTCTTCAAAAACTGTTGATTATGTCTCCAGATTATGTTCATATTCAGTGTTTATTTTAAGGGTAGGCATATATCTCGGAGAGAGATAAAAAGCCTGTTGTGGTGTTATATAAATTTCAGAAAGTCTGATAAGCAGATGGAGGAAAAAAGAGAAAGATTGGGTTATAATCGCAATGGAGTGGTTGGTTGAGAGCGAAGGAGAGAAAGAGAGAGTGTCTTTCCTCGTGCTGAAACAAGAATCAATATTTGAAGTCAGCTGCTTATTTAACCTCCCATTCATTGACAGAAAAGATACTGCTAACTACGCACAATTGTACAGCACATGAAATCGAGAAAGAAAGCAGAAGAGAGAGAGGCATATATAGAGAGAGAGACAAGGAGGCTGACAAGCAGACAAGTAGAATGTCTTTATTAACTTTAATCTGATTTCGTAAGAAAATTATTATGTTAAACTTTGAAATCACAAAGAACGACAGATGGAAGAGAAAGAACGTCACTGGCATTTCTTAATTCATGACATCTCGATGTTCAAAACCGCTTTGCAACTAATGAATTCAGTGCTTTCTGAAGTGCAGTCACTGCTGTAATTGTAAGCAAAAGAAGGGGGTGCAGGAAGGGAGTCTTTGGCTGAAGGAGTTTTTGGCCTATTACCATCCACTCTTGGGGGAAACAAGTAAGTGAGTGAACGGACAAATGGAGGGAGAGCGGAGGATGAAATCAGTACCAACAAGGCAATGAGGTATGAATGATGTCTGGATTAAGAGGAAGAGGTAAGTGTTACGCACCCAGTTGGTATTACTATTGATGGGAAGGTCCCAGAATGGAACCCTGGCTCAGAAGATCATGACATGTTTTTCAGAAAATATACAGGAACATAGTCGCAGAACTGCAAATTAGTTTTTGACAAGAAAAAAAAATGAAATGAACATAAATTATAATACTTTCACTTCCCCTTATCTTAACAAATGTACACAGATTTCAAAGATAATGCCCCGCCCTGAAATCAAATGGCTGATAGCACTCAATTGATCTTTTCTGGATTTCCCCTCTAAATAACCCCCAGATGATTGCCACATATGTGTTTCCACGCTCCACTCCCTTATTATAAATTTTAAATCTTTGTTCAAATAATGCTGTCCATCAGCTGTTTTCATCAATAATCCAGCTCCAACTATCCTTTCAAACAAAGCTTCCTCTCCACTTTTTAAAAAAGGATCCAGATCCAAGTGTCCCAACTATCCTTTCAGGGTTCCCTTTGTCTTTTATACTTTCATACAAACTCCACAATCCAGTCTTCAATCGGTCTCCAATTATTTCAATTTATGTCTCATAAACTGTGTTAGAACCACTTCAGATATCTTTCTGGCTTCTCACTGGGCAACTCATTTTCAGCTCGGCCTGTGACTTGGATGAACTCCTCTTGTCCAGTTTTCTCTGTTCCTTTAACATCAGACCTCCTGGGTACTTCTGTTCATTTATCTCGTTTCCTTAACTAGCTGTTCTTTATTTCTGGAAATTGCCTTTATTGCCTCTGACTCCATGGTATGGCTTTTCTTCAAGCAGAGCTGAGAGGGATGTTTCCTCTTTAGCTGTGAAGCTTCGACTCCTCTGGCTTCCAGTTAAAAGCGAAACTGAAAAAGCATTTTCCCGAAAAGAGTCTCTGCTTTATAGATCATAGAACAGTACAGCACAGAACAGGCCCTTCGGCCCTCGATGTTGTGCCGAGCAATGATCACCCCACTTAAACCCACGTAACCCGTATCCCAACAATCCCCCCATTAACCTTACACTAAGGGGAAATTAAGAACGGCCAATCCACCTAACCCGCACATCTTTGGACTGTGGGAGGAAACCGGAGCACCCGGAGGAAACCCACGCACACACAGGGAGGACGTGCAGACTCCACACAGACAGTGACCCAGCCGGGAATCGAACCTGGGACCCTGGAGCTGTGAAGCATTGATGATAACCACCATGCTACCGTGAGGCCCCTAGGCAACATCTCTTTCCTTCCCCCAAGCTTTTATTTATTGTGCACACCATAAACCTCTCTTCGCACAATAGAACCACAGTTTGAACTGACCAAAACTCCCAGGCGTGCAAAGTCCTCTGTCTACACAGAAACACTAAATTAAACCACTTAAACCTATACCATATTTCTAATTTAACAATACAAATATAGATAATTTAAATCTACCTCTGTTTTCCTGACAGCAAGGTTATTGGTAAAAGAAAGGGAATACAGGAAGGCAGATAATAGAAAAATGAAGGGTTAAAGGGCTTGATAGGATTGAGGAGGTAGGCGATATGTATTCGGGTTTGAGAAAAGGGAAGGGGAAAAAAACATTGAAAGCCATACATTCACCTTAATTGCAACCATCGGGTAGACTTACCCTGGTCCACTCTTCAATACCATTCAATGCCTCCCACTCATAACAAAGAAGAAAAGAAGAACAAGGAGAAGAACAATCAAAAAATAATGAAGGATCTCAAAGTAGAGAAGAGAGTTTGTGAGTGAACCCAAAGAGGAACAATGTAGAATCAATAACAGAGACACAGCCAAACAGCTGAAGGAGAGACCTTGTTAGCTAATTTATCATCCGAAATGCCACAAAGAAATCATCTGAGACATATCACATATTTCCATTCTACTACTTCTATCATGGATCTTTGTACATTCAAGCAGAAGGCTGTAAATTTAGCCTTTAATGCGAGATCAATGAGCACCTTTTAACACAATTCAATGCATAGAATAAGTGCAGTACCAGATTAGAATTAATCTTGTACAGAATTACTGTTTGAAAACATTGCATGTGTGGAAAATAATTGGCTGCAAGTCAAGAGGTTCCTCGGGTGAATTTGCAAGGAGAGGCAGACTGTAAAAATCCCATCCACTGACATTCAATTGCCCAATTTCCACATTAAAAAAGATTAACCACTATTTTATAATTTTGATGAGGATTATCTATAGGTTTTGTTTAATTTTTTTGCTGAATAATCTAATGGCATGGTTGGATATTGGAATGTATTTATCTGCATTTTATTAATATTCTAATCTGAATTGGCTTTCCCTCACACCAAAGGTAACAGCAGAGGGGATGTTCGCTGATGACTGCATTACGTTGAGTTCTGATTGAAATGCCTCATACACTGAAGTAGTCTGTGCCCATATGTAGCGTGACATGGCTCAGGCAGACCAATAGCAAGTAACATACGCGCCACACACATCCCAGGCAATGACCACCAACAAGAGAGAATCTTAGCGTCCCCCCCTTGACATTCAATGGCCTTACTATTGCTGAATCCCCCACTATCAACATTGAGGATTGCAATGGACCAGGAATTGACCTGGACTAGCCATATAAATACTCCGGCTAGAGCCTAGGAATCTTGTGGCAAATAACTCACCTCCTGACCCCCCCAAAGCCTGTCTACCATCTACAAGGCATTGGTATCATTGTATTGTGACTCCGCATTGGTTAACGGCCTCCGTACTGGCATCATTAGGCCCTCAGTGGGCACCCCTTATCCCCCAAGAACCAAACGGCCATCAGGGGGATGTCTGACTGCCGCAGAGTGTAGCTGTCGTGCACACTCCCTGGGAAGCGTACACATACGTGCATGATCTTCATGTGGTGGTCGCACACAAGCTGGTCGTTCATGGACTGGAACTCCTTCCTGTTGATGTAGGGAACTCCCAGGCGGCCTGTTGAGCGCAAGGGGCGATGCGTGCCATCTTGTAGCCCCTGGATCTGGGACCTCCCATCATTGGCAGAGAGTCCTGCTGCCCAGGAATCTTGTTGGGCCTTGTCCATGTTAAAGTTTATACAGTTCGCTGTCCGGGTCGCTGCGGGGTCGCTGTTTAGCAGACCCCACTCTGTGTACCCCAGACAGCTGCGTATAACGTTATCTGGACCGGGCATTGGTCCCATCATTGGTGCACGTGCCCACCTTCTGATCACCTAAATGTTCCTGATGCTGAGGCCCAGCCCCTGGGTGTTTAGGTGTTGGCTGCTGCGTCCATGGTGTTGCCTCCCGCAGTGCTCAGACACAGTTTCCACACATCATGGTCTGATTGGGATGCTTCGCAATAGCTGTCACATGTTACATGGCCCGCCTACTCACGGGGATCCACTTGGGATGTGTGAAGTGTTCACTTAACTACGATTGCCAATTCCCAATTAGCAATAACCGTCAGCTGCATGGCCAGAGGGAGTTATGGGTGGTCGGTGGGGCTGGTGGGCTGGGGCTGAGTTTAGCCCAGGAATGGGAACCCATAATCCAGGGATGGCTTGACGTCCCACCCAGATCGAGGCTGCCCCTCCGGAGGCTCCCCCACCTCCTTCTGAGCACCGGGAAACAACCCTAGTGTCCTGGGCTCGTTGTGAAGATGGCTACTCACCTCATCACACGCCCTTCCACCAGCTTCCTGGGGAGGCGGTTGGATCACTGGAGACTGTTAGATAGGGGTCACTCCCGTTAATTATATGGAGATTATGTGGTAGTTATTGATTTCTTGCCACGCTATGATGGGATCAGGTTTGCCAATATGGGCGGGCCGGTTAGATCGCTAACACATCGGCGCGATTCTCAATTTTGGCCTCTCTCTCCATCTAACGGCCTAATTGCACTCTCGTTTAAGCGCATCGTGGCCATTAAATCACGGCCATAATTTTCCCTTAAATGCATCTATGCTATTCACCTGTGATCTATTTCTTATGTGAGCTAGTTTGACATTCTAACCACACTTTAGCGGAAGAAAAATCTTTTGAAACCCTATTAGATTTATTTGTGACTATTTTATATTTATGACCCCTAGTTTTGACCTTCCCCACAGCTGGAAACATCTTTTCTGTGTCTCGTCGATCAAATCCTTTCATTATTCTAAAGACATTTCTATTTCTGTACCTCTCGGACTTTCCTCTTCTCGACAAAGAACCTCAGCCTGTTAATCTTGCCTGATAGTCATAACTTCCCAGCTTTATAAATGGTTTCTGCACCTTATCCAGTGTCTCTATATCCTTTCTAATGATATGTTGACCGGAACCCTGCACAGTGCTCTAATATATTTCAAAGAAGGTCACCAGTTGCCTGAAATAAAATGCTTTACAAATTCATGCTCCAATTTTTTACAAACTCTTTTGGAAGACAAAGTGAAGCAAAAAAAAAACGCTCTCAAATCCCCTCATAGGATGAGCTATTACACCTGTCAACCATTTAACTATTGTTCACCTACAGATTGCTTGTTGGGAAACTCGAAAGCGCACAGCTTCACAATGCAGGGCTGATGTTGAAATCTCACTCTGACCATTGTGAGGTGAAATTATCCGGATAAAATGGTCAGACTTCGGAAAAGGACCACGTCCTTGAAGTAACATCCTTGATGAAGATATTGAAATTCAAACAGAACTATTTATTCAATGGATAGTTAATCGTATTATTCTATAGCATGTATGATTTATTTGAAAGCAATCTTCGGTACCTTTCTTTAGATATTAGAAATTGCACCTCCTGAGGAAAAGATGCCCTTTTTCTTTTGGAAAGCATTTTGATATTTATTCTTCTTTTTATAAATTTAGAGTATCCAATTCATTTTTTCCAATTAAGGGGCAATTTAGCATGGCCAATCCACCTACCCTGCACATCTTTGGGTTGTGGGGGCGAAACCCACGCAGACACGGGAAGAAGGTGCAAACTCCACACGGACAGTGACCCAGAGCCGGGATTGAACCTGTGACCTCAGCGCTGTGAGGCAGCAGTGCTAACCACTGCGCCGCCGTGCTGCCCCCGCAGCTTGATATTTATGGTTCGTTCTCAGGTGTGGGCAATACTAAGATGGCCGCTGTTCACTGCCCATCCTTAGTTGCCTTCAGCAATGGAGCTCTGCTTCCTTCTTTAAACCATGTAACCAGTGTGGCGCATCTGTATCTTTCTAGACCACAGATGTGGGCCGTGAAGAATCAACCATCTTGGTAGGAGATTGGGATCCCATGCAGACCGAGATTGGGTGAGGATAGACATTGAGTCATAGATATCAGAACAATACTGAAGGAGGCCATTCAGGACATTAAGGTCATGCAGAGAAACCCAGTTGGTTGAATTGCAAAGCCCATCCCCCAAAGTCCTGCAGTTACAAATCCATCAAAAGGTCATCCTTTTGGAATCATTGATCATCTTCACTTCCGCCACACATGCAGCCGGCAAGTGCAAGGTCATTACCACTCACCACATAAGTAAGTTTTTCCTCACGTCGCCCCTCAAGGGGAGGGATTGGCCAGCCGTTCTTGCCAGCGGGATCTCCAAGTCCCGCCCAAGGTGAACACCCTCCATGGGTTTCCAGGCAGCTGGGGGTGGATACGATAGGAAATCACATTGGGAATCTCAATGGCAGGACCAGAAGATGCCAGCCAACTGCGCACTACCTCCTGCCGCCGAGAAACACGCCACGGGGATTGCGTGGAAATTCCCTCCCCGAGATCTGTGCCCTTGTACAATCAACTAATGCAATGAGCTTTTATTTGTCAAGCATATCCAAACGAATCATAATTTTGAACACCTCCACAAAATATCCCCTCAATTGTCTTTTCCCCAAGGAGGATAGGCCCAAACTAACCTTGTAGCTAAAATCCCCCATCGCTGGAATGATTCTGGTAAACCTCCATCTGAACCCCCTTCAGAACCCTCACATCTTTACTAAAGTGTGGTGATCAGAACTGGACCCAGAACACTAATTGTTGTCTAACCAGAACCTTATGAAGGTTCAGAATGACTTCCCAGCTCATTTATTTCATGCCATGTTTTACGAAGCGTCCCAAAAATAAACTTACAGCGATCAAAGTATTTACGAGCTCTGATATGCAATGTTTAATATGCATCTGTCAGGGCAGATGGGAGGTCAAGCAAAAGATGGTACATATGACGAATGCAGTGCAGCAGGTTAGATTCTACCAGGAGTGAACCCACAAACATTTTATTCAGGAACATGAGTGCGACCCCGTGAGCCAGCTGCCTTTAGTGACAATTCAGGGTCACTTTTTCTGAGACGAGCTTTTGAATTTACAGATTTAAAAAAAAAATTGATTTCAGATTTACATCTGGCCTGGTGGGGTTTCAACAGATATTCATTTGATCGTTAGTCCAGGTTTGCATACATACATACGAATTAGGAGCAGACCACTCGGTCCATCGAGCATGTTCTGCAGTTCAATAAAATAATGGCTGATCTGATTTTAACCTCAACTCCACATAGCTGCCCATCTCCGATAACCTTTCATCCCACCTTGTTAATCAAAATTCTATCCAGCTCTGCCTTAAAAATAGTCAAATATTCTGCTTCCACTGCCTTTTGAGGAAGAGAGTTCCAGAGAATCACGACACTGGGAGAAGGAAATTCTCATGATCTCTATCTAAAATCAGCAACTCCTTATTCATAGAATCCCTACAGTGCAGAAGGAGGCCATTCGTCCCATCGAGAAAAACCTACCTAGCCCACGCCCCCACCCTATCCTCGTAACCTAGTAACCCACCTAACCTATTGGACATTAAGGGGCAATTTAGCATGGCCAATCCACCTAACCTGCCCATCTCTGGACTGTGGGAGGAAACTAGAGCACCCGGAGGAAACCCACACAGTCACCTGAGGCCAGAATTGAACCCAGGTCCCTGGCGCTGTGAGGCAGCAATGCTAATCACTGTTCCACCGAGCCGCGCCTCTTAAACAGTGTCCGCTAGTTCTAGATTCTCCGACAAGAGGAAACATCCGCTCCACATCCACCCTGTCAAAACCCTTCAGGCTTTTAAAGGTTTCAAGTAGCCTCATACTCTTCTAAACTCTAGTGGATTCAAACCTAACCTTTCCAACCTTTCCAATACCATAACCTCTACATTAGCAGATCCATGATTGATTGATTCGCTAGGGATAGACAATACAGCATTGCTAGTTGGCATGACTGGGACTAGTTAATATATCAGTATAACTCTTGACATCTTCATATTTGAATTCCCATTGGTAATGTTGGCATAGCAGATTCAATGGAATCACACCTTACAACACAAGATCGTGTCGGCAGATTTATACAAAATGCATAAAAATCTACCAAGAACCTGGTTTTCCACCATACTATCCTTAAGAATTGAGCTCATGGGATTCAATGCCTTTGAAGGGTAAGACTAATGTCAAACTTTGAAAAAAGTAACAGTTCTGATACCATCACTCTAAGATTAATGCTACTTGATATTTTTTAGCATGATTGCTGTGATAATTTTAGTTACACAGGCTAATGTACTGCTGAAAAAATACATTTCGTCAAAGGTTTTTGTCTTGCACTCCAGGAGAGTCACAGGAATTCCAATTTCAGAGAAAGCACCAACTTTATACAGTATTAGAGATTGGTCAAGGCTTTTTCCTGAGGAATAAACCAGCAAATGGCTATCACTTATTCTGTTTCTGTGAAACAGGCACAGTCAGTGTGCATGTTCTTTCTGCCTTCAAATAAATGGATCCTGTGGATTAATTTATGTAGCTTCCAGTCGATGCAAATTCACCACACGACATGCCCCGACTGACAATCATAAATTGGTTGTCAGCGTAATTTTTAGAACACTGTTTTAAATGATAGCCATTCCTCAGGGCAATGCCAATCAGGTTAAAGCTGCATGGTTTACCTTTCATACAATGCTTGGCAGTTAACTGTCAGTCAACATTAACTGGTACATTCTCTATGGCAATGCTCTTGCCAATCAGAGTCCACTCACCAACCAATCAGCATTCTGTCTCATACAGCATAAAGTTGTTACTGACCCTGACATTGGTATTTTTGTCATTGCCTGATGAGTGTAAGACAAAAAGCTTTGACAAATTGCACTTTTTCCAGAAATCTCCAGTTCTGTATTCCCAAGCAACTACAAGCTGATGTGAAGGGATGCAGAAACAATGAAACTTTCATAGCCTAAATTTTTCCTTTCAATTCCATTCAAAGGATTGGACTAAATCGCTGGCTTTGAAAGCAGACCAAGGCAGGCCAGCAGCACCGTTCAATTCCCATAACAGCCTCCCCAAACAGGCGCCGGAATGTGGTGACTAGGGGCTTTTCACAGTAACTTCATTTGAAGCCTACTTGTGACAATAAGTGATTTTCATTTCATTTTCATTTCATTAATCTGTTTGTTCATTCATATAGTAGGCGCAATTCAACGAGCAGTGTTTTGTTCAGTACTTTTCAACGTCACTTGGCCATGTTTCTTACCTTAGTGAGGAGTTCCTCATCAAGGCCCCACTTTAGTCACTTCCTACGTTGACGAATTCAGGTCACCAGTGCAGGAAGGCTACACGCGGATTGGAGCAGCGTTTTTAAAGGCAGTTCCAGTCTTTCGAAACCCCCCCCCCCCCCACCTCAGAGACCCCACTGTGGCCTCTAAACCCCCACACTTCATCCGACATATCTCTTCTGAGGTCATAGACATAGAACAGTACAGCACAGAACAGGCCCTTCGGCCCTTGATGTTGTGCCGAGCAATGATCACCCTACTCAAACCCATGTATCCACCCTATACCCGTAACCCAACCCCACTTAACCTTACTTTTTAGGACACTACGGGCAATTTAGCATGGCCAATCCACCTAACCCGCACATCTTTGGACTGTGGGAGGAAACCGCAGCACCCGGAGGAAACCCACGCACACACGGGGAGGATGTGCAGACTCCACACAGACAGTGACCCGGCCGGTAATCGAACCTGGGACCCTGGAGCTGTGAAGCATTTATGCTAACCACCATGCTACCGTGCTGCCCTCAAAGGTCCTTGAGCCATCCTCCTCATCCTACCTTGTATGGGCAAGGTACACGTGGACCTGACCCCATCATGGGCAATCTGGCAATAGGAACATTTGCACTGCCAGGGTACCCAGGTGGCACAGCCAAGGTGCCAGGCTGGTAGTGCCAAGGTGTGATGCCAGCAGTGCTGATGTGCCCAGGTGCCAGAAGGAGTGCCATGGTGCACCCCTGCCTAATGTCGGACCACCTGTTGTTCTCCAATGGCCTGAGTGACCTCCAGCTGCCATGACAAATTGTCCATGTTTCTGCGGATCAGTACTACACGCCCTGGTGAGGTCTCCCAGGTGTGGCCGGTGAATCCCGGGCCCCGGTTGAATCTGGAGAATGTATATTTAAATGAGCTTAATGGTTCGTTTAAGTATCCATATCTGGATTTCGTCCAGATCCAGATTGTGACTTCTCGCGAGATTCCATTGAAACCCATGAGGCATTTCAAATATCGCAAATCTCGTGAGAGACCATTATGCGAGATTCAACGGCCTTATCGTGAAAGAAAAGTCATGAGCGATGAGACCGCTGAATAGCACCCATCATCCAGGCTGGAGATAAACATGCTAAGTATGCCTGCAGATCCTAATGAGCCAACAATGGTGTTAAGCCACCTTGGTCAAGTGTCTGGTCAATTCCAGCCCCGGAGTCGCAACACAAGTGAATTAACCAATAATTCTTGGAAATATTCCCGAGCTTTTTGGACCTTCGCTGCCCAGTAATTACAGTCACCAGGTTTGTAATTTGAAAGATAATTACTGGGCAGAATTCACCGCCATCGGGATTTTATGTTCCCACCAGCAGCGCACCCCCACCTGTGGGTTTCCCAGCTGCGTGGGGTGGTTACAATGGGAAATCCCATTGACAAGCGGCGTGAACAGAGAATCCACCGCCAGCGAATGATGCGCCACTGAGAAATACGGGTCGGGGGAACTGGAGAATCTGGCCCACTCTTTACTTATAATAAGATTAATGGTGACGTACACAGCAGATACAGTTAGCTAGATATTAATAATACCTGCCCCCAGCTGTAAATTGCCTCCCCCCCACCCCTGTACACACACAAAACAGACAAACAAGGTGGGAGGGAGGGAAAATATACATGAAGGATAGAAAAAAGATTCTTTGCTTCAGATGATGGGTCCTTGCAAGCCTTCTCCACAGTAGATTGAGAATCATAGTCCTTGTATTGCAGCTTGTATTCACAATTTGCCTGCTGAGAAAGAGACCCTGGGTGGAATTCTCCAACTCGCCATCGCTCTGGTGCCAGGACACGATTCTCTGGATGGGCCGAGCGGCCGCCAACAAAAAGCCAAGTCCCGCTGGCGCAATTCCAACATCCTCTGAGCCAGCGGGACCTGGGCGGTGAAGTGTCCGGGTGGCCTGGGGCCGGGGGGGTCCGACCCCATGGGTGGACTCCATACTGGCCTGGCCCATGATCGGGGCCCACCAATAGGTGGGCCGGCCTCTCTGTCTGGGGGCCTCCTTTCCTCCGCGCCAGCTCCTGTAGCTTTGCGCCATTTGGCGTTGGGGCAGACGCGGGGAACAAGGCCACTGCGCATGTGCTAGTTGGCGCCGGCTCAACTGCACACGCGTGGACCCCGTGGTGCCAGGTTCACGCTGGGACCGGCAGCTGGAGTGGGTGGGCCACTCCAGTGCCGTGCTATCCCACTGTTGCTCTGAGAATCCGGTTTCGAAACGGGCGCCGGCGTAAAACACTCCCGTTTTTACGCCGCCGTCGGCACTTGGCCGCCCAAAGGGAGAATCGCACCCCTGTTTCATTAGACTCTCAGTTCATGGCCTGCATTCAGGCCCTGTTTTCAGCAATCCAACACCCACAGGCTAATTAGAGAGAGAGAGAGAGAGTTAACTGGATCTTACGTGACGAGGTTTAGCTGCGGTTTTCTGGAGAGGATTTTGCTGGTTATTTTCGCTCCACAGCCTGAACCAAAAGTGAAACCAAAATGGAACCTTGTGACTCTGAAAAACATTCCAGTGGGATAATTTCCAATCACCACCTGTTACCAGGAAGAACACAGCCTTTTGGGCCAAAACGTCAATCAAACTGGGTCATCATGGAGGCCAGCCAATCTCCAATCACCAGTCTAAAAAAGCACAACCTTCTGGATCCTTCTGTTTGAATTAACGACATAGGTCAAGGCTTCCTTCAGCTTGAACCAAAGATTTAGGCTGTCTTAAAGGCACATGTCCAAAAACCATCCATGGATCAAAAATGTCATGGAAAAAAATAGAAGAGGAAAACAAAGGAATTGACAGGGAATAATAAAGAAGGAGCAGGAAGGATCCTTACAATGGATAAAGCAGAGCAATGGGTAAGGACTTTGTCAAAGAGACAGTTTAAGAAAATGTTAAAGGAGAGGAAAATGGAGGTTGTGTGGTTCTGGTGGGGATTTCTCCTTTTGTCTGCTAAACAGCCAATAGTGAGGCAAAGGGAATGGGGTGGGGGGGGGGGGGGGTGTATACATGAAATTTAATGAGGAACACAACGTCAGGCTCCGTGTCATTCATAACTTGATGCTGTATTTTGTTTTCAATCTATTGATATTTTTCACCCAATGGTTTAAATGTAACCTCCCCGGACAGGTGCCGGAATGTGGCGACTAGGGGTTTTTCACAGTAACTTAATTGAAGCCTACTCGTGACAATAAGCGATTTTCATTTCATTTCATTTCATGTTGGTCCCACTTGAGATAATCCTGCTGAAATTGGTTCCAATCCATGCATTCCTGCATTTCAGATCTCAATATGTTCAAGAATGCATCACAATCCCAATATTCCAGGGAAGTGGGGTGGTGGGGGGGGGGGGGGGGGGGGGAGGTGGTGGCTGGGGGGGGGGGGGGGGTGAATGGTGCATTCACCATTGAGAAGAAAAATATCAACTTTACAACTATCTGCCTTATCATGTTTCAACCAAATTTCTCACTGATCACCCATTCTTAGTCCAATTAGCTTTCTCTATAATCAGCAGGGTATTTCAACTTCTTGTACTTTTGAGCCCAGGGAACATAGAATTTGCTTGAAGCTATATCTTCAAGTTGGAAAGTCATTATGCCCTTAACCTTCCTGCAACCTGCTCACAACATTCATTAAAAAAATATGCAGCTTTATTTGTGAGTCACTGACCTTTTCAACAATCCCTCTTACACATTCTTTGCTCAGAGATTCTGTGTAGACTTTGTAGTGAATTCTCTATTACCATGTTTGCAATAACTGAGAGGCCTCATTTATTAATGATGTGAGTTTTTCATAGCATAATAGTCCATCTTTGCACAGTTTTAAATAACTTTTCCTGAGTCCAGGGGTGCTGAAATCTCCCCCGTGCCCGAATCAGGCAAGAACTCGGAAAAGCTGATGGGGGTGAGATGGTGAAGTGATGGAGGAGGTTAGCCTGACGTATGGACAGATTGGGCTGAATCATCTTTTCCCTTACTATTATCATGGGCCATTTGGCCCATCGAGTCTGCACCGGCCCGAGGAAAGAGCACCCTACCTATGCCCACACTCACATCTCCACCCTATCCTGTAACCGAACCCCACCTAACCTTTTGGAAACTAAGGGCAATTTGGAATGGCCAATCCACCTAACCTGCACATCTTTGGACTGTGGAGGAAACCGGAGCACCCGGAGAAAACCCACGCAGACACGGGGAGAACGTGCAGACTCTGCACAGACAGTGACCCAAACCGGGAATCAAAGCAGGGAACCTGGAGCTGTGCTAACCACTGTGCTACCTGTAGTGATCATGTATATGTGCATGTACACAAGGGATTAATGTGTAATCAGTAGCACCACATGATCACTAGAGGGCCGGACCAACAAGGGTATAAAAGGCAACCACATTGGGTCTCTCTTTCTCTCTCTTGGGTGCAGTGACCAGGGCAACAGCAGACTAGTTCAGATGGCTAGTGCAGTTACATATAGTTACCATAGTTAGATCTTGTTAACCTTATCACTAGTATCAAAGTTAAAGTAAAGAACTCATGAAATTATTGTTAGAGTTACTCAATAAACCTTTTGTTACTACTGGATGAGTTTGAGTCTTCTTCATCGAGATTCAGAAGATCTCATTACTAACCAAAGTTTGAGTAGCACATGTTACCTTCCACACAGGTAACAAAACACTACCGTGCTGCACTGTGCTACCGTACCTTTCTTCAATGTAATCCCAGTCTATGCTGGACTCTTACTTCAGTCATCTTCAGCAAGCGTTTTCATTGAAATGGAAAATAGAAAGCTGTTAGGGTTGACCGTATCCCAACCAGATCACTGCCCAAAGTAAGGATCGACCGAGTGGACTCCAGTGCCAAGCCAGGCAGCAGCGGCTGGCTTAGCACAGTAGGCTAAACAACTGGCTTGTAATGCAGAACAATGCCAGCGGGTTCAATCCCTGTACCTGTCTCCCCAAACAGCCGGCGGAATGTGGCGACTAGGGTCTTTTCACAGTAACTTAATTGAAACCTACTTGTGACAATAAGTGATTATTATTATTATTAGATATGTCCTCGTATCGGGAGCAGGTTGGGTACTTCAGGGCTAAGGAGGAAAAGGTATGAGGTGGGTGGTGGGGAAAAGCCTGATCTGAATGCTGTTTTGTGGAGCCAGAACATGCACTCAGGATCCATCTGCACCATTAAAAAAGATGCAGCAAGGATTTGAGGTATTTATTTATTTCCCTGCCTCCCTCCATCCCCAAAAGGCATAAGTGCCCCTATTTGTATTGTCGAGCAGGTTTGATTTTATAAATTTGGAGTACCCAATTCATTTTTTCCAATTAAGGGGCAATTTAGCATGGCAAATCCACCTACCCGGCACATGTTTTTTGGGGTGTGGGGGCAAAATCCACGCAAACAAAGGGAGAATGTGCAAATCCACACGGACAGTGACCCAGAGCCGGGATGGAACCTGGGACCTCGGCGCCATGAGGCAGTAGTGCTGACCCACTGCGCCACTGTGCTGCCCTGTGAATCATGTTTTTGCCAGCTTCAAGCTGGGGGAGGTGGGGTGCGGGAGGGCATTCAACCAATTACAGGCCCACCTGAACACCTTGACCCATTGGGTAATGTTCTTTCTCCTACTTCAGAAGGTTGTGACTTCATATACCCACATCAGCGACTTGAGGGCAAAATGTTGGCACTCCTATTGCAATACTGAGGGAGTTCTCCATTGTCAGAGATGTTGGGATAAGTTTTCCGGGATGGGATGGAAACTTTAATGGACCATTTAAAGATCTGTTGACCACAGGCTGGAATTTCCGGTCTCTCGGCCGGGTTTGGCCGGAAATCTTTCCTGCGTATTAGATGAGGCTCTAAATCACACCTCTCCTTATCCCCTCAGGTGGATGTAAGCTGTTATTGTTAAGAAGAAGAGCTGTGGATTACTGGCAAGTGTCCTGCTCAATTGCTAACCTTCAATTCACACCTATATCTGACCTTGTCAGATTTGCAGTTCAATTTGGATGAACGTGAGGTTATCCACTTTGGTGGCAAAAGTGAGAAGGCAGACTATTATCTGAACGACCATAAATTAAGAGAGGGGAAAGCACAATGAGACCTGGGAGCCCTCCTCCACCAGTCACTGAAGGTAAGCATGCAGGTGCAGCAGGAGTTAAAGAAAGTAAATTATATTCTGGCCTTCATTGCGAGAGGATTTGAGTACAGAAGCATGGATGTCTAACCCTAATTATACAGCGTCTTGATGAGGCCACTCCTGGAATATTGTAATAATGATCTCTTATTGTCACAAGTAGGCTTCAATGAAGTTACTATGAAAAGCCCCTAGTCGCCACATTCCGTCGGCTGTTTGGGGAGGCCGGTACGGGAATTGAACCCCTGCTGCTGGCCTTGTTCTGCATGACAAGCCAGCTGTTTAGCCCACTGTGCTAAACCAGCCCCATTGTGTGCAGTTTTGGTCTCCTTATCTGAGGAAGGATGTTCTCTCTCTGGAGGGAGTGCAGTGAAAGTTTGCCAGACAGATTCATGGGATGGGTGGACTGACGTATGAGGAGAGATTGAATCGGTTAGGATTCTATTCGCAGGAGTTCAGAAGAATGAGGGGGGATCTCATAGAAACCTATATAATTCTAACAGGACTGGACAGGTTAGATGTTGGAAGGATGTTCCCAATGGTGGGTGTGTCCAGAACCAGGGGGCACAGTCTGAGGATACAGAGTAGACCATTCAAGATAGAGATTGGAAGAAATTTCTTCACCCAGGAAGTGGTTGGCTTGTGGACTTTGTTACATCAAGAAGTAATTGAGGCCAAAACATTTTATGTTTTCAAGAAGCAGTTAGATACAGCATTTAGGGTGAATGAGATCAAAGGATATGGGCGGAAAGCGGGATTAGGCTATCGATTTGGATGATCAGCCATGATCATAATGAATGGCAGAGCAGGCTCGAAAGGCCGAATGGCCTCCTTGTGCTCCTATTTTCTATGTTTCTATGTTATTCGGTGCAGGATTTCACTGTGTGCAAATTAGCTGCTGCATCTTTTACATTCCACAAGTGTCTAAATTTCATAAAGTACAAAAATAAGAGAAACAAAACAAATATCTTACTTCTTTCTTCACGAAGAAGATACAAAAAAAACTCTCAGAAATCCTGGACAACCAAGACTAGGGGGAATGTGATGTTCGTAAAAAAAGTAGCACTGGTAAAATTAATTGGACTGAAAGTTGATAAAGCCCTCTGGGCTGATTATCGAATAAATGATACGAATAAATTGGTCATTCTCAGGCTGGCAGGCAGTGACTAGTGGGGTACGGCAAGGAACGGTGCTTGGGCCCCTGCAGTGCAATGATTTGGGTGTGGGTACCAAATTTAACATTTCCAAATTTGCTGATGATGCAAAACGAAGTGGGAATGTGTGTTGCAAGGAGGATGCAAAGACGCTTCAGGAGGATTTTGCTAAGTGGGCAAGAAGATAGCAGATGGAATGTTCCCACTTTGGTTGGAAAAACAGAAATGCCGTGCATTTCTTAAATGGTGAGATACAGCGAGGTGTCAATGTCCAAAGGGACTAATGTGTCCTTGTTCAAGAATCATTGAAAGAACATAGAACATACAGTGCAGAGGGAGGCCATTCGGCACATTGAGTCTGCACTGACCCACTTAAGCCTTCACCCACCATATCCCAGTAACCCACTAACCCCTCCTAACCTTTTTTTGGTCACTAAGGGCAATTTATCATGGCCCATCCACCTAATCTTCACATTTTTGGACTGTGGGAGGAAACAGGAGCACCCGGAGGAAACCCACGCAGACACGGGGGGAACGTGCAGACTCTGCACAGACAGTGACCCAGCAGGGAATCAAACCTGGGCCCCTGGCGCTGTGAAGCCACAGTGCTAATCACTTGGGCTACCGTGCTGCCCACAAAGCAAGCATGCAGACTCACCAAGCACTGAGGAATGCAAACCGAATGTTGGCCTTTATTGCAAAAGGATTTTAGTGCAGGAGTAAAATGCTTGCTGCAATTGTATTGAATCGTGTAATGAGACCACACCTGGAGTACTGCTTACAGTTTTGGTCTTCTAACTAAGGAATGATATACTTTCCATTGAGGCAATGCAACAAAGATTCACCTGACTGATTCCTGGGATGGTGGGCTTGTCTGAAAGATTCAGGAGCCTGGACCAAATTTCTCCGGAGTTTAGAAGAATGAGAGATGATCTCATTGATACATAGAGCTCAACACAGAGTCAGAGAGTTCTACAGCACAGCAAAAGCCCTTTGGCCCATTGCATCTGCTGAGTCAAAATCAACCACCCCGGTATTCTAATACTATTTTCCAGCACTTGGCCCACAGTCTCCTCAGCCCTGACATCGAAAGTGCCCATCTAAATACTTCTGAAATGCTATGAGGGTCTCTTCTTCCATCACCCATCAGGCAGTGAATTCCAGACCCCCACCACCATCCCCTCTAAATTTCCTGTCCCTTATCTACCTGTGCTTAAGCTAATATGCCTTGGCTATCAAAGGCAAATATACCATATGCCTTCTTAACCAGTTTATCCATCTGCCATGCGACCTTAAGGCAGTCATTTCAAACCCGCGGGTGGGTCCCGGGCGGGTGTCAGAAGGAGTTGCGGACCATGTTTCATGGCGTTCCCGATTGTGGGTCTGTGCACGCAGCGTTCCTGATTGCACAAAGTGCCCAATGGAAAGACCGGCATTGACAAATGTTGGTCCCGACCGGGTTTCAGAATGGGGGCTATTCCGCACGTGAATGCCGCCTCAGCAGTGTGTAGGCCCAGAGCCCAGCGCGGAAGAATGCCTCCTCCTGACGCTGCTGACCCAGGACGCTGACCCAGGAACAAAGTAGCACAAAGGTGATTACTTGAGGCGTGGGTTTATTAATTGTGCCTCTGCAAATTTAGATTCAAAGTTCATGGGTGGAATTTTCTAGTAATGGGGCTGTGTTCCCACGCCCACGGATAAACGGGCGTGAATTACTCTGGACTTACCTGGCGTAAGTCCAGGATGATTCTGCGATTTCCAGGGGCTGTCAGGGCCCCAGAGTGCTCCTTGCAGCTCCGGCTGCCGATACGGGACCCTACACTTCCGGTCGGGGGTCCGCGCATGCGCATGGCGGCGGCTTCGGTCAGTCGCGCCAGGCGACATGGCCGACCCACACCGCAGACCGGCACCGACAACATAGGCCCCCCCCCCACATCATGCACGCCCACTGATTGGTGGCCCCTGGGAACCCTGGCTGGAGACCCCCCCCCAGCGCAGGATCCCTGTGTCCGCAGGCGCCATGCCGAGTGCCCGCCGATAGGAGCCATAAGAGAACCACGCCAACTGGAACTCAGCCAGTTGGCCTGGGAGAATCTCCGCGGGGGCCTTTTTTAATGTCGTCCCGACCAGTGCCGCGTTGACCGCGCGCGCCTGATTGGCGGCGATTCTCCGCTGACCAAAGAATCACGGGACGGCACGGACCCAATCGCAGGTTTGATGCCAATTCTCCATCCCTGCGCCTAGTGTGATTCTGGTGTGAAGACTCGGAGAATCCGACCCTACATGTGTTACCTGCAGGCACCCTCAAAACCCTCAAAACTTCAAACGCATTTGAAGACTAAACTTAGCGGGTATGAGGACAAACCTCTTCATTATTTTCAACGGATGCAGTGAGATCTTAACCCATCAGCTGAAGTAATTATCCGAAACGCAACATTGAAAAACAAAGTAGAGTTTGCACATTCTTCCCCTGTCCATGTGGGTTTCCCTTGGTGTTCCGGTTTCCTCCCACGGTCCAAAGATGTGCAGGTTAGAAGGACTAGCCATGATAACTTGCCCCTAGATTGGGTAGGGGATTGGGCCGAGGTAAGGTGCTCTTTCAGAGGGAGGTTCAGATTCGATGGGATGAATGGCCTCCTTCTGCACTGTAGGAATTCTATGATTCTATGAAATGAGAACCTGATGACTGAGGAGGCTCCCCTGTCAGATTAAAGGTCAGTGAAAATGGTGGGTGGCGATCGTCGTCCAGCACGCGTCACGATGGTTGGCCAGTTTGGGTCCTGAAGGATATCCAGTTGTTAAAAATGAGTCCCGGGTAAAAAGATTTGAAAAACACTGCCTTAAGGGACCGGTGTACACACACACCCATGTTCTTCTGATCCTCGGTGCTTCCTAAGGTCCTGTGTTTGTCAGGTATTCCCTTGCCTTGATAATTTTGCTGAAGTGCACCACCTCACACTTGTCCGGATTGAACTCCATTTGCCACTGATCAGCCCATCTTTATCCTCTTGTAATCGACGGCACTCCTTCTCACTATTTGCGTAGAATTTACAGTGCAGAAGGAGGCCATTCAGCCCATCGAGTTTGCACCATTCCTTGGAAAGAGCATTCCACCCAAGCCCACACCTCCATCCTATCCCCAGATCACCACCCTATCCTCGTAACCCCACCTAGCCTTTTTTGGTCACTAAGGGCAATTTAGCATGGCCAATCCACCTAACCTGCACATCTTTGGACTGTGGGAGGAAACCTGAGCACCCGGAGGAAACCCATACAAACACAGGAGAACGTGCAGACTCCGCATAGACAGTGACCCAAGCCGGGAATCTAACCTGGGACCCTGGAGCTGTGAAACAACTGTGCTAACCACTATGCTACCATTACCATCCCACCAACTTTTGTATCATCCGCAAACTTACTGATCTACTCTCCTACATTCAAGTATAAATCATTTATATAAACCGCAAACAGCAAGGGCTCCAACACTAATCCCTGCGTGACCCCACTGGATGCAGGCTTGCAGTCAGAAAACCACCCCTTGACCATCACCTTCTGCTTCCTGTCACTCAGCCAGTTCCGGATTCACTTTGCCAAATTCCCTTGGATCCCAAGGACAGTTACCTTCACTGTCTGTCTCCCATGTGGGACCTTCTCAAAAGCCTTGCTGAAGTCCAAGTGGACAATGTCAAATGCATTTCCTCATCTACACACCTGGTCACCTCTTCGTAAAATTCAATCACATTGGTCAGACATGACTTCTCCTTCACAAAACCATGCTGACTGTTTTTGATTAATCACTGCCTCTCCAAATGCAGATTAATTCTGTCTCTCAGAATTGCTTCCAATAGTTTTTTCCCCACCACTGACGTTAGATGGACCGGCCTGTAGTTTCCTGGCTTATCCCTTCCTCCCATATTGAATAATGGAACTACATTGGTGATCCTCCAGTCCTCTGGCACCTCTCCTGAGAGAATTTGAAAATTATTGCCAGCACCCTGCTATTTCCTCCCTTGCCTCACTCAACAGCCTGGGATACATTTCATCTGACCCTGGAAATTTGTCTACTTTTAAGCCTGTCAGTCTACTCAGAACCTCCTCTCTGTCTGCGTTAATTTCTTTAATTTGATCACAGTCCTTCGCCCTCATTTCTCAAAGTACATTGTCCCTCTCACTGGTGAACACCAACACAAATTATTAAACCCTACCTCCATCCTCTAGCTCCACACACAAATTACCACTGTGGTCCTTAATGTGCCCCACTGTTTCCCTTGTTATTCTTTCACCCTTAATGTACTTGTAAAACAACTTGGGATTTTCCTTTATTTACCCTGCCAATATCCCTTCATGTCCCCATTTGGGCTCTACTAACTTCCTTTTTAAGTTCCCTCTTGCACAATCTATACTTCTTTTGGGCACATTTAATACTCCTCTTGAGCCCTCGATATCTGCCATAAGCCTCCCTTTTTCACTTCATCTAATGCTGTATAATCCCTCAATATCCATGGTTCCCTGGATTTGTTGGTTCCTCCCTTTTCCTTCATTGGAACATGTTGGCCCTGCACTTTCCCTATGTCCTCCTTGAATGTGTCTCACTGTTCTGTCACAGTGCCTGCTCCCAGTCCACACTGGACAAACATATCTAGCCTTCCCCCATTTAGTATTTTGATTTCAGGCCCATTCTTTCCTTTTCTATACCAATCTTGAATCTAACGGGGCTTTTCACGGTAACTTCATTGCAGCATCAATGGAAGCCTACTTGTGACAATAATGAAGATTATTTTTATTATTATTATGATCGTTGTCTGCAAAATGCTTCTCCATTGATACTTCAAACATTTGCTCAGCTTCATTACATAATAATAAGTCCAGGACTGCCTGCTCTCTTGTAGGATTTCCCACGTCCTGGCTTAAAAAGTTCTCCTGGATGCATTTTAAGAATTCCACTTCCTTTAAACTCTTTGCACTATGACTACCCCAGTTAATGTTGAGGAAGTTTTTTAAAAAACACTATCGCTGCCCTATTACATTTACACTTCTCTGAAATTTTCCAACATATTAATTCTTCTGTTTCTCTCAGACTATAAGGGGCCTATAGAACACTCCCAGTAATGTGAATGTTTCTTTTTGTTTTTTAAGTTCTACCCATTTGGCTTCAGTTGAAGAGTCTTCTAAGATGTCTTCCCTCCTTACTGCTGTAATTGATTTCCTGATCAAAATTCTGACACTGCCTCCTCTTTTACCTCCTTCCCTATCTTGCCTGAAGATCTTACATCCTGGAATTTAAAGCTGCCAATCCTACCTCTCTCTGAATCATGTCACAGTGACAGCTATGACATCATACCCCCATGTCTTAATTTGTGCCCTCAACTCATCTGCCTTGTTCGTCAGACTTCTTGCATCAAAATAAATACCATCCAATCTTGCCAAACGCCCTTGTGACTTAACTAGCCGACAACTTCCATGCCTTCATGACTCACTTTCTGTTTCCCCTCATATTGGGTGTGCATCTCCCCTGCTGAAAATTGTCTCAGGATCCCCCCCCTCCTCCCGCCCCGCCTCCCACAAAGTTAGATGAAACCCGCCCCAACAACTCTAGCAAACCTCCCTGCAATGATGCATGGTATGTGCAGGAAGGATGTTTTCCCTGGTTGGGGTTTCCAGAACCAGGAGACACAGGGCAGAATTTTCCAGCATTTCATGCCAGCGGAGTCGTCTAGTCCCATCGATGGCGCACCTCCGCCATAGGTTTCCCAACAGGGAGGAGTGCATTCAAATGGAAAATTCTGCTGACAATGGCAGGACCATAAGATGGAGGCTGTTTCAGAGTGAGATGAGGAGGAATTCTTTCATTCGGGAAGTAGTGAAACTTTGAAATTCTGTACCCTGGAGGGCTGCAATGACTCAGTCATTGAGTATGTTCAAGGCAGAGATCAATAGATTTCTGGATAGAAACGACATCATGGGATATGGCAATAGTGTGGGATAGGCACTGAGTTATAAAATCAGTCCTGATCTAGTTGAATGGTGGAGCAGGTTCCAGGGACTGAAGGGCCGACACCTGCTCCTATTTCCTATGTTCCTATTTCATTAGTTTTAATGCAACTTGTGACATCTATATGGTTGCAAGAAGTGTTATATAAATGCAAGTCTCTTTTCAAAATGATGTAAACTAGACAACAATCAGAGTTCACATTAATTCCCATAACTTGTATGTACTCACATTAGGTAAGTTTGTTAACTTGCACAGAAGGGCATGGAAATGGAACTGATGTGATACACAATAATTAATAAAAATAAAATATAGAAGTAGAAAATTGGACTGTGCTGGAACATATTGTGCTTTGAAGTGCAAATAATTACACCTTTCTAAACAGCAAGTTCCCAAATACTTTAC
This sequence comes from Scyliorhinus canicula, assembly GCF_902713615.1. Classification (NCBI taxonomy): domain Eukaryota; kingdom Metazoa; phylum Chordata; class Chondrichthyes; order Carcharhiniformes; family Scyliorhinidae; genus Scyliorhinus; species Scyliorhinus canicula. The sequence goes on along the minus strand of NC_052162.1, from coordinate 9,811,269 downwards.
AATAGGCAATGAGGGGAAATAGAGTTCTCAAGGTGCTGGATCATCATCCTCTTCCCTGTCTGGATACGATTGCAGGAAGTTATTTGGGACTGGGCAATCCTGGTGGCGGACACAGCTGGAAAATCCCACCCTTAGTGTCTTGCTATAGGCTACTTCAGAGGCAATTAAAAGTCAACTACATTGCTGAGAGACTTGGGTTATCTGTAGGCCGGACGAGACCAGGGAGGTGGTGGATAGTGGTGAACATAGAACATTGAACATACAGTGCAGAAGGAGGCCATTCGGCCCATTGAGTCTGCACGGACCCACTTAAGCCCTCACTTCCACCCTATCCTTGTCACCCAATAACCCCTCCTAACCTTTTTTGGTCACCGAGGGCAATTTATCATGGCCAATCCACCTAACCGGCATGTCTTTGGACTGTGGGAGGAAACCGGAGCACCCGGAGGAAACCCACGTAGATACGGGGAGAACGTGCAGACTCCGCACAGACAGTGACCCAGCAGGGAATCGAACCTGGGACCCTGACACTGTGAAGCCACAGTGCTATCCACTTGTGGTATTGTCACTGGATTTGCAAGCTAGACACCCAGGATAATGATATGGGGACCCGGGTTTGAATCCCACCATGAAAACTGGTGAAATTTGTATTCAATAAAAAAATCTGGAATTAAAACTCTAATGGTGACATGAAACCATTGTTGATTGTCGTATAAACCCATCTGGTTTGCGAATGCCCTTTGGGGAAGGAAATCTGGCATCCTTACCTGGTCTGGCCTACGTGTGACTCTAGATGCACAGCAATGTGGTTGACTCTTAAATGCCACTCAGTTCGAGAGCAATTAGGGATGGTCAACAAATGCTGGCCTTTCCTGAAACACCCACATCTCCTGAAAGAATAAGAAAAAGGACTTCCTTCCTATTACAATTCCAGACCAGACCCCAACAATGGCTAAGATATGGGACCAAAATCCCAATATTTTAGTTTATTTTATGACTATGCAAAAAGAATGATTCCCTCCAGAGTGATTGCATGAACAAAATAGGGCTTTGCTATTTCTAAAACAAGATCTTTTTTATAAGCACAATCTAAACTTTTAACTTCACAGCCGAAAAATAACACCTTTCATTTACCCCAAAACATATCTGTACAATTTTGCATTAAACAGCAAGAAAAGAAACATACTCTTAATCCATCTTAAAATTATCAGAGCATGGAGTAATACTTGTGGTACAAAACAGATTCTGGCTCTAGTTGGAACCCTTTCAGACTCTGGCTGAATATCTTCAAATAGCTGCTTCAACTCGGTTGCTTAAGCCTCTTCCCTGGCTTCAGACAAGACTGCACTATCCTACTGGGAAAGAAAACTGCCTTTATCTGTGGTCTAAAAAACACAAGGGCCGGGATTCTCCAAAATCCAGGCTAAGTGCTAACGCCACCGTAAACACCGGAGTGTTTCATGATTGCATCAAGGGGTCTCCTGCTCCAGCGATTCAGTAGCCCACAGGGGGCCTGCACAGCACTGGAGTGCTGCACACAGCTCCGGTGGCGATACATGGCCCTACACCAGCACGCAGCACCCATTTCCATGGTGGCGCATGCGCGTGGTGACCCTTTCCACGCCGCAACATGACGTAGCAACACAGCGGCCGACGTGGAAGAAGGTAGGCCTCCTTCAAGTTGTGCGCGCCCGCCAATTGGTAGCCCACGACCGCAGGCCTGGCCACCGTGGAGGACCCCAGAGGCTGATCCACCAGGCGTCCACCAGGACAGCCAGCGCAGCCCTGGGTCCGAGCTCCCATCGAGTGGAACCAGGTTGGAGCCACGCCGGCGGAACTCAACGGAACTCAGCCAGTCGATCACGGGGAATCGCTGCAGGGGCCTCTTTCAACAGCCCTGACCAGCGCAGCGTCGATCACGCGCGCGACTGCAGGGGATTCTCCAGTCACCAGAGAATCTCGTCCCGGCGTTGAAGCGGCGTGGCAGGAATTTCTGGTGTCACCGGCGATTCTCCAACCTGGCGCGGGCTCGGAGTATCTCGGCCAATAGATACCAGATAAGATTCACTTCCAAAAGCCTGTTCTCCAAAACCCTGTCTCTTTTCACAGCTTTCCCCAAAACGCCTCTTCCCACAGCTTCTCAAAACGTCTCGCTCAAAGCTTGTCAAAACGAACTCTCTGCCTCTCTGCCTCTCTGAGCACCACCCCGAAAATTCCTCATCTCCCCTAGCTGGAAATGCAAATTCTTTCTGCAGGCTGCAAAAACACATTACCTCCCCAGGGATCTCTCCAGGCAAACTACGAGACATTAGCTGTGACTGATAAGCACGTCCCTGTGTCAATTTCACATGCTGGCTGCTAAAACACCCAGGCTCTGTAAACAGAATTCTTTTTATCAAATACGTTCTAACCCTAGGCTTTTAACCTTTAAATTTCCCACTGCATTAATAATCCAATTTTCTAAACATCTTCCAATCGTCACATTCCCGAAAGGGCATTGCTGAACCAGGTGGATTTCTTTCTTCCAATATTATAGGGTCACCATTATTGAAACTAGCTTTTTAATTCCAGATTCATTTAACTGATTGAATTTCCCCATCTGCCATGGTGGGATTTGCACTTGTGTCTCTTGATCATTAGCCCAGGAGACAGGGAGATAGCCACACAGTAGTGATGTCACTGGGCGAGTAATCCCGAGCCCCAGGTTAATGCAGTGGACATATGTGTCTTCACAACCGCTGGCCTCAGTGACAGTGTCTGTGACAGCTTGCTGCGATTCTTGTAAAAACCCATCTGGTTCACAGATGCACTTGAGGGAAGGAAATCTTTCGTCTTTACCTCGTCTAGCCTACATGTGATGCCAGGTCCACAGCAATGTGGTTGACTCTTAACGACCCTCTGCAATGGCCGAGCACGCCATTCAGTTCAAGGACAATGAGGGATGTGTAACAAATCCAATCATCCCACATCCCATGGAAGAGTAAAGGAGAGAAAAAAACATGACCATTATGCAACTAAATCCATGACCACAATGTGGGCAAACCTGTGTCTCTTTTCCCTACCTGTCTGTGTTAGAATGCACCAGAAGGATTTTTATCAATTATTTTGTTCCTGGCACATCGGCACCTCGACCAAAGGCTTTCCTCCTGCGTTGCCCTGAAGAAGATGATGCTGGGTCTTCTTCAGCCGCTGCTCTTCTTCTGCTGGCAATGCTCCCAACATGAAGTCAGGGAGGCCAGCTCCAGAACGTTGGCCCCAAATACATTTGATTCAAGACAGCCTGTGACCCCCAGGAGAACTTGCAAGTCCTAAACTCCAAACGTCCCCAACAATACAAGCAGAAATGAGGAAAGATGTTGTTACTTAGAACAAAGAACAAAGAAAAGTACAGCACAGGAACAGGCTCTTTGTCCCTCCAAGCCTGCGCCGACCATGCTGCCCGTCGAAACTGAAATCTTCTACACTTCCGGGGTCCATAACCCTCTATTCCCATCCTATTCATGTATTTGTCAAGATGCCCCTTAAACGTCACCATCGTCCCTGCTTCCACCACCTCCTCCGGCAGCGAGTTCCAGGCACCCAACCCACTGTTTAAAAATCTTACCTCCTACATCTCCTCTAAACCTTGCCCCTCGCACCTTAAACCTATGCCCCCTAGTAATTGACCCCTCTACCCTGGGAAAAAGTCTCTGACTATCCACTCTGTCTATGCCCCTCATAATTTTGTAGACCTCTATCAAGTCACTCCTCAACCTCCGTCGTTCCAGTGAGACCAAACAGAGTTGATTCAACCTCTCCTCATAGCTAATGCCCTCCATACCAGGCAGCATCCCGGTAAATCTCTTCTGCACCCTCTCTAAACCACCACATCCTTCTGGTAGTGTGGCGACCAGAATTGAACACTGTACTCCAAGTGTGCCCTAACTAAGGTTCTATACAGCTGCAACATGACTTGCCAATTTGTATACTCAATGTGCTGGCCAATGCAGGCAAGCATGCCGTATGCCTTCTTGACTACCTTCTCCACCTGTGTTGCCCCTTTCAGGACCTGTACACCTAGATCTCTCTGACTGTCAATACTCTTGCGGGATCTACCATTCACTGCATATTCGCTCCCTGTATTAGACCTTCCAAAATGCATGACCTCATATTTGTCCGGATTAAACTCCATCTGCAGACAACATAAATCCTGCTGTATCCTTTGACAGTCCTCATCGGTGTCCACCAACCTTTGTGTCATCCGTAAACTTACTAATCAGACCAGTTACATTTTCCTCCAAATCATTTATATATAATACGAACAGCAAAGGTCCCAGCACTGATCCCTGCGGAACACCACTAGTCACAGCCCTCCAATCAGAAACGCACCATTCCATTGCTACTCTCTGCCTTCTATGACCGAGCCAGTTCTGTATCCATCTTCCCAGCTCACCTCTGATCCCGTGTGACTTTACCTTTTGTACCAATCTGCCATGAGGGACCTTGTCAAAGGCCTTACAGAAATCAATATGGACAACATAAACTGCCCTAGAGGGTGGTCAGAATGTTAGACATGCAACCATGGGAAGTGGTTGAAGCAAGAAGAAACCAGGCGAGTGCATAAGAGAGAAGGGAATATAAAGCTATGCCCCATAGCTTTGACAAGGGATTCTTCACCAGTAAATCAAAGATCCCAAAGTTGTTCTGTTCCCTGAGCACATTTAACAACTGGTAATTAAAAAAAAAAAATTTGGAGTACCCAATTCATTTTTTCCAATTAAGGGGCAATTTAGTGTGGCCAGTCCACCTAACCTGCACATCTTAACATTTCTGTCCCATTGGATCAGTTCCTGTTGGCTTTCACAGGCTCCGTTTGCCAACGCATTAAGAGTTATAGGGGGCGATTGGATGGCTGCATTGCGCCCGAAAAGCAGTTCGCTGCAGTGCAGCATGGCCGCTAAGAGCCAGGAGACCCCAGGAGACACGATCTTGCGAAATGTTGCAATCAGAATCCCGCTCATTGCGGGCAGGATCACTTTTTAGCAAATCTGAAAATTAGACTGAGACAGCTGCTCTCAATTTAACGTGCAGATTCCTGAGTCACCCGAGGCGTGGGATCGATCCACTTCACCGTTGGAGACCTCGGGTGAGCACCATTCAGTACTGGGGATCAGATGGAGTGGCACTTGTGGAGGTGATACCCTGGCACTGCTGGTGCCGCCTGGGCACACTGGCAATGCCAGACTAGCACCCTGGCAGTGCCAAGGTGCCGCAGTGGCATTGCCATCTGGCAGGGCCACTGCCAAACTGACATTTCTTGTGCAAGTGCAATTGGGTTGGATGTACCTTGCACAGGTGTTGGAGGGAGTTCGGGGGACGGGGGGGGGGGGGGGGGGGGGGGGGGTGGCGGAGGGGGGGGCGAGCATTTTAGGTTGGGAAGGGAGGGGTTGAGAGTCTCGTCAAGGACCTCGAAGGTCGGGACACCATTTAAAAATGGCGTCTCAATCTCTCACTACACTGAGGAGTTCCAGCGAGCAAAGCTTCTCAGTGTCCAAGTTCCCGGGTGAGGCTCCTTATCGAACGCAGGTCGCGTTTTATAGCCTTGTGTTTTCCGGCTTTGCGAACACCGGGAAACACGTGGCTAAACGTGCTCTCTATGGGACATTTTTCCCATTTCGTTAAATCGCATCCATAATGTCCCAAAAGGAACTGCTGATTTAAAATGGGCAAATTTAATTCGGGGCATGTGGGAAATAGCTTTGTGGCCATGTGACAATATTGTTTCTCACCAAGAACACCAAGAACATCAATTTCAAAGAGAATCAGTTTTCAATTTCCCTTGAGGATATACGTGTGCTCCAACACAATCCTGTTCATGCAGATAACTATAATTCAGTGGCATAGTCAACCCATCACAAATAGTGAAAGTACATCCATCCATGTTAAATTAAACGGTGAATAAATGCAGATCACCTAATTGCGAGTAACATAACTACTTTGTGCCTGTGGGCCGTACTTTTGAAAAGAAAAAGATCAAATTTTTATGCGAACCGGTGGACCATTGATCATCCAGACTGCTAGAAGCAACCAATGAATGTCAGGAGAACATTAGAATAGAATTGCATAATTGTATTATTTTTTTGATCTGGTGCCAAGCAGCATCCTGAACAAATATATGAACCTTCTTCACACTGGAGCGACATCCCCTGGAAACAGGTAACCCATCTCCAAAACTAAAGCCGTTCTCTAATTGTGTTAAGCCACTTGGTTATCAGTATCAGGCCAATCATGTTCACTGAAAGATCCGAGTGCTGTAATTCTTCACTCTGTTGTAATGTGTTTAAGATTATTCAAAGATTTGACGGGGTTAATGGAGAGTCAATATTCCTTCTGGTGGGCAAAGTCCTGAGGGGGGGGGGGAAGCAGGGTGCGGGGAGGGTGGCATAACATTAAAATGAGAGAGTGATCATCCAGGGGTGATGTCAACAAACTCGCCTTCACGCAAAGATTAATGGAAATTTGTACGTTTCTTTGTTCTTTCAGATTTTGGTTTTCGACGGGCAGCATGGTCGGCGTAGGCCTGGAGGGCCGAAGGGCCTGTTCCTGTGCTGTACTTTTCTTTGTTCTTTGTTCCTTGTCCTTTGAAATCGGAAACTCTCTGCCCGAAAAAGCTCCTGATGCTCGGAAACCAAATTACAAATGTGTGATTGTTCGATTTTTATTAGATGTGGAAATTAAGCGTTGGGGAACTAAGGTGGGTAGAAGGAGTCAAGGTGCAGACCAGCAATGATTCAAATACAGTTCCAAAAGGATGGATGGCCTTCTGCTGTTTGAAGTTTCTTTTGATTCACGGTCTGCCTTGTGTTCCAATTCCTTCAATGTTTCCCATGTATAGCCCCAGCTTTAATGCTTCCGCTGTAATGGTTTATTTCCTGACCTACTGTCTCAAACTGCACTGCTCTAATACAGTCTAAGTACAAATTTAATGATATGCTGAGGGTTAATTACCTTGGAGTGAATGTCCATGGATCCCTGGAGGTAGCAGGACAGGTTGATAAATTGGTTAAGAAGGCATACGGAAAGCTTGCCTTTATTAGCCGAGGTTTGGAATGTAAGAGCGGGGAGGTTATGCTCGAACTTTGTGAAACACTAAGTAAGCTACAACATGAGTACTATGCATAGTTCCGGTCAACTCATCCCAGAAAGAAGACAATAGCTTCCACGGGTAACACAGGAGGCTGAGGGGAGATTTGATTGAGGTGCACAAGGTTATGTGAGTCTTGGATAGGGTGCACAAGAAGGACCTGTTTTCCTTAGCAGAGAGGCCAGTGACAAGGAGGCATTGATTTAAAGTGATTGAAGTAGACGAGAGATGGGGAAAATATTTCCAACCAGAGGGTGGTAGTTACCTATAAACTCACTGCCTGAAAGGGTTGGGGCAGAAACCCTCAGCTCGTTTAAAAGATGTCTGGATATGCACCCTAAGTCCCATCATATGCAGGGTTCCAGATCAAGTGCTGGGAAACTTAAATTTAAAAAATGTTTGAATAACCTTTATTGTCACAAGTAGGCTTACATTAACACTGCAATTAAGTTACTGTGAAAAGCCTCTAATCGCCACATTACGGCACCTGTTCGGATACACGGAGGGAGAATTCAGAATGTCCAAATTACCGAACAGCACGTCTTTCGGGACTTGTGGGAGGAAGCCGGAGCACCCGGAGGAAACCCACGCAGACACGGGGAGAACGTGCAGACTCCGCACAGACAGTGACCCAAGCGGGGAATCGAACCTGGGACCCTGGAACTGTGAAGCAACAGTGCAACCTACGCACTGTGCTACCATGCTGCCCCTGGATTAGACTTTCAGGGGCTCGTTGTTTCACTTTCTAGATTTTCAAAATATCTGAAAAGGAGGAATATACCGGGATGTGGGAGAGGGTGGGGGAACAGCAGCACACAAATTGTTCCACTGAGAGCTACCACAAACGCAATGGGCCAAATGGCCTTCTTCTGTGCTGTAACAATTCTATGACCTGATGAACTACCGCCAGTCCACCTCCCTTGGCACTGAAAATTAACTACGACAAACGTTGGTTCTCAATCCAAAGGTTTTAATTTTTGTTGGAGATTTTAAGAATTAAAATTAAAAAATTGAAGCACTTTTTTCTGCTTCTCTTTCCTGCCTCTTTTCGCTCTCTTCACCAACTCTTTCCGTCAGGTGAAAAACAAAATGTTATACAGATGCTACAAATTTGAAACAAAAAAAAATAAAGTGCTGATGGAACTCAGCAGGTCTGGCAGCATCTGCGGAGAAAGAGTTAGAGTGACTTCTTCTGAACCAAAAGTTTTGTTTCTATTGTGTATTGTACCAGCAGGGTAAAAGAAGTGCTGAAGCATGTGGGTTGAACGCAATAATCGTTGGTTGTTATCTGTACAAGGGCTAGGTCTACATTGACTCTAAACCCGCAATGTGGCCAATGACATCACGGCCAACCACGTGACCCAACTCTAAAAGGAACCGTGCAACAGCACAACAATATCAATCCACCAATGTAACCTTTCCCTCTCCACGGATGCTGCTTTCTTTCCCTCACTTGGTTTCTCCTTTCATGTCTGATTTGATGTTAAATTTATCCGCTCTTCCTAGTGTTGTTTATTTCACAATCCTTCAACCCGATTGATTGAGTAAGTGCACTTTTAGGTTGCCCCCTTCATTCAGTCCCCGCAGATGCCTGGTGTCCCTCACTGGGAAGTGGTCAGCTGACACCTCCAGCAACATGCCATGCAACAAGGAAAACAACCTAAACTTGCAAGGGCATATCCAGTAAAGGGAAAATGGGGGGGGCAGCACGGTGGCACAGTGGTTAGCATTGCTGCCTACGGCGCTGAGGACCTGGGTTCGAAACCCAGCCCTGGGTCACTCTCCGTGTGGAGTTTGCACATTCTCCCCGTGTCTGCGTGGGTTTCACCCCCACAACCCAAAGATGTGCAGGGTAGGTAGATTGGCCATGCTAAATTGCCCCTTAATTGGAAAAAAATAAATAATTGGGTACTCTAAATTTATTTTTAGAAAAAGTAAAGGGAAGATGCCATAAGATTAACTCCTGCAGTAAGCATTGAATGTGTTCAACTTCTGTAACATGTTGGTAAAATTAGAACATATCTTCACCCATCATATTGGTTGGGGGTTCCTCCATGGATATCAGGGGCAGGATCTAGATGTTAGCTTTGGTCTTCTGCTTACGTAAGTTGGGGCACCATTCCCACTAGCGCCCTGAGCGGAGCCCACAGAAAGAGAATTCAGCAGTTCCACCTCCCTTGAAGACACGCTTGCACCTTCTTGTTGACTTGAGGATGATGAGGATCAGGTGGAGACTGCAGATGCCTTGTCCCCCTTTCATTTTCCCACTGATATGTAGAGTTCATGGACAAGATGGGGGGATGCAAGTCTGTTCATATTGTTGGCATCTACTGACTGTCTGTGAGATGGGGGTTGACAGTCTCTCCATGGAATAGGCCTTGCATGCAGAGGCCTGAGACATGGTAGAACCTATTACCTTGGTGGACCCCTCCATCACGTGAAAATGGCTGCACGTAGCCTCAGGTAGCTCCTCTGAAGCTGCCACAGTTATTTTTCATGGAATGTGGCATGTGGCTGACAAGACAAGCATTTGTTGCCCGTTCCAAAATGCCCTTGGATTGAGAGGCTTGCTAGTCCATTCCAAACGACAGTAAACCACATTTCTGTGGGCCGGGATTTACATGGAGGTCAGACCAGGATCAGATGGCAGATTTCCTTCCCTAAAGGGCATTGGTGAACCAGAAGGTTTTTTTTCACAATAGTTTCAGGGTCACCATTACTGAGACTAGCTTTAAATTTCAAATGTAATTCATTTCATTTAAAGTCCACCAGCTGCTTCAACAGGATTTGAACTCATGTCCCCAGAGCATTATTAGCCTGAGCCCCTGGTTGACTAGTCCAGTGACAGTAGCATTACTCACTATCTCCCCAAATAAAGTTGCCATCCAATACGCGAGAAGCACATTATCAGCGTAGGGCTCAGCTTGGGCCTCCATTCGCTACTAGGGCACATTTGTGATCTGCTCACGTGATTGTGACCCTGAATCTAATCACAAATGCATATTTGCACCAATCTGAGATCATCTGCACTGGTCGAGGGTGTGGGGAATGATGTAACACTTGGGGCGCGATTCTCCCAAAACGGGAGAAATCGTAAGGCTGGCGTCAAACCCGGGCGGGTTTGACGCCAGCGCGCCCCTTCCCGACCGGGAACCGATTCTGGTCCCCGGTCGGGGCTAGCAGCCCGACGCCGTAAGCTCCGGCATCACGGGCTTAACGAATTTCGTTAAGCCCGCTTGCCGGAGTTAGCGCCGGCTGACGCGTCATATGCGTCAGCCGCGCATGCGCGGATTGGAAGACTCCAACCCGCGCATGCGCGGATGACGTCATCGCGTATTTGCGCGAAACCTGCGCATGCGCGGGCCGGGATGCCCCTCAGCTGCCCCGCGAATGGATACTGCGGGGCGGCGGAAGGAGAAATAGTGCGCGGGCATCGGGCCCGCTGCCCACGATCGGTGCCCACCGATTGTGGGCCCATGGCACCCTTGGCACGGCCGTGGTACTGCCGTGCCAATCGGTGCCATGGTTATAAAAAGCGAGGACCCTCAGAGATGGCCGGCTGGTCCGTGATCTTTGCAGTTGCACTTCCTTCACTGCCCGAACCAGCCTGGGGAAGTTGTGAAGCCTCCAAAACGCTGGACCTCTGCACCCTTCATTCACTGTAACTCTGGGGCAGAAGGTCGGATTGATGCCCGGTCACCGGCTGGTTAGGAGGCACGGCTGACTACGGACAATGGTCACTGTGGCCCACTGGCCGTGCACTACCCGGCCGAGCTTGACCTGGGCCCCAACGTAAGAGAGAGAAATATTTAAGAGTTAGGGATTTCCCATTTCCTCAACCCAACCACGCTTGCTGTGGAGCTCCATGTGTCTAGCAGCATCTATCAGCATCATTGTCGGTCTTGGATCTGGTAGTCCATGATCTGGAACGACTGCTGGAGGCGAAGCTATTGATAAACATTATACAGGCAGTCCTTGGACTTACACCACAACTGGTTCCAGGAAACAGCCTTGCAAGTTGACCATCGTAAGTTGGAACTGATTTCCCCGCGGGACCAATGTCAACAATGGTTCTGTTAGCGGGGCAAGGCTGCATTTTTACCAAAAAATTGCAACCTAAAATTTCCAGCGGGTTTTAAACATTGATTTCAAAGTCTGCTGGACGTCTCCCCAAGGTGCAGCCGACTTGGGCTCGTCTCGAGCCTAGTCAGCACCCTCCGGTGCAGTGAAGCTGAGATTATTCGCTGGTCACCGTTCTCCCATTTCTGGGCAGTTGCTCGGTCCGTTAGTGCACGGCCAGCGGGCCACAGTGACCGTTGTCTGTCGTCAGCCGTGCCTCCTAACTAGCCGGTGACTGAGCGTCAATCCGACCTTCTGCCCCAGAGTTACAGGCTGGTGGATGAAGGGTGCAGGGGTCCAGCGTTTTGGGGGGCTTCACAACTTCCCCAGGCTGGTATGGGCACAGCGAGCCAATTCTGGGTACTGCTGGGTGTTGGCAATAATTGACTCTGTTTCCCCAGCCCTTCCTAAGGCATATTGAGAAAATCAATTGTTGCGGGCAGTTCCGAGTCATATTGTGACAATCTTGCCCAGTGAAATTACTATCTCTTTTACCTTATGGAACAAGGTGCAGGGTTCTCCAGTTCCTCAGCACGTGTTTCTCAGCAGTGCGCCATTCACTGGTGGCAGGATTCTATCTTTTCGGTACTTGCCAATGGGATTTCTCAATGTAACGACCCACGCTGCCGTCAATCTCATCGCAGGAGTCCGTTTACATAGAACAGTACAGCGCAGAACAGGCCCTTCGGCCCTCGATGTTGTGCCGAGCAATGATCACCCTACTCAAACCCACGTATCCACCCTATACACGTAACCCAACAACCCCCCCTTAACCTTACTTTTTAGGGCACTAAGGGCAATTTAGCATTGCCAATCCACCTAACCCGCACATCTTTGGACTGTGGGAGGAAACCGGAGCACCCGGAGGAAACCCACGCACACACGGGGAGGACGTGCAGACTCCGCACAGACAGTGACCCAGCCGGGAATCAAACCTGGGACCCTGGAGCTGTGAAGCATTTATGCTAACCACCATGCTACCGTGCTGCATTGTTAGTGGGAAAAGTGAATCACAACCACCGGTTGACTTTCTTTCCACTGACTGGGTGGCATACACTTTCTCTCCACCAAGCACATCCTCTTGTCTTCACACATGCAAGCCCCAAAGGGAAAGAACTCACCTTGGTGGAGAAACAAAGGTCATTGATGCTCTTGTGACACTGGAACCTGGTTCTGAGGGTGACCCTATGGATGCTGACCGCCTCAGTAACTCTGTCCAGGTTTGCTTGCTCAGCCAGGACTGTCTCCTCCTCCCGCTCCTTGGGAAGATAAATTCCTGCTTCCCTTGCAGCCTGGAGGAGAACAAACGGGGAGACATGGCCGAGGCATATGGCCAGATTGGGTCTTCTTGCTGCCGTTCTGGCTGCAGCCTTCTGGTCTAGTCTTTGGCTGATTGGAAGTTGTTTCCAAGGCGGAGCAACAACTGCAGCACAGTTGTAGGAAGTGGAAAGCTGTCTGTGCAGGCAGTAGACAGTACTTCGCTATCGGAGCAGATCAGAGGCTAGAAACTTCCAGTGAGTAACTCACCTCCTGACTCCCCAAAGCCTATCCACCATCCATAGGGAGTACTCTGCTCTTACCTGGACGAGTGCAGCTCTGACAACACTCAAGAAGCTTGACGTCATCGAGACAATGCAGCCTCCTTGATTGGCTTGATCCATCCACAAATATTCACTTCCTCCACCACCGATGCACAGTTGCAGCCGTATGTACTGTTTACAAAATGCACTGCAATAACCCGCCAAGGCTCCTTCGGCAGCATCTTCCAAATCCATGACCACAGCCATCTAGAAGGACAATAAGCATATGCCACCAACTTCAAGTTCCACTCCAAATCACACACCACCCTTACTTGGAAGTGTATCATCGTTTCTTAACTGTCGTTGGGTTAAAGTCCTGGAATTTCCTCCCCAGCAACACTGTGGGTGTAACTACACCACATGAACTGCAGTGGTTCAAGAAAGCAGCTCACCACCACCTTCTCCAGGGCAATTAGGGATGGGCAACAAATGCTGGCTCAACCAACGAAACCCACATCCCTTGATGAATAAAACATTTTTAAAAAACAAGAGAAGGGCATTTTTAGTGATCATAGAATCATTGAATTTACAGTGCAGAAGGAGGCCATTCAGCCCATCGAGTCTGCACCAGCCCTTGGAACGAGCTCCCTACTTAAGCCCAAGCGTCCACCCCATCCCCGTAACCCAGCAACTCCACCAAAACTTTTTTAGACACTCAGGGCAATTTGTCAAGGCCAATCCACCTAACCTGCACATCTTTGGACTGTGGGAGGAAACCGGAGCACCGGGAGGAAACCCACGCAGACACGGAGAGGATGTGCAGACTCCGCACAGACAGTGACCCAAGCCGGAATCGAACCTGGTACCCTGGAGCTGTGAGGCAACTGTGCCAACCACTGTGCTACTGTGCTGTGTGCCAGGACTTTCCGTATTGTCAGCTGACCCCCGACTTCGCAGCCTTCGTTCCCACCTCGCTTCTGCACCTCACATGAGATCATTGACCGACCAACGTGGGGTCCTGTGTCGCTGTCCATTGAATGGCTGAGTGGAAACAGCACCCACATCCTGTGCTACTGCTGGGAACCATGGTGGGGCCGAATAGCCTTCACCTGCTCTTAGTTTGTGTGTGTAAATGTATGCATGTGGTCTTGCCACAAAGTCCAACTTAATGTTCTTTTAGCAAAAAAATCAATGATCGTGACTCTGGTTTCAAAAGTAAAAACACACAACCTAATCTTTGCCAAACTCCTAAATCATTTTGTTTGCAATTCCTGTGAAGAATAGAAGAATATTTCAGCAATTATTTTTTTCTGACGTCAGCATGCTTTGGTTCCCAGCTATAGTCAGGTTGCAAATATTTCATATCTTCTGTGCACATATTTTTCAAATTCAAGCCCTTCAGAACCCCCAGTGCACTCCAACAATGCCCTCACTGAAATCACTAATCCATTGCCTCTTACACATCTTAATCAAACTGCTCCCATTATGTCATAGCCACCATTAACTACTGCATATGCATCTGGAGGAAGCTGTACCGTTCCTACTTAATCAGTGAAAAGTATTCCAATATACAGCTCACATGAAAAGCAGGGAGAAAAATGGCCCTATTGAATCAACCTCCTTCACAATGGAATCTATGGGGGTCAGGACCTGCTGGGTTAGGGCACCTTGCGGCTACTCAGGCTTGTTGGAACAGATTCAGGTTTGAAAATGTTTTATTCACAATGTTCCTGGGAATCTGAGCTGATAATAGGGCAATGGGAGAATCCAGGAACTTGGTGAATGACAGGACTAACAATCTAGCTCCTTAACGAATGAAAGGATTGAGAGATAAATGAAAGGACTATGAAGGAGGGCAAATTCAAAGTCAGGAACAGGGAGAGAAATAAAGAGAGGGAAATGAATTGTGAGATAAATTTAAAAAAGGCTGAAAGGAATGTTTTGACTCTTTTTTAAAAAATCTGGTAACATTTTTCATAATCGGAAGAAATGAAAGCAGACACTTCTAACTGTTTACTCGCCAGATAAGGGCTGGAATTCTCCAGCAGTTGCGAGTTACTGTTCCCACAGACGGCGCATCCAGGCCCGTGGGTTTCCCGACGGTGTGGGGTGGCTTCAATGGGCAAACCCATTGACAAAGGGCGGCAAAGTTGCCAGGGAATGGTACATTGCCGAGGAAGCATGGAGCTGCGGTACCGGAGAATCTAACCCAAGAAAGTTTGATTTGACACTCGAGATGCCCCGGATCCAGAGGGCGATAGACGGGATGCATGTCACCCTACGGGCACCTGTGGATAACAGGCCGCTCTACACTAACCGAAGTGGATACTACAGTGTAGAGAAGTGTGAGGTGATTCACTTTGGAAAGAATAACAGGAATGCGGAATATTTGGCTAATGGTAAAATTCTTGGTAGTGTGGATGAGCAGAGGGATCTCGGTGTCCATGTACATAGATCCCTGAAAGTTGCCACCCAGGTTGATAGGGTTGTGAAGAAGGCCTATGGTGTGTTGGCCTTTATTGGTAGAGGGATTGAGTTCCGGAGCCATGAGGTCATGTTGCAGC
This sequence comes from Scyliorhinus canicula, assembly GCF_902713615.1. NCBI lineage: Eukaryota > Metazoa > Chordata > Chondrichthyes > Carcharhiniformes > Scyliorhinidae > Scyliorhinus > Scyliorhinus canicula. The sequence continues at coordinate 9,795,943 of NC_052162.1, read as the reverse complement.
TGTACAAAACTCTGGTACGGCCGCATTTGGAGTATTGCGTACAGTTCTGGTCGCCTCATTATAGGAAGGACGTGGAAGCTTTGGAACGGGTGCAGAGGAGATTTACCAGGATGTTGCCTGGTATGGAGGGACAATCTTATGAGGAAAGGCTGATGGACTTGAGGTTGTTTTTGTTAGAGAGAAGAAGGTTAAGAGGTGACTTAATAGAGGCATACAAAATTATCAGAGGGCTAGATAGGGTGGACAGTGAGAGCCTTCTCCTGCGGATGGAGGTGGCTAGCACGAGGGGACAAAGCCTTAAATTGAGGGGTAATAGATATAGGACAGAGGTCAGAGGTAGGATTTTTACACAAAGAGTGGTGAGGCCGTGGGATGCCCTACCTGCAACAGTAGTAAACTCGCCAACATTGAGGGCATTTAAAAGTTTATTGGATAAGCATATGGATGATAAGGGCATAGTGTAGGTTAGATGGCCTTTAGTTTTTTTCCATGTCGGTGCAACATCGTGGGCCGAAGGGCCTGTACTGCGCTGTATCGTTCTATGTTCTATGTACTCGATTAACATCCAGCTGGTCTGTGACTATCAGCTGCACATCGTGCATCTCTGCGGCCGATACCCAAGCAGAGTGCATGACTCCTTCATCCTGGCACACCCAGTGATTCCTGACATGTTCGAAGGGCAGCCCCCCCATCCCGGTTGCGGGGTTGGCTCCTGGGCGACAGGAGTTACCCGCTGCGGCCATGGTTGCTGATACCTTTCCGGAGGCCACAGACCGACGCAAAGAACCACAACAGCGATGCTCATTCATTAACCAGGGGGGCGGCCGAGCCATGCTTCTGCTTCCTGAAGATGCGCTTCAGGTGCCCGGACCATTCTGGAGGGGCCCTCCAGTATGGCGCTGAGAGGGTCACCCGCATCATGGTGGCCTACAGCATCTTCCACAACATCGCGTAGCAGAGGGGCGATGTGCTGGAGGAGGAGGATGATGAGGAAGGGCAGGCCTTCAGACGAGGAGGATGTGGGAGAGAGGGGGACGTTGAGAGGGGCATGGGGCCCGGGCAGGCATGGGAGGCCGGACAATGTCATCGCCAGGGCCAACGCATATGCGACGCTCTGATCGCCTCCAGGTTCACCGACTAGAAGGGATGGGGTGGAAAGGGTGGGGGGTACTGGCGAGGGGCTTGGACATCACATCCCAGACCTACACTCCCTCACCTCCCACACCGCCAAACCGTCCGCTTCCACACCCCTCCGTCATATATAGCTGCAGCGCTACGAGCTGGGGGCCTTGGGTTGGCAGTGACAGCGGGTCTGGTCCATGGGATCATAGAATTTACAGTGCAGAGGGAGGCCATTCAGTCCATTGAGTCTGCACCGGCCCATGGAAAGATAACCCTACCTAAGCCCACACCATCCCCGAAACCCAGTAACCCTATCCAACCTTTTTGGACACTAAAGGCAATTATCATGGCCAATCCACCCAACCTGCACATCTTTGGACTGTGGGAGGAAAACGGAGCACCCGGAGGAAACCCACGCAGACACGGGGAGAACGTGCAGACTCCGCACAGACAGTGACCCAAACCGGGAATCGAACCTTGGACCCTGGAACTGTGAATCAAATGTGCTAACCACTGTGCTACTGTATCCCGAATGGAGGATGATGACAACCCGCTCTGCGATGAGCTCTGGTGCTCAACATTGTACGCCAACGTCTGATTCAGGCCCTCAGTAGCACATTCCACCCGAGTGATCCCTGCATGCGAACTGACCAATCCATCAAACGGTCCTGTTGAATCCCTGGGCTGGAGGTGATGGGTGCGGTCAGGGCATGGGGGGTGGGGGGTGGGGAGGGTGGGGGGGGGGGGGGGGGGGGGAGGGGGAGCACGGTCAGACTGGCAGACTAAAGAGCTAGCACAGATACTATGATCAAAATGCTGTCTTTCTGACCTATAAACCTCTATTGTTCGAGGTTCAACAAAGATATTCAAAACTTAATCTAATTAGATAATAAACTTTGAATAATAAAAAAAACTCTTAAAATACGAAACCCCATCACAAAGCGATATTAATGGGAGGTCTGATATAATTAAAGGCATAATGACTTATTAATGAAAAAGGCTAATTAGACATGCGTGTAAATATTCAAGGTCCTATATTTATGCAATTGGAAAAATGCAAATCTTATCACGGGCAATATATGCTAATTGGATATACTTTACATATACAGACTAAAATTATGCAAATCTTAATCTCAACAATCCATTCATGTCCTTTTGCCATAAGGTGTGCTGAATTTCAAATGAAGACTTCTGTAACAGGATAATGACGGGATTTTGTTATGATCCCCACGGAGGCCAACAAACCAAAATAATGGGATTTTCCGAATATCCTCAAAAAAAAGCCAATGGACAAGGTTTCTCTTCTTTTTAAACATTAGCAATCAAACTGAAATCAACATAAAATAAATTACACATTAAATAGCGTATAAAGCGAAGATACATCTCATGGCTCAGTAGAGCAGGCAACTCGGTGTGCATGGCTGTCAATTAGGACACATTGTCCTTAAAAACTCTGAACTTCCTCAGGTAGAACAGAGCAATACTGTGGCATAAAACAATCCACTTTTCTGCCTTCCTTCACTTCTGGAGATGAGTCATAATCAACTGGAAACGTTAACTCTGTTTCTCTCTCCGCCCGATTGGTTGAGTATTTTCAGCACTTTCTGTCTCTCTCCAAGTACTGGTTATAAGACCATAAGGCATAGGAGCAGAATTAGGCCACTCGGCCCATCGGGTCTGCTCCACCATTCAATCATGGCTGACATTATTCTCATCCCCATTCTCCTGCCTTCTCCCCATAACCCCTGATCCCCTTATTAATCAAGAACCCATCCACCTCTGTCTTAAAGACACTCAGTGATTTGGCCTCCACAGCCTTCTGCGGCAAAGAGTTCCACAGATTCACCACCCTCTGGCTGAAGAAATTCCTCCTCGTCTCTGTTTTGAAAGAACGTCCCTTTAGTCTGAGATTGTGTCACAGAGCAATCCTCCGTGAGTGGGAGTAATTTAAGCAAATTAATTCATCCAGTTTTGAACATTCTCATCACCTGGAGGCATACAGCACACAAGGTGGCACTTGGTTCATTGTGCTTGTGCTGCTTCCATGGAAGAGCTATCCAAATACTCGCCCTCTGCTCCTCTTTTCTCATAGCCCTGAAAAATGTTTCTTCTAAAATTACTTATCCAGTTCCCTTTTGAATTGAGTATGTTCCCGCGGAACCTCATGTCCCCCGAAAGCACCGGCATTTAGAGTCACTCACTATAATAAAAATCTCCTTATCAACCTTTTGACTTTTTTAAAAACATATTATTTTAAATTGGTGTCATCTGGCTATCGGTTCTCCTTCGAAGAGGAACTGTAGAGACTTGGGTTACGAGATAGGACCGATTGACAAACAGGTAATCACTTCGGTTTTTTTCCACAACGATACAGAACACCAAATCTGGTCCAATATTAACAACGCAACATTTCAAACCACAGCAAATAGGCCTTTTGCTGCAAGATAAAACAAATCACGAGGATTAATGAGCTTTCATGCCCTCCTTAAAACACAAATTCTCTTGTATTCGTATGCAGGAGCATTGTGGCAATTTAAATACAAGACACCTCTTATCTTAATTTCTCAGGCTGTTATGCCCTTTTAGATTATCTGTCTGTTGTAGTTCATCGCAGTCACTATCATTTTATATAAGGTTCTAATAGAAATAGAGATGATTAGTTTGATATGGCTATTTAACACAGCGCTTGTTACCAGTATCTATCTATTAATAAACAGGCATGCAGTTCAATGTATATTAAAATTGTAAATCATGCAGAATAAATTATATGACGCTTTTCACTGAAACAAATCTGCTCAGGTTAATGATATTCTTGATTACAATTTCTTCCAAAAGGGAGAAATATAACTTCAGATTCTATCCATTCAATGACGATATCAACAAAACACCACACAATAGCAAACTGCCTCTCACTGATTACCTATCCCAGGTCTCAAATGATAAAGGACACACAGTTCCATTTTCTGGAATGCGCTTTATTAATAGCAAACCCATTTGTCACTCACTGCCAACACTGAAGAAGAGACCTTCAGAAAATGTGAAGAGTGTGCAGAGTGAATACTGTCACAGCACCTTAATTGCCAATGGAACCTTTGGCACATCTAAGTGGCCACTTCAGTGTTAATGCGACTGTCTCCATCAAGGACCAACTGCAGAGAGAAACTAACTTAGTTTGCAAGCCAATGCATCATTTGAATTGTCTTGTTTTAATCATTTTAAATCACTTAACCATGCATTTTATTTCTTTCATGTAAACGAATGGAGGCGGCCGTGGTGGAGTCCTGTGGGCAGAGTGTGTCCTGTGGTGTCAACAAGGTGGAGCTACGGAGGGGAGGTTTAACTGAAGAAACCATTGAGGCTCATATGGAACTTTTAAAAATAAAGACAGTTTCAACAGCACAGACAACTAGGCACACACCCACAGAAATCGTGGCCCGACGGAATGCCATGCTCCGTTGCCTCGGCAACCGCGTCAATGCATTCTACTCCGCACGTGCAATAAACGGCGTTTGCATAGCATTAACGGGCCTAACCCAGTATTCTCTGGGGCTGCCGTCATATCCCGCCCTACGGCAGGAGGAATTACTGACGGGTCTCACTTGCGGCTTAAAAATCGGGAACCGGGCGCTGTGGCTATGAAGGGGAGAGAGGTAGGACATGTTCCCAGAGGTGCGGCCATGCGCTGCCTAGGGGGGGTGGGGGGGGTGATGGGAGGGAGGCGGGGGGGGGGGGGGGTGGTGGTGAGACAGCGAGAGTAGTACCTTGCAACTCACCACTGGAACATGTTCCAAACTCAACCCTTAGTTTTCAAATCCTTTCACGGTTCCTCCTACATTCCCTCTTTTCCTTTTACGCTTCATTGACATTGCGCTATCCCCAGCAAAGACTATGGGAAAATGGGCTTGTCTCACCTTTTTCTTGCCTTGAAACGAGATGTGTGGGCGTCAAACCGGGGCAGAGAATCCAGTTTGATGGGGAATTCGGGACCGATGCCGATTCACCGATTCTCCAGGCACCAAAAAAACGGCATCACCGGGGAGAACGCCGTGCTGCCTGGGGCCATTTTCAGAGGCCCGCTCCGACATTCTCCGCCCCCGACTGGCTGAAATCCCGACAGTGTAGAACTAACCTGGTCCAGTCTGTCGGGATACTCACGTGGCGGCTGCAGACTCAGCCCTCGGCCGCCCTGGTCGGAGGCCAGTGGGGGCCCTATAGGCGGCCGGGGAGTACTTGTGCGGGGTTTGAGGGTCGGGCGTGCGGTCGATCGGGAAGGTCTCCTTTTTGGGCCTGGCTCCGTGGTCCGAGTCCGTCATGGAGCACGGCACAGCCGCTGGACGTGCCACCGTGCACATGCACAACCTCTGACCCGGAAGTGCGGGGACCTGTATCTGCAGCAAAAGCAGTGAGATTTGCTCTGGGTCCCTGCTAGCCCCCTACAGGGCTGGGAACTCGTGTCCCTTTATTCCAAGATTTTCAGGAGTAGGAGTCCATCGTTTTGACGCCGGAGTGGGGACATAGTCCCAATAATGGAGAATCCATCCCTGGGTTTTCTGTGGGAGGTCTGAGAAATTCAACTTTTGATCAGTCGCTTTATGCACGAAAAACAGACGCTGATCAATTTACAAATAAAAGGGGAAGCAAGCTTAGAAATCCAAAAACTATTGTAGGACCTCATTCTCAAACTGAATGGGAATTTTGAGGTGAAACACTTACTGATTCCCCAAAGACTGCCCACCATCTATATGACACTAGTCTCTATTTGTCTGAATACGTACAGCTCCAGCAGTACTGAGGAAGCCTGGTACTGTGGTGATCTCTGTACACGTACACACATAAAGGGTTAATGTGTAGTCAGTACAGTCAGATGATCACCAGAGGGCAACACTAACAGGGGGTATAAATACAAGCTCAATCTGTTTTCCCGCTCTCTTCTGGTGTGTTGTGACTAGAGAACAGAAGTGTAGAGTTAGCTCAGAGTGCAGGTATAATATTCATAGTTTAATCTAATTCCATCTTGTTTAATTTCATAGCTAGTAAAGGTATTGAAGAATTGAACTCACAAATTAATTGACTACTTACTCAATAAATTACTCGTTATCGCTGGACGACTTTGCGTATTCATCATCATTAAAGTTAAGAATTTCTCGGCATAAACAAATGAGTGACACTTTTACTTCAAATAATATAACAACTTCATTGCAGTCTCAATGTAAGCCTACTTGTGACACTAATAAAGGTTATTATTATATGATGTCCATTTCAGTTTCACAGCCGTATTCTCCAAAGGACAACATGGCGGGGAGGGTGGGATTCCATTGGTCCACAGCGTGTAGCTATTGAAACTATGAGTGAGGCATCAGTACAGAATGCTAAGCATTAAACGTTGGTTCGCTATGGACAAACATTTCTCTTCACAGAAGCTCATTGACCCTACATTGGTCATACAGTCAGCACAGATTCACTGTAGCTCTTAGGAGTGTAGCAGTCCCAGTTCCTGAGTGTGGGGGATATTGAAATGTAGAATGATACATCACAGAGGAGGCCATTTAGGTCATTGTGTCTGTATTGGTCCTATTAAAGAATTTTCCATTTAGCCCCATTCTTACTCTTTCCCCCATGGCCCGAGAAATGTTTCCTTTACAATCATTTATCCAATTCCTTAATGAAAGGTGCCGTTGAATCTGATTCTATCCTTTCAGGCAGAACATTGCATTTCACAATAATTTGTTGCATAAGCAAATTTCTCCTCATCTGCCCCAGATTTTTGCCAAAAATGTACCTCAAGCTTAATGTACAGAAATGCACTGAAAGTGGGAGAGCCACAATTATTGGTATGAGTTTTCACATTTCATATCCTTCATTTGCCGTACCAGCCTCCCCGAACAGGCGCCGGAATGTGGCGACTAGGGGCTTTTCACAGTAACTTCATTGAAGCCGACTTGTGACAATAAGCGATTTTCATTTCATTTAATTTCATTTAATTTCATTTTCATTTCATTGATTGCCTCCGAGAGCGATTTCTGAGAGATTCTTTCTATTTTTCCCACCGGTCCTGGAGATTGTGTGACATTTAGGGGGAGGTTTGTTGAAGAGGGGGAGGTGGATTCATGGCACATGTAGGCTGCATGGATAAATGGATCGGGGTGCAAGGGCTGATTGATCAAAGAATGAGGGGGGGTGGGCACAAAAGAAGAAAGCACTTTCCTCCACTTGTCCAACATTTCCACCTGACAAATCCCACACAAGTTTTTGCATTGCATTTCACTAGCTGCCAAAGCTCTCATTGTGTCTAGTCCCCTGATAAAGCTATTCAATTGAAGCAATCATCAGGTACCAACATTTTTCGGATTGTTTTATACGTGGCTGTTCTCCACACAGTTAATGATAGTTTTTGGATCCAAAGCTCATTGTTATTCACATGAAAGCAAAGGTTTTAGAATCATTCAGTTTGAGGAGTATTGGTTTCCGAAGTACATTAGATTCTTCCATGCTCACATTCACTGCAATGTATCTGAATAAGCTACTTCTGTGCTTGCAATCTGCTTATAACAATCCGACAGTGCAGTGAAAGATCTTGCTGTGGAGTTAATGTAACTATGGAAGCATACTATAAAATGTCCTATTCTTCCATTACCTATGGCCTCACTAGCCTACATTGGCTGCGAATTTATAAATGTTGTCCTTCCTGACCTCCCCATCTCTGTAACCTCTACCCAGCCCGTCAGTCCTCCTTCTGTACTATCTATTCCTCTGACTCTGCCCTCTTGTGCATCCCCATTTTATTACTTTTTAAAATTCCTTTATGGGAAGTGAACAGCGCTGGCATTTATCGCCCATCCCTAATTGCCCTTGAGTAGGTGGTGGTGAGCTGCCTTCTTGAACCACTGCAGTCCATGTGGTGTAAGTACAGTGCGCTTAAGGACTTTGACCCAGCGACCGTGAGGGAACGACAATATATTTCCAAGTCAGGATGGCAAGTGACTTGGAGGGGGACCTCCAGGTGGTGGGTTCCCAAGTACCTGCTGCTCTTGTCCTTGCAAATGATAGTGGTCGTGGGTTTGGAAGGTGCTGCCCCAGGAACCTTGGCCAGTGCGTCTTGTAGATGGTACACACAGCAGCCACTGTTAAGAGTCGGAAATGTCAAAGGTGTTGGACAAAAGGCAAAAATAATGTTTGCAGTCAAGAAACACAATATTGGTCCGGAGTGTTGATGGAGTTCTGTTTGGAAGCGATCGATGAAATACATGTTTTTTAAAATTAATTCAATGGATGTGGGCATCGCAGGCTGTGCCAGCATTTATTGCCCATAATGGAGCACATTAACATAGTGGTTAGCACTGTGGCTTCAAAGCGCCAGAGTCCCAGGTACGATTCCCTGCTGGGTCACTGTCTGTGGGGAATCTGTTCTCCCCGTGTCTGCGTGGGTTTCCTCCGGGTGCTCCGGTTTCCCCCCAGAGTCCAAAGACGTACAGCTTAGGTGGATTGGCCAGGCTAAATTGCCCTTAGTGTCCAAAAAGGTTAGGAGGGGTTATTGGATTTGGGGGATAGGGTGGGAGTGAGGACTGAACCAGGTTGGTGCAGACTTGATGGGCCGAATGGCCTCCTTCTGCACTGTATTTTCTATGTTCTATGTTGTTCCAACTGCCCTTGAGGGGGCAGTTCAAAATCAACCAGATTTCTGAGGGTCTGGAGTCACATGTTGGCCAGACTAGACAAGGATAGCAGATTTTCTTCCCTAAAGAACATTAGTGAACCAGATGGGTTTTTCCAACAACCGACAGTGGTTTCATGATCATCAAATAGACTTTTTAAATTCCAGATTTTGATTGAATTTCTTCCCTCTGCAGTGGCAGGATTTGAACCTGGGTCCCCAGAACATTACTCTGGGTCTCTGGTTTACTAGTCCAGTGACAATACCACTACGCCACCGAACTCCCCGGTACATGGCAAAAGACAGAATCAAAATGGCAACAGGCTGAGGATGGAAACATGACTCTGGGAGCAAGGTGGTGAATTAACATGAAGCCCAGGGTAATGCTTGTGGAGCGAGTGGGGGTGTTCCGCGTGGTCATAGATCCGACTGGATACAAGAGTTGATCAATGGACTATTCCAGAAGGATCAATAGCTTTATTGATTGACAAGTTCCCCATGAGTGTGCGAGTGAACTGCTAAAGAAGCAGCACTGCTGACTGTCAAGAGTTTGATATGATCGACTACATGTAAAGATTCAGAGGAAAGCCTGAGCCTTTTATATCCTGCTGTGCCATATCATAAATAGGCCAGGGGGGGTTTGCCTTCATTTTCAGTGTTTCAAACACATTTCCTGTGCAGTGCATTGATTTTCATTCCTTTCTATTTCCTGAGAGACTGTAGCTTTTCTGGGGCAGCAGGTTGCTTTGTGGTGAATGTGCTTTTACAAGGGCGGCCAGTTATTTTGACCTATTTGAACAAGGGCAGCAAATCTGTCGGCCAGTAGTTTAAACTGTCAGGCGACGTTTGACTCAAGCCACTTTCATTATCAGCAGCTCCCACACTGAGCCACAACGTTGACTTGTTCTCTTCTTTGACACCCGCAGGGAAAGAGGAAGAGGAGCTGGCATCGAAATGTTGGAACAGAGGAATGGGAATAGGCCACTTACATACATACACAAAGGGTAGGAGCAGGAGGAGGTCTTTTGGCCCTTCGAGCCTGCTCCGCCATTCATCACGATCATGGCTGATCATCCAACTCAACAGCCTAATCCTGCTTTCTCCCCATAGCCTTTGATCCCATTCTCCCCAAGTGCTATATCCAGCCGCCTCTTGAATATATTCAATGATGTAGCATCAACTACTTCCTGTGATAATGAATTCCACAGGCTCACCACTCTTTGGGTGAAGAAATGTCTCCTCATCTCTGTCCGAAATGGTTTACCTCGAATACCTGGTTCTAGACACACCCGTCATTGCTGACATCTTCCCTGCATCTACCCTGTCTAGTCCTGTTAGAATTTTATAAGTCTCTATTAGATCCCCCCTCATTCTTCTGAACTCTAGCGAGAACAATCCCAACCTAGTCAGCTCTCCTCATATGACAGTCCCGCCATCCCTGGAATCAATCTGGTAAACCTTCGCTGCACTCCCTCGAGAGCAAGAACATCCTTGCTCAGAGAAGGAGACCAAAATTGCATGCAATACTCCAGGTGTAGCCTCACCAAGGCCCTGTACAACTGCAGCAATACATCCCTGCTTGTATACTCGAAACCTCTCGCAATGAGGGCCAACATACCATTAATCTTCTTTACCGCCTGCTGCACCTGCATGCTTACCTTCAGCGACTGGTGCACAAGGACACCCAGATCCCGCTGCACACGCCCCTCTCCCAATTTACAACCATTCAGGTAGTAATCTGCCTTCCTGTTTTTTTCTTCCACAGTGAATAACCTAATACTTATCCAAATTGAACTGCATCTGCCATTGATTTGCCCACTCACCCAACCTGTCCAGATCATGCTGGAGGGTCCCTGCATCTTCGTCACAGTTCACCCTCCCACCCAACTTGGTATCATCTGCAAACTTTCAGATGTTATATTTTGTTCCCTCATCCAAATAATTAATATGTATTGTGAATAGCTGGGGTCCCAGCACCGATCCCTGTGGTACCCCACTAGTTACTGCCTGCCAATTTGAAAAGGACCCATTAATCCCTACTTTTTGTTTCCTCTCCGCCAACCAGTTTTCTATCCACCTCAATACATTCCCCAATCCCATGCGCTTTAAATTTGCACAATAATATCTGATCCGGGACTTTGTCAAACGCCTTCTGAAAGTCCAAATATACCACATCGACTGGCTCCCCCTTGTCAACTGTACTGGTTACATCTTCAAAGATTTCTGATGCGGCACGCCATCGTGATTCTCCGTTTTCGCCGGCTGGTCAATGGGGTTTCCCATTGTAGGGCAGCCCCATGCCGTCGGAAACCCTCCGGGTTGCCGGTAAAACAGAGCATCCCGACGGCGGAGAATTCAGCCCGTGGTTTCCAGAACGGTTGACAGAACTCGAGATGAGTTCTAAGAAGACCTTTGTGTAGCTGACAGCTGACTTCTGGTCGTTGTATTTTGGTTCTTTCGTTAGAGTTGTCCTGATTATTTCCCGCCTTTGTATATATCATTTTAATAATCCATGTACATGGACCCCTGAACCACTCCACTCACCTCCCCCAGTCCCTTGACCCTCAACAATTTCTTGCTTCTCAAGTACCCAGTTCATTTCTTTTCGGTTCGAAGTGGACCACTCCACATTTGCCCGGATTGAAATGCACTGGCCTCCAGACTTTCGAACTTGTTCCCTCATTCAGAATCACAGAATTACAGGATTGCTACAGTGCAGAACGAGGTCATTTGGCCCATAGTGTTGTGCTGGCTCTAGAAATGAGCTGTCCACCTCATGCAATTCACCAATATTCTCCCTGCACATTCTTCCTTTTCAGATAATAATCCAATTTTGCCTTGATAGCTTCAATCGAACCAGCCTCCACCACAGTACCAGACAGTGCGCCCAGATTGGAACCACTCGCTGTGTGAAAGCGTTCCTCCTCATGCTTCTTTTGCCAACTAACTTAAATCTGTGTCCTCTCGTTCCTGATCCTTCCACCATTGGGCACAGTTTCTCCCTATTTACTCTGTCCAGACTCCTCAAGATTCTGATTTTGATCAGCTCTATCAAATCTCCTCCCAACCTTCTCTTCTCCAAGGAAAACCATCCCAACTTCTCCAATCTATCTGTGTAACTAAAGTTTGTTATCCCTGGAGCCATTCATGTGAAGCTACAACTTCACCAATGCCTTTGCACCTTTCCCCAAAGATCCCAGAACTGGACTCAAATCTCCAGCTGAGGGAAAAATGTTTTTGTCCAAGTTTAACATACCATCCTTGCTCTTGTATCCTATGCCCTTAATAATAACGCCTAAGATGCTGTATGCTTTATTGATCAGAGGTCAGAGCTCCCACCCAGGCTTTGCTTTCTTCCAGACCCTTCCATCAGTCAGAAGATACAGAAGTCTGAAGACCCGCACATCCAGACATAGGAACGGCTTCTTCCCCACAGCTACCAGACTCCTCAACGACTCTCCCTTGAACTGATCTGTTCCCTGTAAGAACACTATTCACGACGCCTTATGCTGCTCTTACTCATCTATTTGCTTTGTTCGGCCCTTGTTCCGCACTGTAACCAATTACTATTTATCAATGTATTTTGTCGATTATTTTTTTTGTCCACTGTGTGAGTACTGTGTACGTTCCCTTGGTCTCAGAAAAATACTTTTCAATGTACTTCGGTACATGTGACAATCAATCAATCAATCCATCAATCCAGCTCTAAACCTGTCCTGCCACCTTCAATAACTTATGCACAAATACAGTCATGTCAATAAGTTCATGGCATATCTGTATTTTAATTCGCCCGCCCCCTCAAAGAGGCCACACTACCACATCGCCGCACCCCCCCCCCCCTTTACCTTTTTACAACCAGCTCTAAAACAACTATAAACAGAAGTGCTGGAGACAGACACTGAAGGTTTCCAGTAGTTAACAGAGGGGTTTGTTGATGAAAGACAAAGGCAGTTAAGAACAGGCACAGAACACAATGTAACACAATATAATCTCAACACTTCGGCTCCAGGCTCCATGCTGTCCGGGCCCGGTCCTTGTCACAGGGCCCAGCGCAAACTCCCCATTGTCTAGTGTTCGCGCACTCAGACATGATTGGCATCGAGCCGCTTATGTGTTCCATCATGCCCACACCCTCAAAGAGGCCACACTACCACATCGCCGCACCCCCCCCCCCCACCTTTACCTTTTTACAACCAGCTCCAAAACAACTATAAACAGAAGTTACAAATGTTATAAGAGACAGTAGGGAAAAGAGAGTCCATCAAAAAGTATATCAGTCCAAAACTTCCGGGTCCTCGCAAACCTCCATAATCCTGCCAGCGGCTCGGCATTCTTCCGGATAATTGAAGTGTCAACAGTCGGTGGTACCGCCTCAATGACAGGCGAACTGGTCTCACCGGCCCTGATGGGTACAGCTGTGTTAGTAGATTCAGGAGCCCTGGCTCCCCTTGGCCAGGTGGAGTTGCAGGAGTGTTCACAATACTTGTTCACTCCGAGCTAGGGGTCGGTTACCCTCTGACTTCTCAAGTGGTCGACCTGCTTTTTGATGGTCTTCCCGTGGACTTGACCACATGTGACACAATCTCGATTGGACCACAACCCATCCCGCTGACCAAGGTGGACATGAAGCAAAATTATGGACCAGAACTGAGTCTCCCACCCAGAACGGCCTGTCACCTTTCTGCTCTGATCATTGACTCTTCTGGGAGGTCTGACATGCCTCCGCCATCCCCGTCGAAATGGAAACACAAGATTCAACATGGTTCTGAACGGCCCATGAGCAGCTCAACGGATGTGACCCCCCATGGTGGAGTGGGAGGTCGAGTTATACAACAACAAAAAATTTAGCGAACCACTGGAAAAGTGGTTGATCAGATTGCTTTCTCATTGCATTCTTGAAGGTATGAATGGCCCTCTCAGCTAATCCGTTAGGCATTGAGTGGTACGGGGGCCGTCCTTGTATGTCATAGGCCAATTGCTCATACAAAAACCTGGAAATCATAGCCAGTAAAAGGGGTTCCATTTTCCGAAATGATAGGCTCAGGAAGTCCATGATGGCAAACACTTGGTGCAAGGCATCCACTGTGGTTGCTGAGGTGGTTGTTCCCATCTCTTGAACCAATACCCATTAATAGTGAGCATCCACCAGGACTAAAAACATCTTGCCCATAAAAGAGCCGCGTAGTCAACATAGACCCATGTCCATGAGTGACCTGGCCGTTCCCAAGGGTGAAGAGTGGCGGACAGCAGTTGCATTTGGCAAGGTGGCAGCATTGCACCAATTATTCAACGGCTCTATCTATTCCTGGCCAGCAGAGAGAGTTGTGTGCCAGCATCTTTATCTTTGTCTGCTCTGAATGGGCACCATATGGCTCATGTAGGAGGGGCCCCTTGTTGGAGGAACGACTACTCGCGACCCCCGCGGAATCACGTCATCCTCACAGGTCAACTTGCCCTAATGGTGGAGCAGGTCCTTAGTTGTTCATATTTCTCATTGTGCCTCCCGGTCTGTAGAATGATTTTCAGCATTAATGATTTGGGGCCTCTCTGGATCCACTTGCAGGTGTGCCCGACAACACTGGTAGAGGGTCTAGGACGTTCAATGCCTGTATGCTTTCCTGGCGTACTGGTGACGGCAGAATTCTCTTTGGCACCATATAAAAGCCCTCTTTCTCAATCTGGGCATACTTCCGTCCTGCTTCTGAAAGGTTCCTCGAGGCAAAGCCAATAGGCTCAGAACCATCTCCCATTCTGTGGGATAAAATTGCCATCAGGGGACGTGTCATATGTCAGCATGGTCGGTTTTCTCAGATCAAAATGCACCACGTGTTTGAGAACTTTCAAGGCTTGCTTTGCAACTCCAGAAGCTTCCTCGCGTGTTCCACCACTGACGCTACTTTAGTAGCTGGTGTAATGATGCCAATGTTCTGGCTAAACTCGAAATGAACCTTCCATAATAATTTACCGTACCAAGGGCAGATTTGAGGTCACTGACATTTTTTGGGTGTAGAGGCTTCGCATATAGCCTTGACCTTTTCTTCCAGGGGATGCAACCCTGTTGCATCAACGCAAAATCCTCAAAATGTCACTTCTGCGTCCTGGAAAGTACACTTTTAGCATCTGAGGTGGACCCCGTGTCCCAAAACCTCTTTAAAACGCTCCTTCAGGCCTGACACGTGTTCGTAACGGGTAGTGCCGAAGAATATCGCTTCATCAAAGTAGACCATAACCTTTGGAATTCCCTGGAGGAGATATTCCATTGTACACTGGAAAATAGCGCAGGTTGAAGTGGTGCTGAATGGTAGACTTGTAAACTGAAAGAGGGCCTTTGTGGGTATTTATTGTGGCAATCATCTGACAGATTTTGTCCAATTCTAGTTGCAGGTAGGTGTGACAAAGGTCCAAATTTGAATCTATAAGACACTCCGCCAGCTTAGCATATAGGTTCTCGATCTAAGGCATCGGGTACTTATCGATCTGGGAAGCTTGGGGTGCGATTCTCCGACCCCCACGCCGGGTGGGAGAATCGCGGGAGTGCCGGGCGAATCACGCTACGCTGCCCTGGCACCCCCACGTGATTTTCCCACCCCCCCCCCCAAAATGGCGTGTCGCGTTTTGCGACAGGCTGCTCGGAGAATCGCCGCTCCGGTCGAGCGGCGATTCTCTGGCCCAGATGGGCCGAGCGGCCTGCCGAATCTGACCAGTTCACGCCGGCGCCAACCACACCTGGTCGCTGCCAGGCTGAACATCGCGCGACCGCTGCGTGTGGGGCCTGTGGGGGGCAGAGGGAGGGTCGAGCACCAGGGGAGTGCTCAGGAGGGGTCTGGCCCACGATTGGTGCCCACCGATCGTCGGTCCGGCGTCTCTGAAAGACGCACTCTTTTCCCTCTGTCGCCCCGCAAGATCAATCCTCCATGTTTTGCGGGACAGCGGAGGGGAAGACGGCAACCGCGCATGCGCGGGTGACGTCATTTAGGCGTCGCCGGCCGTGTCATTCAGGCCGCGCTGCTTTGACGCAAGTGTCAAGGCCCGGCGCGCGAGATTGATGCGCCACCGCTCCTATAGGGGGCGAGGAGCGGCCTCCCACGCCGGAGTGATACACTCCAGGTTTCACTCCAGCGTCTGCACCTTGGGCGAGATTCTCCGCAAATGCGGAGAGTCGTAAAGGCTGCTGTGAAACTGGCCGTGTTTCACGGCAGCCTTCACGCCCGTTCCCGGGACCCGATTCTCCCCCCCCATCGGGGCTAGGAGCGGGACCCCGGGAATCACGGCATCGCGGCCTTAACGACCGTCAAGATGACGCGCGGCTGGCGTCTGTATGAAAATGAAATGAAATGAAAATCGCTTGTTGTCACGAGTAGGCTTCAATGAAGTTACTGTGAAAAGCCCCGAGTCGCCACATTCCGGCGCCTGTCCGCGGAGGCTGATACGGGAATCGAACCGTGCTGCTGGCCTGCTTGGTCTGCTTTAAAAGCCAGCGATTTAGTTCAGTGAGCTAAACCAGCCCCAGAAATGAAAATCGCTTATTGTCACGAGTAGGCTTCAATGAAGTTACTGTGAAAAGACCCTAGTCGCCACATTCCGGTGCCTGTTCGGGGAGGCTGTTACGGGAATTGAACCGTGCTGCTGGCCTGCTTGGTCTGCTTTCAAAGCCAGCGATTTAGCCCTGAGCTAAACAGCCCCGCGCATGCGCGGGAGACGTCATCACGCCATTGACGGAACCCATGCATGCGCGGTTCCGCATTTCTCCACCGCCGCCCGACAAGATGTGGCGGCTTGATCTTGTCGGGCGGCGGAGGGGAAATAGTGCGTCCCTTTTGGACCCAGGCCCGACGATCAGTGGGCACCGATCGCTGGCCTGTCCCCTCCCGAGCACAACGGTGGTGCTCCCGCCCCAGACGTGCCACTGGATGCCCCAAACGGGCATCCAGCGCCCGTTTTTACGACGGCAGCAAGCAGGTGTGTTTGCTGCAGTGAAAAAACAGGCGTAAAGGCCCGGCCGCTCGGCCGCGGAGAATCGCCGCTCGCGATCCGTGGGTCGGGAGAGGGGGGGGGGGGGAGAATAGCGGGAGTGCGCAAAAAATGTCGGGAGGCCCTCCTGCTATTCTCCTAACCGGCGTGGGCAACGGAGAATCGCGCCCATAATGTCAGCAGATGCTGTATTCCAAGGGGAGGGGGAGGGGGGTTAGTTGTTGTATGGTTGTGGTGTGTGAAGATTGAGATGGGGGGGAGGAAATGTTTATTATACCATGTTAATGTCATTGTCTATGTTATTTTTATAAAAATTTTCAAATACCTCAGTAAAAATATTTTTTAAAAAAGGATGGGCAACCGCACCTCCTCCACACTAGCCTGAACATTGGAGCCTCGCAAGGATGTGTGCTTAGTCATCTACAGTACTCCCTATACACACACGACTGTGTGGCAAGACTTAACTCCAACTCAATCTATAGGTTTGCGGATGATATGACTGTGGTGGGCCGTATCTCAAACAACGATGAATCAGACGACAGGTGGGAGATAAATTATTTGGTTGCATTGTGTACCGAAAACAACCTCTCTCTAAATGTTGGAAAGACCAAGGAACTGACCATCGACTTCAGGAAGCTCAGTACGACGCACACTCCTGTCTGCATCAATGGCTCCGAAGTGGAGATGGTTGATAGCTTTAAGTTCCTGGGGGGTCACCATCACCAACAGTCTGTCCTGGTCCACTCACATTGATGCAACAGTCAAGAAAGCTCAACAACTCTACGTCCGACGGACGTTAAATAAATTTGGCATGTCTGCATCGACTCTCACAAACTTCTACAGGTGTGCGATACAGGTGATCCGGCTGCATCACAGCCTGGTATGGCAACTGCTCAGTCCAAGATTGCAAGAAACTACAGAACGTGGTGAACTCAGCCCAACACATCTCACAAGCTTGCCACCCCCACATTGATTCTGTATACACCTCCCGCTGCCTCAGGAAGGCAGACAACATTGTCAGAGATCCCTCTCACCCAGGCTTTGCCTTCTTCCAGACCCTTCCATCAGGCAGAGGATACAGAAGTCTGAAGACCCGCAAATACAGACATAGGAACAGCTTCTTCCCCACAGCTACAAGACTCCTCAATGACTCCCCCTCGGACTGATCTGTTTCCTGTAAGAACACTATTCATGATGCCCTATGCTGCTCTTGTTCATGTATTTGCTTTGTTTGGCCCCTTGTTCCGCACTGTAACCAATCGCTGTTTGTCAATGAACCATTGTCAATGTTCTCTGTTGATTATTCTTTTTGTCCACTATGTACGTACTGTGTACGTTCCCTCGGCCGCAGAAAAATACTTTTCACTGTACTTCGGTACAAGTGACAATAAATTAAATCAAATCGCATCAAATCAAGAATGATCTGCTTTGAGAACAGGGATATTGGTGCCATCCATTTGAAAAACTGAACCAGCTTGACTGCTGCCAGTTTCCAATCTCTCGAGCTCTGCTTGAACTTTCTGATGCAGTGCGTGTGGCATTGGTGTGGTTCTGAAGAACGTGGGTGGAAAATCCAGATCGACAGATATCTTGCCTTTTATGCCCTTAATCCGGCCCAACATCTTGTGAAAAGTGTCTTCACTCCTCCTGAGAAGATCCTGGCGGACGCCATTGGATACTTTGAAAATTTCCAGCAATTGAGTCTAATCTCCCGTCACCAGTCTCTTCTCATCAGACTGGGCCTCTGCCCTGCCACAGCAACCAAGGGCAGATCGGCCTCCTGCCCTCTGTAGACCAATGTGGTCTTGGCTGTTCTGAGGATCTTCAAAGTCTCCCCGGTGGACTTGGAAAGTTTGGCTGTCGTACTCTTCAAACCTGAAGGCGGAGTTTCAGTACGAATACATTGGAACGTCTGCTCGCCCACTACAGTCACTGAAGCCCTGGTGTTGACCTCCATTTTGATGGGTTTGCTGTTTACCCTTCATTCAATTCCAATTGGGGCCATCTTATTCAATTGGACTGTACTCAACCGATACATCGCATGCTCTCCTTCAGAGCCTTTCTCACCATGTTCAGTGGAGTTGTGGACTGCTGCTGCTGCTGTTTCATTTTGCTTTGGCGAGCTTTGCCTGTTGCGGCAATGTGCTTGAATGTGCCCCGTTTGTTTGCATTGGAAACACACAAACTCCCAAACACGACAGGTCTCCAGGGGATGGTCTCCCCTTCAACAACAGCAGTCCACGTCTTGACTTGAGGTAATGCTACGTCTTCCGTCCAGTCCTTTGATTCCAGTCCTGTCTTGAAGGAGTGTCCGGTTCTCTGCACCTTTGAGTCGGACACATGTGTGTTCAAGCCACAAGAGAGGGCCAGAGCCTGTGGGCACGATTTTCCAGCCACGTCCCGCCAGAAACAGAAACAGGACTGAGTATTGAGCTTTCACGTGGGGTTCCTCCCTCATTGTTACGGCTTAGCTTAATACACAGCTCAGCATACGCACATCAACCTGGTTAAGACGGCTTTAATATTCCAAGCTTGGTTTCATATACATGGGAAAAGATCTAGATAAATGCCCAGATCAATCTGGGTCACACTGATAAAAACAGACCAATTGCAGCATTTTCCAAAAATCAATAACCCACCCCAGTTGGACTTGATCCAATCCTTGGAGCTGTCACTTTTCTATTATCCAGCAAAATTTACTTTAAGCAAAATGATGACTTGCGATCAGCTCATGATTCAACCCCATCCAGTCACCTGTTGTTTATCAGGATCCTGTGTCCATTCTAAAGATGTTTTTCTGACATTTCCATCCTACGTATCACAGTCAGTTTCTGTCCACCTCATTGTTCATCCAGGGGCAGGATGCCAAAGCTGGTTTCCTCTTCACTCCATGGATTGTCTAAGACAGGATATTGGGGCCAACGATAAGAACAGTTTACTGAGTTGCCTGTGTAATTTACCGACCACACAATCCTGCTTGTCTCAAAAACATGGGCAGGTTAGCTAGCTTAAATCCCATCATGCATTGTGGCCAATGCTAGTAGCAGGAGTTTAAATGCTCATGACTGCCATGTCCTAAAAATACAGGTTTAATGGTTAATAATGATTACTGGGTATACTTTCTATGATTAGTCTCAATCCTCAATAAACTAACTTATGTAGAACTATTCCAGTGTTATCCTAGGTATTCAGTTTTAATAGGTCATATCTCCGGACATCCCCTTTAACCGGCACCCGGCAACTATCAGCCTTGGCGTTGAGACCCCAGCCGGGTGCCATTCAGCACTGGTCCCCACAGACAGGGACCAAGCGTAATGGCACTTGAAGGGGGGGGGGGGGGGGGGGGGGGGGGGCTCTCCCAGGTGTTCACATGCTTACCTGTAAATATACATGTTAAATTTTTGTGTTTTCTTTTTTTCTCTCTAATAATTTGTAATTTGTCATATATAAAATATGAAAACTCAATAAAGAACATTTATTAAAAAAAAAGAGACATGCACTCATCAGGACAAACACAAAAACGCCAAATTTCAAACAATCCCAACGTTTCCACTGCAGGTGGAAAGGTTGCTGATTCATTGGCCAGTCAACCAACAGGGAATCATTGGAACCCCAAGCATCCAGGTAATTCACAAAATGCATAATGCTTGAATATATTACTTTATTTTGCTTCCCATTACATTACATTTGCTGTGGACATTTCCCACCATTCAAGGTGTTAATTAAATGCAAAATGGAGGCAGAGGTGCAAAATGGGGGAAGACATTTGATGTGTTGGGTATGCTGGGTCTGCGAGGACTGCGTTTACCAGAGCAGTAAGAGAGACAGGCTACTAACACTTGTAGAAGTACAACTCTATGTTATTTAACTATGAGCTGTTAAACATACATGCACTGTGGGTCGACACTATGTTAGGTTGACTGGAGACCTGAGGCTAACCTGACCAGACTATCCTGCTAGCACATGGTAAATGTTTGTGTTGCTGATCACGGGCTCTGGCTGTCTCAGAGGCTGCATCCCGAATGAGCGGGAAAACTAGTGCCCTCTAGCTTTATAATGGCTGTGTCCTGTCTGTGTGTTGATTAGTCTTTCAGTGTGTCTGTCTATGCACCATCATATACTTGTGTGTATATTATGGCAACATTATGATCGGAAACTGTTAAACTCAACATTGGGTATGGAAGGTTACAGAATGTCTCACTAAAAGCTTCCATAGATCTTGCATTGAGCTGCATTGAAATTGTGTCGGAGGTCAGGAACAGAGAGGTCAGATTTGATCTATTCCCATTTTCCTTTTACATTGCGTGGTCATGTCTTTAGTTTATTTAATCACCCCTGCCTTCCACCCCATTTCGGTATAAATGGAAGATGTTGCAGGTGCTCTGTTGTAAATGTTTTTCACGCATCAGAATCTGATGTCAGGAATTGCTTTCCTTGAAACATATAATAGAACAGCACATTCGATAGCTGCATGTTCCAGTTATTAAACTGTGTACCGAAACCTTGATGCACCTTGAATATAATATTGAATCAGCAGAATAGACAGTGTGACATTCAATATTGGCTTATCAATCTCCGAGAAAGAACCACACTCGGATTTTGGAAAGAGAAGTCTGCCATCATTTACAGACCATTGACTCATTTATTCCGAACGATGCAGCCTGCAAACAGATAGCCAGCCAAGTTAATAGGAGATTGGAATCCAGACTTCACAAACTCACACTAAAAAGGGCCACAAAGGGTCATTTCGATGCTCTCATGAAGTTCCAGTTTAAACTTTTTCATTCATTTGTTTTGGATGACGTGCTTTCCTGCTCTGCCACCTGAAAAGTCAAGGGGGAGGGTGGGGGGAGGGGGGGGGGGGAGCGCACCCCCCCTCCCCCAATACTGGTCACCCCACGATGTGCCAAGTAGCTGAAGATGGAATGTCTGCCCCTCACCCAGGTTGAAGACCCGCCTCAAGAGAGTTAGCAGCCCATCCGACTGGCCAGCAGCTCAATGGTCCCAACAGCGCCAGTGGCAGCGGTGGCCAGGACTGGCACTACAAGCAGTCCCCAGATTCTCATTCCCAGGATAATATAGTAATCTTTATTGTCACAAGTCAGCTTACATTAAGACGGCAATGAAGTTACTGTGAAAAGCCCCTAGTCGCCACACTCCGGCGCCTGTTCAGGTACACAGAAGGAGAAATTAGAATGTTGAATTCACCTGACCTGCACGTCTTTCGGGGCTTGTGGGAGGAAACCGGAGCACCCGGAGGAAACCCACGCAGACACGGGGAGAACAGGCAGGCTCCGCACAGACAATGACCCAAGCAGGAATCGAACCTGGGACACAGGTTCCCAGTGCTAACCACTGTGCTACCTTGCTGCCCCGTGTCGGGGAGCAGGTAAGAGCTGGGGACAGGGCTGGGAGAAGGGAATGGGAATTGAGGTTCACGGTGGTTGGGGGGGGGGGGGGGGGGGGGGGGGGGAGTTTCTTAATAGAAAGGCCAAGGCTGGGAGAGCCATTGGGTTACAGGCTTGGGGGAGGGCCCAATGTAGAAAGGAATCCCTGCGGGCGGTGCTCACCCTTCCTGCACAAGGTCTGAACGTGGTGACCCGCCAGGCATCTTTCCTGCCTCTGAACATCTCCTAGCAGCCTCACGATTGAGTCGGGTGGAAAACAGCCCTCAAGTGGTCAACATCAGGTCACACACCGCAATAATTGGCTACTTAAAGGCCTCAGTTGTGACGAGGATGGGCTGTCCCCCTCGCTTCCAAAACTGTGAGGGTCTGTAAAATTCTGCCCGTAAAGGTTCTGGAAAAACACAACAGCTATTGCATCTGTGAAGAGAGAGACAGAGTTAATGTGCTGGGGTTTGTCCCTCTCTGTCATTGGTTTGAAGATGACTGGGGGCCAAGCAAAATCCAGGGGGTGGCCAAAACTGAAAGAAGTTGGTTCCTGTGCCATTGCTGACTGGAACTCTTTGCCGCAGAAGGCTGTGGAGGGCAAATCACTGAGTGTCTTTAAGACAGCGATAGATAAGTTCTTGATTAATAAGGCGATCGGGGGTTATGGGGAGAGGCAGGAGAATGGGGTGAGAAAAACATCAGCCATGATGGAATGACGGAGCAGACTCGATGGGCCAAGTGGCCTAATTCTGCTCCTATGTCTTATGGTCTTATGGAACAATGCACTACTTTTTTGAGTTCGGGAACAATATGTCACATAAGACACGGAGATGCATTATCTTATTCAGATAGCAATGTGTCCTTTTAAACTTGTTCTGGCTAATTGCCGAGGGGAGATGGTGGTGTAATCATAATTCTCTTCAACAAAATTGACACTCAGCCTATGCTCTGGGAGCATGGGTTCAAATCCCACCATGGCAGCTAATGCCATTTTAATTCAATTAATAATGCCGAAATAGAAAGCTCATCTCACTGAGGTGATCATGGCAACAATCATTGATTGTTGTAAAACTCCTATCTGGGTCAAGAAAGACATTTCGGGAAGGAAATACGCCATTCTTACCCAGTCTGGCCTGCATTTGACTCCAGATCCACAGTAACAAACTACTAAATAGCTTAATAAAGGCTATTTGGGATGGGCAACAAATGCTGGCCTTGCCAGCGTTACCCGTGTCCCATGAAAAGGTAAGAAAACAAAGTTGCAGGAATGTATATTTTTATGTGGGAATATGGTATTATTCTATGAAGACGGCTCTGATTGCTAATGATTCAATTAAGCTGATTAAAGGTTACAAGAGACGGGAGTAGGAATTCTCCGGTTGGGATGCCAGTGCTGACCCCCGAACTGAATCGCGAGTGTTCTGTGTGGACAAAAGCGGTGCCAGTCCCGAAGCAATTCACATCCCGTTAATGGGCTAGCACCGGTGTCACGTGGAGCTTGAGCAATTCCAATGCATGCCAACCCTCATCCCAGCCAAGGTGATGGCACTGCTTGCACCAGAGCACGCCCATACTGTTGATGGGTCGGCTGGGTCCACAGGGTACCTGGGGGGGGGGGGGGGGGGGGGTGGCCTGTGGGGCACCCAAATGACCCGTGGTGCTAAGTTCACAATGGGTAGTCTGCAGCGTGCCGAGCCGGATGGCAGCCTTATCGGCAGGGGCAATGGCAGTCCACGACCGTCCACCCCGACCCCACGACCCAACTCCAAGCCACCCCACTACTCCCTCCCCTGGCTGTGACAGACGCCCCCGAGCCAGTGGTGTCTAGGGGTGGCCATTTTTTTATCTCCCCTCTCTCTCCCTCAGCAACCAGGGTGCCTGTGTCCCGATTTGAAATACCGCAAGTGAGCCTCGCCGCGGTAATTTCTCCAGCGGGAGGCGGAGCATTGCAAAAGGCCACGGAAATGCTGGGTCGGGCCCATTAATGATACACTAACGACGCTTACTACACAAGTTGCATGGCCACACTAGCGTGCGGTGTAGAACGCATTCACACCTTTGTCGAGGGACTGGAGCATGGCGCCGGTGCAAACCTCGATTTTCGGCTGAAGCCGAATTCTCTACCTGATGGTATTTCACGATTCCTGCATCGCTGGGCAAAGAATCATGTCCAGGTTGTCTGGGATGTTTAGGACATGGAAGAGTGAAGATGCGAGATGCGTGCATTTGTAATTAGGCTCTCCAGACTGAGCATTTATAAGTAAATAGATTAGGTTTAGACATTTGCATTGGGAGGTACATGTAGACTTTTTCTCAGCAGTTAAATTTCAAAGGGAAATAATGACCTCTTAAAATCTGCAATGGTTTCATAGGTAAACAGGGGAAAGTCATTAGATTTATTTGATCTGTAAGTGGAGGCCATAGGAACAGATGAAGGTTTTTATGTTTTGGGAAAAATATTTTTGATTCAATTTTTTGGGATGTGGGATTTGCTGGCTCAGCCACATTTGTTGCCCTTGAGAGGGTGATGGTGAACTACTTTCTTGAACCGCTGCAGTCCATGTGGTGTAGGTCCACCCACAGTACCGTTAGGAAGAGAGTTCTAGGATTTTGACCTAGTGACAGTAAAGGAACGGTGATCTATTTCCAAGGGAGGATGGTGATTGACTTGGAGGGCAACCTCCAGGTGGTGGGGTTCCCATGTCCCTGCTGCCCTTCTCCTTCTAGATGGTAGTGGTCGTGGGTTTTGAATGTTCTGCCGAAGGAATCTTGCTGAGTTCCTGCAGGTCACTGGGGAGTATTCCATCACACCCCTGACTTATTTCTTGAAGGTGGTGGACAGGCTTTGGGAGTCAGGAGGTGAGTTACATGACACACGGTTCCGAGCCTCTGACCTGAAATTGTCGCCACAGTATTTATATGGCTAGTCCAGTTCAGTTTCTGGTCAATGGTAACCCCTAGCATGTTGATAATGCGGGAATTCAGTGATGGTAATGCCTTCGAATGCCACGGGACGATGGTTCTCTTTTCTCTTATTGGAGTTGGTCAATGCCTGGCACTTGTGTGGCGTGAATGTGACTTGTCACATGTCAGCACAAGCCTGGATATTGTTCAGGTCTTGCTGCATTTACACGTAGACTGCTTGAGTGCCTGAGGAGTCACAAATGGTGCTGAACATTGTGCAATCATCATTGAGCTAACATCCCTACATCTGACCTTAAGTTGGAAGGAAGGTCATTGTGAAGTAGCTAAAGATGGTCAGGTCTAGGACTCTACCCTGAAGAGTTCATGCAGTGATGTTCCTGTACTGAGATGACTGAGTTCCAACAACCACAACTATGTTCCTTTGTACCAGGTATGACTGCAACCACCGGAGAGTCGTCCCCCCCCCCCCCCCCCCCCCCCCCCCCCCCACCCCACCGATTCCGATTGATTCCAGTTTTGCTAGGGCTCCTTGATGCCATTCCCGGTCAAATGCTGCCTTGATGTTAAGGGCAGTCACTCTCACATCACCTCTGGAGTTCAGCTCTATTGTTTGAGCCAAAGCTGTAATGAGGTCAGGAGCTGAGTGACCCTGGCAGAACCCAAACTGATCATCAGTGAACAGGTTATTGCAAAGTTAGTGCCCTTGATAGCGCTGTTAATGACTCCT
Organism: Scyliorhinus canicula; assembly: GCF_902713615.1. Classification (NCBI taxonomy): domain Eukaryota; kingdom Metazoa; phylum Chordata; class Chondrichthyes; order Carcharhiniformes; family Scyliorhinidae; genus Scyliorhinus; species Scyliorhinus canicula. The sequence continues at coordinate 9,770,154 of NC_052162.1, read as the reverse complement.
TCCATCACTTTACAGATGATTGAGAGTAGACTGAAAGAAAAGTTAAGTTCAAAGAAGTGCTGAGGACAAGGAAATCAAAAATAAAAGGAAAGATAATATTTAGGGGCAGATGTTGAGTCTATTTGGTGTTGACTATGTGAGGAAGATCTTGCGGAAACAAGGTTCAGTTTTAATCAGCCTTCCCATCAAGCCAAAAGGTTTTTGGCTGCAAAATGCAGTCTTGTTCTGAAGTCTTGGATTCCACCACAGAGTGGAAGTAATTTGAGTGGTCAAAGCTGCAACAATTTGCCTTGGGTATTGGCCATGGATTTTTATAATTAAACATCCAAAAGAGAGTGTTGCCTGAAAGGGTGGGTCTGACCAAGTAGGGAGTCTTTGAGCGAGAATGTTTTGTCAGACTAATTTTTACATTGTGCACGCAGCACTGGACCCTGGCGCAGTCTGCTGAGGAGTTGCCTCCAATCAGCTAATCGTGCCTCCTCTTTCTTGGAGAACCTGGGAACCAACTGGAAAATCCCAGTCAACCTCCATTAACAGTGGTCGGCACGGTAGCACAGTGGCTACTGTTGCTTCATAGCTCCAGGGTCCCAGGTTCGATTCCCGGCTTGGGTCACTGTCTGTGCGGAGTCTGCATGTTCTCCCTGTGTGTGCGTGGGTTTCCTCCGGGTGCTCCGGTTTCCTCCCACAGTCCAAAGATGTGCAGGTTAGGTGGATTGACCATACTAAATTGCCCTTAGTGTCCAAAAAGTTTAGGTGGGGTCACTGGGTTGCGGGGATAGGGTGGAGGTGTGGGCTTGAGTGGGGTGCTCTTTCCAGGGCTGGTGCAGACTCGATGGGCTGAATGGCCTCCTTCTGCACTGTAAATTCTATGATTCTATGAACAGGCCTCAATAGTATGTTAATTTTCGGAGGGAGCAGGGGCCTGTCGGGAAGGTGAGTATGGGCCTTTAAATTCACTTGCTTTTCAGCGGGAGCGGCCTCCGGATTTTTGGTGGGAGCAGGGGCCTGTCGGGAAGGTGAGTACCTGTATATAAGTTGGGCGGTTGCTAAACCCGAGACACTACACTTGTAATGTCCCACACCCTTCCACCTCCTCTAAACTAAGGGGTTGAGGGAATATCAGGTAAGCTCTTCCTTTCTTTTTCTTGTTTTTATCTAGAGGGGATGGCAGGGAAGGCAGTACAATACTCCTCCTGCAGAATGTTTGAGGTGAGGGACGCCGTCAGTGTCCCTGCTGATTTCATCTGTGGGAAGTGCACCCAACTCCAGCTCCTCAGAAACTGTGTTAGAGAACTGCAGCTGGATGAACATCGATCATTCGGGAGGCAGAGATGGTCATATATAGAAACTTTAGGGAGGTAGTTACGACAAAGAATAAAGATAGATGGGTGACGGTGAGAGGGGCTGGGGGAAAGCAGTCAGTACAGGGATCCCCTGCGGTCGTTCCCCTTCGTAACAGGTATACCGCTTTGGATACTGTTGGGGGGGGGCGGGACTTACCAGGGGTCAGCCATGGGGTACAAGTCTCTGGGACAGAGTCTGTCCCTGTTGCTCAGAAGGGAAGGGGGGAGAGAGGAGAAGAACATTAGTCATTGGAGACTCCATAGTTAGGGGGATAGATAGGAGATTCTTGGGAGCGAGAGAGACTCGTGGTTGGTGTGTTGCCTCCCATGTGCCAGGGTCCGCGATGTCTCAGATCGTGTTTTCGGGATCCTTAAGGGGGAGGGGGAGCAGCCCCAAGTCATGATCCACATAGGTACCAACGAAATAGGTAGGAAAAGGGATCTAAGGCAGGAATTCAGGGAGCTAGGGTGGAAACTTAGATCCAGGACAAACAGAGTTATTATCTCTGGGTTGTTACCCATGCCACGTGCTAACGAGTCAAGGAATAGGGAGAGAGAGCAGTTGAACACATGGCTGCAGGGATGGTGCAAGAGGGAGGGTTTCAGATTCCTGGACAATTGGGGCTCATTCTGGGGTAGGTGGGACCTCTACAAATGGGATGGTCTACACCTGGACCAGAGGCGTATTAATACCCTGGAGGGGAAGTTTGCTAATGCTTTTTGAGAGGGTTTAAACTAGTTCAGCAGGGGATTAGGAACCTGAATTGTAGCTCCAGTACACAAGAGGTTGAGAGTAGTGAGGTCACGAGTAAGGTTTCAAAGTTGCAGGAGTGTACCGGCAGGAAGGAAGGTGGTATAAAGTGCGTCTACTTCAATGCCAGGAGCATCCGGAATAAACTGGGTGAGCTTACTGCATGGGTTGGTACCTGGGACTTTGATGTTGTGGCCATTTCGGAGACATGGATAGAGCAGGGAGAGGAATGGTTGTTGCAGGTGCCGGGGTTTAGATATTTCAGTAAGCTCAGGGAAGGTGGTAAGAGAGGGGGAGGGGTGGCATTGTTAGTCAAGGACAGTATTACAGAGGCTGAGAGGACGTTTGATGAGGACTCGACTACTGAGGTAGTATGGGCTGAGTTTAGAAACAGGAAAGGAGAGGTCACCCTGTTAGGGGTTTTCTATAGGCCTCCGAAAAGTTCCAGAGATGTGGAGGAAAGGATTGCAAAGATGATTCTGGATAGGAGCAAAAGTAACAGGGTAGTTGTTATGGGGGACTTTAACTTTCCAAATATTGACTGGAAACACTATAGGTCGAGTACTTTAGATGGATCCATTTTTGTCCAAGGTGTGCAGGAGGGTTTCCTGACGCAGTATGTAGATAGGCCAACGAGAGGCGAGGCCGTATTGGATTTGGTACTGGGTAATGAACCAGGACAGGTGTTAGATTTGGAGGTGGGTGAGCACTTTGGTAATAGTGACCACAATTCGATTACGTTTACTTTAGTGATTGAAAGGGATAGGTATATACCGCAAGAGTCATATCTGGGGGAAAGGCAATTATGATGCGATGAGGCAAGACTTAGGAAGCATCGGCTGGAGAGGAAAACTGCAGGCGATGGGGTCAATGGAAATATGGAGCATGTTCAAGGAACAGCTACTGCGTGTCCTTGATAAGTATGTACCTGTCAGGCAGGGAGGAAGTGGTCGAGCGAGGGAACCATGGTTTACTAAAGCAGTTCAAACACTTGCCAAGAGGAAGACGGAGGCTTATGTAATGATGAGACGTGATGGTTCAGTTAGGGCGCTTGAGAGTTACAAGTTAGCAAGGAAGGATCTAAAGAGAGAGCTAAGAAGTGCCAGGAGGGGACATGAGAAGTCTTTGGTAGGTAGGATCAAGGATAACCCTAAAGCTTTCAATAGATATGTCAGGAATAAAAGAATGACTCAGGTAAGTGTAGGGCCAGTCAAGGACAGTAGTGGGAAGTTGTGCATGGAGTCCGAGGAGGTAGGAGAGGTGCTAAATCAGTATTTTTTGTCCGTATTCACACAGGAAAAAGACTATGTTGTCGAGGAGAATACAGGCTGCTAGACTAGAAGGGCTTAGGGTACATAAGGAGGAGGTGTTAGCGATTCTGGAAAGTGTTAAAATAGATAAGTCCCCTGGGCCGGATGGGATTTATCCTGGGATTCTCTGGGAAGCTAGGGAGGAGATTGCTGAGCCTTTGACTTTGATCTTTATGTTGTCATTGTCTACAGGATTAGTGGCAGAAGACTGCAGGATAGCAAATGTTGTCCCCTTGTTCAAGAAGGGGAGTAGAGGCAACCCCGGTAACTATAGACTAGTGAGCCTTACTTCTGTTGTGGGCAAAGTCTTGGAAAGGTTTATAAGAGATAGGATGTATAATCATCTGGAAAGGAATAATTTGATTGGAGATAGTCAACATGGTTTTGTGAAGGGTAGGTCGTGCCTCACAAACCTTATTGAGTTCTTTAAGAAGTGACCAACCAGTAGATGAGGGTAAAGCAGTTGATGTGGTGTATATGGATTTCAGTAAAGTGTTCCCCATGGTAGGCTATTGCAGAAAATACGGATGCATGGGATTCAGGGTGATTTAGCAGTTTGGATCAGAAATTGGCTAGCTGGAAGAAGACAAAGGGTGGTAGTTGATGGGAAATGTTCAGACTGGTATCCAGTTACCAGTGGTGTACCACAAGGATCTGTTTTGGGGCCACTGCTGTTTGTCATTTTTATAAATGACCTGGAGGAGGGCGTAGAAGGATGGGTGAGTAAATTTGCAGATGACACTAAATTTGGTGGAGTTGTGGACAGTGCAGAAGGATGTTACAAGTTACAGAGGCACATAGATAAGCTGCAGAGCTGGGCTGACAGGTGGCAAATGGAGTTTAATGCAGAAAAGTGTGAGGTGATTCATTTTGGAAGGAACAACAGGAAGACAGAGTACTGGGCTAATGGTAAGATTCTTGGTAGTGTGGATGAGCAGAGAGATCTTGGTGTCCATGTCCATATTTCCCTGAAAGTTGCCACCCAGGTTGAGAGGGTTGTTAAGAAGGCTTACGGTGTGTTAGCAGTTATTGGTAGAGGAATTGAGTTCGGAGCCATGAGGTCATGTTGCAGTTGTACAAAACTCTGGTAAGGCCGCATTTGGAGTATTGCGTGCAGTTCTGGTCGCCGCATTATAGGACGGATGTGGAAGCATTGGAAAGGGTACAGAGGAGATTTACCAGGATGGTGCCTGGTATGGAGGGAAGATCTTACGAGGAAAGGCTGAGGGACTTGAGGCTGTTTTCGTTAGAGAGAAGAAGGTTAAGAGGTGACTTAATTGAGGCATACAAGATGATCAGAGGATTAGATAGGGTGGACATTGAGAGCCTTTTTCCTCGAATGGTGATGTCTAGCACAAGGGGACATAGCTTTAAATTGAGGGGAGATAGATATCGGATAGATGTCAGAGGTAGGTTCTTTACTCAGGGAGTAGTAAGGGCGTGGAATGCCCTGCCTGCAACAATAGTGGACTAGCCAACACTAAACGCATTCTAATAGTCATTGGATAGGCATATGGGCGATAAGGGAATAGTGTAGACGGACTTCAGAGGGGTTTCACAGGACGGCTCAACATTGAGTGCCGAAGGGCCTGTACTGCGCTGTAATGTTCTATGTTCTATGTTCTGCACGCTGACAGGTAACCCTGCTCAGCCCCAACCTGTGTGTAAAAGGCCCGGGGCAGAATGGAGCAGTGGAACTGGCGCAAAGGCCCGTGGCAATATTTGTAGAATCTGAAGGCCCTGCCTCCGTCCCAGGCCAGTCTGGGCCCAGCACAAAATTACTGTTTCATTTCAAAACTCTTCATTATTCCATCAACACTAATAATGGCAGCATCACTTTGGGCACCCCACCTTGAGTAGGGTGCTCTTTCCAAGAGCCGGTGCAGACTCGATGGGCCGAATGGCCTCCTTCTGCACTGTAAATTCTATGATATCTATTGACAACATACAGAATAATAATCAAGTAATGACAACTTCTCTACATGGATCATGCGTGTGCCAAACAACAGTAAAGCTGGTGACATTGAATGTTGAAAAATCTCGTCAGTGACGAGAAATGGAAGAGGTAAATTTATTGCATGGGACATTGAATATTTAACCGTGGCACACTTGAGTTTCCGACAGCTCAATCTTATCAAACAAGTTAGAAAGCAAATCGCAACAATAATAATGATCGTTATTATTGTCACAAGTAGGCGTACATTAACACTGCAATGAGGTTACTGTGAAAAGCCCTGAGTCGCCACATTCTGACATCAGTTCAGGTACACTGAGGGAGAATTCAGAATGTCTAAATTACCCAACAGCATGTTTTTCGGGACTTGTGGTAGGAAACCGGAGCACCCGGAGGAAACCCACACAGACACAGGGAGAACGTGCAGACTCCACACAGACAGTGACCCAAGCCTGGAATCGAACCTGGGACCCTGGCTAACCACTGTACGGTTGTGGGCGGCACAGTAGTTAGCACTGCTGCCTCACAGCGCTGAGGATCTGGGTTCGATTCTCACTCTGGGTCACTATCTGTGTGGAGTTTGCACATTCTCCCCGTGCCTGCGTGGGTCTCACCCCCACAATACAAAGATACCTAGGGTAGGAGGATTAGCCACCCTACAATTGCCCTTTAAATGATAAAAAATGAAGTGGATACTCTAAATTTTTGAAAAAAGAAAGTAAATACGGTTTAGATATTATTCATGCAATATTGTGCAACTCACATTTGATACAAAAAACATAACATTTGAAAAAGCAAGATTTGTTCTCGCTGCAAATGCACATGCACTGGACTGGCAGTCGGGGCTTAGCGGGGAGCACATTCGCCTGTTGAGTCAGGACGTTGCGGGTTTAAGCCCCGCACCAGGGAATGAAATCCGGACTGGCATTCCCTGTGCAGTGCTGAGGGAGTTGCTGCACCGTCAGAGTTGCTGTCTTTCGGATGAGGTTGTTGAACCTGTCCTCACAGGTAAGCAGATAAGATCCCAAGGCCCTATTCTGAAGGTGAGTGGAGCTGTTCTCCCCAGGGTCCCTCAAACAACAGCGCTTAAAAATTCAGCTGGATCATTATCACATTGCAGAGTGCAGTTTGGTTTATGTGTTGCCTAGATTACAGCGAATGCCACATTTCAAAAAATACTTTATTGACTGTAAAGCACGTGGGACATTCTAAGGTTATGAAAGGTGCTGTATAAAATGCAAATATTTCTTTTTTCTAGATCCACTTAAATTCTGCCTCTGGTGTCAATAATTTAATTTTATTCCACTTCTTCGTGACTCATGGTCATTACTCATATTATACGCTTTAGTTTAGTGCAAGTGTCAGGGATAATGACACCAATGAACAACATCATTCATAAATATTACATACGTGTGTTATATTTATAACTCTGCTGTATCATAAATTGATGTGTTGTCTACAAGACTTCCTGTTAATGCATTTTTACCCATATTGGATTAATGCAGGTGGATCAATTTAGCTTCATATTTTATTCAACGTTTGGAAATCTGTGTATTTCAAAAAAATACTCAGATGGGTATTTGAGATCCTGAATGCAGCCGAGAATAGAGACTTTGCATCGTGTATTGATTAACAGCGGAGCTGAACCATGGCCATTAGCGCTGCTAGATTGTTGCAAAAATCCAACTGGTTTACTTACCTCTGCTCTTATGGGAAGAGAACCTTCTGTCCCTGACCCAGTCTGGCCTGCACATGACGCCAACCCCCACATAATAGGATAGGTTTTGACACTTGGACAACACGGTGGCGCAGTGGTTAGGATTGCTGCCTGACAGCACCCAGGGACCCGGTGCGCTTGTTACCTTGGGTGACTGTGTGGAGTCGGCACTTTGTCTTCTCGTCTGGGTGGATTTCCTCTGGGTGCTCCGGTTTCCTCCCAGAGTCCACAGATATGCAGGATTGGCCATGATAAAATGCCCCTTTGTTTCCAAAGGTGTGCGGGTTAGGTGGGGTTATGGGGATAGGGTGGGGGTTTCGGCCGAGGCGGAATGCTCTTTCAGATGGTCAGTGCAATGGGAAAAAATGGCCTCTTTCTGCACGGAAGGGATTCTACAGACTCATCAAGTGGACTGCAGGGTGGCAGTTAAACAAAATGCAACTCGGTAGATTGAAGCTTTAAAATCAGACTGCAGTTTTCTCCACGGAAACTTGGATGGGAAGGGTGCGGAGACAGCCCCAGAATTTAAAAAAAAGTTTTCTTCTGTTCCACTGGATCCCATAAGAAATAACCGGGCACTTGATTGGTCTGACCTCTTTGATTTCATTGCCCCGGGACTGGAAGGAGTGAGCACAACTCAAGGTCCAACCATTCTCGAGCGAAAGGGTGCATTAGGTAGACAAAAGATAGTTTTAAGGAATTTATATTTGTGTTGGTAAATAATAGAAATAAGGGGCGGGATTCTCCGGTCACCAGCCGTGTGTTTCTCGGTGGAATACCATTCGCTGGCGGTGGAATCCTCTCTTCCCGCTGCTTGTCGATGGGATTACCCATTGAAACCACCCCACACTGGCGAGAAACCCATGGATGGGCGTGCGCTGCTAGTAGGAAAGGAGAATTCCAATGGCCTTAGAATTCCAGCCAAGACATAGTTTTAAGTTTGTTTAATTTAATATTTCTGTGCTTGGAAGGATAAAATCCATAGTTAAACTCATGCTGGACAAAGGTGTTTGTATATGTGGGTGCTGGTTTCCATTCCAATTATGATTATATTGTGCTCAGAGAGGGTTATGGTGTGAAGATTAAATAAACTAGCAGTGGTTGCAACTAGGGCAGAGAAGCTTTTAGATTTTAGTTTAACTAATTTGATTGCAGTTGGTGATGGGTAGTGAGAGGGAAGACAGCTCTCACAGCTCTGCTGGAAGCAATTGGCTCAGAAGGCTAGAGAGGGAAAATCTTTCTCAGCTTTGCTAGAAAAATAGCCATACCATGGAGTAATGGCTAAGAAATCAAGTATAGAGATCTGATTGTGTAAAGAAATGAAGAGAAGTTTCAGGGAATTTTGAAGTTAAAGGTACTGGAACAGAGAACTGTTCAGTAAGAAATGATGGGAAGAAGGTTGAGATGCCAGAAAGATATCTGAACTGATTTTCAGGTTATGAGATTTTACTGCAGTCTGTGGAACATGAGCTGAAATAAGTATGGAAATTGGTGACTGGATGTCAGAGATTATGTAAAAGCAGTCAAGATAAAGGACACCTAAAAGTGGGTGGTGTAAAATCCTGGACTTGTTAAAGTGGAGTGGAAGTGTTATTTGAAAGTGTCTTTTTAAACCTGGACTGGATTTCACAATGCAGACCATTAAGAGAAAGCATTATTTTGAGAGAAGATTTAAAAGCCTGGTTTTGGGAGTAGAGTTTGGAAACTTTCATGTGATCATCAGCTGGAGAGATTCTGAGGAAAGATTAACAGACACTATCTTGGGTTCAGAGTGGAGTGTGTGTATTTGACCACAATCATCTTGTGTGTTTGAAGAGGAAATTAGTACCCAATTTTGTTTTCCAATTCAGGGACAATTTACCATGGCCAAACCACCTACCCTGCATATAATTTCAGGTTGTGAGGATGAGACCCACACATACACGATGAGAATGTGAAAACTCCACTTGGACAGTTACCCGGGGCTGGGAACAAACCCGGGTCCTCGGCGCCGTGAGGCAGCAGTGCTAACCACTGTGCTACTATGCCGCCCTAGAATGTGTATGTTCATGGGACCATTTTATCTTAAGGCGTACTTTGTAATCCATTTTGATCTTTAAATCTGTGTGTATTTGTTAAGATGAGGGGGGAGTAAAGGAGTATTGTATAACAATCCAACTTGTCATGTTTAAGAAATATTTTTTCCTCATTGTGAAAACTAATTAGCGGTCCTGTGACTTTATTACTCCAAGTTTGATGAAAAAAAGTAAAAGTTGCAGTCTTTTGGCCCAGGGTCCCATTCTGTCAGGAACAACATCAACTGGGATCGTAACAGGCGACTGGGGTCAAATTTACTTCATGGACTCCCGATTTCCATATTCAAAGAGACCTCCCCCCAGAACTAGGAGGAGGCAACCTCTCTCCTAAATACATGGTGGGTTCTCAAAATGGCCACATCCCCATTGTTAACAGAATATTGAGGTGGTTGACCCTATTCTGAGGACACTGATGTCCCGTTAACAGCAGAGATTCTGTTTGATTCCTTGACCCTTTATGTCTTTAGTGTAATTTGGGATGGGCAATAAAATCCTCCTAAACCCAGGAACAATTCCAATTTCATTTATCTTCCTCATTTCTAGGCACCTGATTTCACATTTAATGATTAGTTATTAAATTATGGATGAAGCTGCAATATTTCATATTGCTTAACATTTGAAGACAGAGGCTGTTCTAATAAAAAGAAGACATGCAATTTTTTTCTGTTAAATTATTTAACGCCTTCCTGGGTTGTCTCACTGAGATGATTTGGCACTGAGTAATCTGTCTCAGGTCCATGCCATTCCATTTCTAGATCTAAAAGTTTGAATCCAAAGTCTTTCGTGTTAAAAATCATTTCTTCTCATTTCCCCTCAAATTTACCTTCGCAATTCATTCTGAAATGTTGGCATCCACGGACTGTGAGCAGTCTATTTCTAAATTGGATGTATTCCCATTGCAAAAAAACACCTGGTAAATTGACAACTTATCAGCGAAATATCCTGATATTCATTGATGCCAATCCCAATTGCAATGGCAGCAGGAGAAATGGGAAAGTAACGTGTTCCATCAGCATCTGAGAAGGAGAAAGACCTTTCAAGTGTGGACATTTCACGGAAGAATTAAACTGCCATTTTCTTTCTTTTCAAAGATTAGGGCAGGATTTGCCGAGGAACCCATCATAGGTTTCTTGGTGGTGGGATAGTTAGGCAATTCCTTAAAGAGTTGGCCCACCATGAGATCCACTGCGTCAAATACAGGCTTGACAGGATTAACACCAATTCGCGCCCTCGTGATTCCTGGCCCCGAGGATCGGAGAAGAGGACCCGGGGAACATGGTTCCCTGCCTGGGAAGTGGATGCAAATGGATCTTAATGACCCATTTGCATCCACCCGCTGGCACTCGGCAGGAACATCGATCCCAACTACAACATGGAACAGGAGCATCAGAAAAGGGTCGACGCCCGGCACCGATTCCATTTTCTCCCCTTTGCTGGATTCTCTGCTGCATTGGAAGTCCATTTCTGGTGGTGCGAGGCAGAGAACCCAGCCTGGAATCTCACCGGGTCCTTAAATGACGGCCCATCAGTAGTTCTGCCGGTGTGACGCATCGGGAGTAATTTTGCAGGACAACCGAAGACAGTGTGGTCAGCTGGGCTGTTTGTTCATAGCTGCCTTGAATGTTCAGACAGTACTCGCCACTGGCCCGTTGGAGGGTCTATAACCCAGCAGGGATGTCCTGGTATGGCGGATGCCACTCGTTCGAACAAATTGCTGAAAGTCTTCACCAATGAAGGGAGTGCCTTTGTGGAAGCTATTCTATTGGGGAGGCCGTGCCGAGCAAATACCCATCGCACGGCCTCTACTGTGGCTGCTGAGGTCGCTGTTCCAATCTCTTCAACATCCAACACTTTGAATGGACATCACAGAAACAGTCCATTCCACCCAACTGCTCCATGCTCCAAATGAGCATCCTCCGATGCTACTACATCTCACCCTATCAGTATATACTTTTATTCCTTTCTCCCTGACTTTGAATGGACATCTACTAAAATGAGGAACATCTTGCCCATGAAAGTGCACATGGATCTTCGGCCATAAGTTTCCAGGCCACTCCCCAGTGGCACAGGTTGGTTGTCAGGGGCAGTGTCTGCTGTGTCTGGCAAGGACCGTACTGGCGCATCATGTTTTCAATGTCCTTGCCTACGCCAGGTCACCGGATGTAGTTGATCTGTGTCTGGTCTGGATTGATACCATGTGATTCTTGCAACCAGGTCTCTCGGGGAGGGGAGGGGGGGTGGGGGGTGTTGGCACTCCCACTCGGGAACCCCAGAGTTTGACTCCATCCTCACAACTGAGTCTGTCCATACGAGTGACGTGCAGGCTTAATTGGCCAGATTTATTCTGGTGCCACCCAGTCAAAATCATGTTGTTTAACTTGGACAGGACTGGGGCCTGTTGTGTCCAATTCTTTATGTGGTCGGCCAAAACTAGCAAGGTGTCCAAAAGGTTGAATGATAAGATTGTATCTTGAGGTGCTGGCAGCAATGCTAAGCCTTAGGAAGTTGGAGCTGACTCAATGCATCATCTGTGCACCTGGCCTATGCTGAAAGATGTAATCATAGGCCGCCAGGAAGAAGATTGTACTCTGGCAGAGGTAATTGGTGGTATGGGCTTATCCTCATGAAGGAGCCGAAGCGGGGGTTTGTGGTCCGTTATTTATGTCAAACTTCGGCCTTGAACATACTGATGAAATTTCATGACACCGTAGATCATGGAAAGGCGTTCCTGCTCAATTTACTACATAGTTACGCTCAGCACCAGAAAGCGTTCTTGAGGCAAAAGCAATTAGTCTCTCTGAGTCGACCTCTATTGTCTGGGATCGAAATGACCCAGTGCCATACGGAAAAGCACCGCAGGTCAGAATGGGGGGTTTTCTCATCAGCTCAAAATGAACCAATTAGCTTGAAGATTGCAGGACCTGCCGAACATGTTGAATGGCTTGCTCCTGTGTGTCCTTCCAATGGCATCGCTGGTGGGTCACGCAACCACACCAGACAAAAACATGAGGGAGAAAAGAATAGATGCGTATACTGATAGGGTAGTAGAATGGGAGGATGCTCATGTGAAGCATGGAGCAGTTGGGCTGAGTGGCCTGTTTCTGCGACGTGTGCAATTCTATGTAACAGATGTGTCTTTAGGGTGTTCCAGTTGTAAGCATTATACAGGTGAAGCAAAGGTAAGAACACTGGGCAGAGGGAACTCCATGCTGCGAATAGAAGCCACCTGATCTACACATCCCTCACTTGACATTACACTCACGTTACATGTTTGCAATGCACTTTCCAGGGGAAAAAAATACTTGTCTATTTAGCAGTAGAATCAGGGAAGAGACGGGCAGAACAAAATGTACACAGTGCCACTATATGATCTTATTTTGAATATTTAGCAGTGTTCTTTTCCAGAGTCGGGTGTGTGTGTGCTGACAAGAGATCAAATGAGATGCTTGGACGAGGAAAAAAGAAGCCCAGTGTTTCTTAGGTTTCTTTTTGCAACGTTTCCTGGGGTCTTTCCAACAACATTATTCCCAAGTGGTAAACAAGTTCGAATGGCGAGCAATTACTGCGGGGTTCTTGGTTGTTTGTACTTCTATCGCTGCCAAGGCAGAAAATACGAGGCATTCGTCAGCTGGTCTCTTTATTGCAAGTTATATTTTGAAAGCAGGGCAAGAAGCAATGTTTACTTTTTAAATCGTCATCTTAATCAAAACAAAATAGAAGTGTATTCTGCTTCTCCCTCCTCACTCAGGACTAAAACTCAATCTTTCCCTTTGGTAAGGCTGTGTGCTATGAATGCGCTTCAAGGAGTGCCTGCTTGTCTCATTCAGCTGATTGGGCAGCTGGGAAACTAGTGTATTTTCCTTTGAAACCTTTAACTGGAGACTCATTTGTGCAAATTGCAGAAGCAAAATAAGACTGAAAACAAAGGGGTATTTGTTCGCAACACCAAGAATGTAACTCTTGAGCAGCGCGGGTTTACACTCCGTGTTCAGCTTTCCTGTTCAGGCTGAAATATATCTCAGACATGGCCCGGTAGGTCAACTACCTTAACCACTAACTGCCCTCCCACAAAGAATGACGCTTCACACTTTTGACTTGGGGAAGAAGATTTACATTTATACATTCCTGACCTTGGGCTGTGCTTTCGAATCAATTCCTTTTTGACTACATTTGTAATGTAGGAAACAGCTAATGTGTGCACGGTGGGATCACACAAACAGCAACATGATGACAAATTTCTTCATAACGTTGATCGAGGGATAAATATTGGCCAAGGCGCTTCGGAAGTTTCCCCGCTCTTCTCTAAAATGCTGCCACAGAAACCGTTACAAGACAGACTGGGACTTGTTTTAATGCCTCGTGACAAAGGCAGCATCACCAATAGGGCAGCACTTGCTCAACACTGCGCTGGGACCATCAGCCTGGCTTATATATCCTCGATACTCAGGAGTGGGACTCAAATCCATGCCTTTTTGATCTATATGGCGTGCTAGCCATTAAGGCAAGAACACTTTGGCGTAATGGATAGGCGTTCTGAAATTGAACTCGGCATCTGGCAAGCACGGTGACACCTTCATTTTGGGAAAATTCAGATTCTTCACTGTTGTCAGTGGTGCCTTTTTATTGCTTCTGGTATTAATGTTGCTGTGGTGTATTTTTCACAGCCATGTACTGTTTTTACCCTGTGGGGGAATGATTTCCGAATTGATTATTTACTTATTAATTTTTTCTTCATTCATTCACGAGATGTGGCAAAGCCAGCATTTATTGAGCATCCCTGAGAGCATTTAAGAGTCAACCACATTGCTGTGGATCTGGAGTCACATGTGGGTCAGGCCATGTAAGGATGGCAGATTTCCTTCCCTGAAGGACATTAGTGACCCAGATAGTTTCATGGTCGTCATCAGACTTTGGATTATAGATTTTTAAAAATTGTATTCAAATTCCACCATCTGGCCTGGTGAAATTTGAACCCAGACCCCCAGAGCTTTACGCTGGGTCTCTGAATTACTAGCCCAGTGACAATTCCACTGCACTGCTGCCTCCCCAGCTATTGAACAGTCTTGAATGCTCCCCTGTGGCCAGAAAGTCCTGATGTTGGACTTGAATCTGGAGCTTCGTGGTCCAATTGTAAGAGCACTACCACTGCGCCAGAAGACCTGCTTCCTAAAATAGTAATAAACAATCAGCACCATTAACAAGATTGCAGCTTTTCAAGAAGGCAGCTAACCACCACCTATTGAAGGGCTGGAAGGGATGGGCAATACATGCTGGTCCAACCAGGAACGCCCACATCCCGTGCACGAATTAAAAAAAGTAGAAGAATCACACCTATTTGTGTAAGTGGTGGAAACTGTTGGGAACATTGCCTTCATTGAAACATTGATTCATGTTCAGGGTGAGTAGAAACTGCTGTTAACGCACGGAAGATAAACAGCAGTGAGGGTTCAACAAAATGAGCAACAAAAGAAGAATGAACACACTCAGGGTATATGTAAAAAAAAAGGGAATAGAAATGAGCAAGATTGCAAAACAAATTGGGAAATAATTTTTCTATTTCTTCCAGGGACAACATAAAATCAGAAAAGGCCACTGCAGTCCATTTTGTTGCTTCAGTATCCTGGGAATACGGTATCCATATTTCGCTATTAGATTTTTCATTCACAATTCTCTCTTGAAGTTGCAAACTGCAATTAGTCCCTGGGCTGTACTTCCAGCTATTGAACACATTCATGTCAAATAATAAATTCAAAATTGTCAGCGAGGTAGCGAGGAATGAAATTGGGGGAAAGTTATTTATAGCATTTACAGTGCAGAAGGAGGCCATTTGGCCCATCGGGTCTGCACCAGCTCTTGGAAAGAGCACCCCACTTAAGCCCACGCCTCCAGCCTATCCCCGTAACCCAGTAACCCCGCCTAACCTTTTTGGACACGAAGGAAAATTTATCGTGGCCAATCCACCTAACCTGCACATCTTTGGGCTGTGGGAGGAAACCGGAGCACCCGGAGGAAACCTACGCAGACAAGGGGAGAAGGTGCATACTCCACGCAGACAGTGACCCAAGCCGGGAATCGAACCTGGGACCCTAGTGCTGTGAAGCAACTGTGTTAACCAATGTGCTACTGTGCTGCCCGTGCTTCTCTGTACGTAGAAGGTTGTTCGAACACAGCAATGCTTTGTGACAGGCAATGTTTGAGACAGAAACCACTGCATCTCCGGGGGGGACAGTTGGATAAACTAGGGAAGCAGCAAGTGAAGCCAGAGAAGTCGCACTTTTAGTCAATTGCCGGCATTTTAGCCAGGCGTCAGGGAATCCAGTTCCTATAATTCAGTCCTTTGAGTGAGGTGGCTGTGAAAAGTACTATATTAATGCAAGTCCTGCTCTCCTTTCATACCTGAACATGCCAAGTGACCTGGATGTTGCTCCACCTGACATGACGTCCGGTGAGCAATCTGCAACGTCATGAGGGGCCTGGAGAGAGTTGATCAGGGGGATACATCCCCATGGCTGGAAGGATGGAGAACTAGGGGAGACCGATATGAGGTGATTGGATGAAGAAGCAACAGCAACAGGAGTTTTTTTTTCATAGCGAGCAGTTAGGATCTGTGTGTGAGAATGAGGTGGAGGTAGATTCAACTGAAGTTTCCAAAAGAGAATTGGATGTTTATCCAAAAATTGCAGAGCTAAGGGGAAAAGGCAGGGCCGTGGGTGTGGTGAATATCACACTGATCACAGGATTCAGATTAAAATAAAGACGCTTTTTAGAATCAGGAATTGAAACTGGTGCACAGTGTGTTTAACCCAAGTACAATAAAATCATTATCGCAGAAGTATCATTTTAGAATCCATTAGACACAGCGAAAAGGCACGGACCTCACCCTTAGACTAATTAAGTTGCCGTGGGCAAACAAAGAACCTAAGTTAAAAGGTCTTTGGATTGACAGAACATAAATCCTATTGAATTACTTACTTAGAGCTGTGGCTACAGCCGGACGAAAGAATCTCTTTCAGAGATAACAGAATAGAATCAATTTAGCGACCTCCTGTCCAACTGTATAACTTCTCGACACATAAGATGGAGCCACTCTCAATGGTAATGGTCTGTCAAACTGTATATTCAAAAACACTTGCCACTTGAGAGATAACTAAATGGAAATGCCCTTAAAATGAATTGCTGACCAAACATATGTTAAAAAATTTGACACTCAAATATTGAAAGAAACATTAATCAACTTTTAAAGACAGACTGTCAATAACATTAAATGGAACTAAGGACATGACACAGCACTAAGGGCAACACGGTAGCATAGTGATTAGCACAGTTGCTTCACAGCTCCAGGGTCCCAGGTTCAATTCCCGGCTTGGGTCACTGCCTGTGTGGATTCTGCATGTTCTCCCCGTGTCTGCGTGGGTTTCCTCCAGGTGCTCTGGTTTCCTCCCACAGTCCAAAGATGTGCGGGTTAGGTGGATTAGCCATAATAAATTGCCCTTAGTGTCCAAAAAGTTTAAGTGGGGGTTACGGGGATGTATGTTGTATGCAGAGAAGTAATGGTAAATGAAAGTTTAAAATCCTCACAACTTCAAAGGCATTTGAAGTTCGGTGAGTGCGAGGACAAACCTCTTGATTTTTTTCAAAGGATGCACTGAGAACTTAAATTGTCAGCTGAAGTCTTCAGCAGAAATGTTACATTGAACAACAAAGTACAATTAGCTTCTTGCATGGTAGCTTACCGTGTAGCTAAAAAGAAAATGCCTCACACTGTAGCAGAGAGATTAATTCTCCGTGTAGCATTAGACTTGACTCGTAGGGTACGAGATGAGAGGTCAGCTGAAAAAGTGAAATGCATTTCAGTTAGTGATAACATAGTGGCTCACCGAATTGATGATATTGCCGAGAATTTAGAAGCCCAGCTTATTTCTCGTTTCAGTCAGCACAGGAGTTCTCAATACAACTGGATGAAAGGACAGACGTTTCTAATTGTGCAACCTTGCTAGTTTATTTGGCACAATGAATTTGTTGAGGATTTGCTGCGCTGCCTGACATTACCAACAAGCACGACTGGCACAGAGATTTCTGAAGCATTGACTAGTTATGTGGTTGGAAAGTGCAGGCTCAACTTGGTTCCTTGCAGAGGAATCATGACAACGGAGTAGCCAAGATGACTGGGAAAAACAGCGGAGTTATAATGTGGATTAAGGAGGCAGCTGGTCACGACATTATTTGGAATCATTATTTTATTCACTGTGAGGTATTGGCATTGAAAGGAATTCCATCCGTTCTTGAAGTGGTGTTGAAAGAAATTGTGAAAGTTGTGAATTTCATTAAAAGCAGCGCACTCAATACCAGGCTTTCTGAGGCTCTGTGTTCCGATATGGGAGCTGAGCACACACATTTATTGTTCCACACTGAAGTACATTGGCTATCAAGGGGTCGAGTGCTTGTCAGAGTTTCTGAACTGAGGTATCAAATCCATGCTTTCTTCCTCGGAAAATCTTTCCCTCTGGCTGATTCATTTGCTGATGAAACTTGAATGTTAACTATGTCTTACCTTGCAGACATCTTTTCATTTCTAAATAAACTGCACCTCAAATCACAAGGGAATGTTGAAGATTGCTTTTGGCACTGAAGAAATCGATTCTTTCCAAAAGTCATTGAAAGTTTGGCAAGTGCGAATAGAAAGCCCAAACTATTACATCGAAGAAAACAATGTTAGTAAGGGAACTGTCAATAGACTGGCAAGCTTTATTCAGTCACATTGAGTGCGCTGATCAACAGTTTTTGTCATTACTTTCCAGAGGAGAAGCTTCATTTTTTGAGAGAGGAGCGGTGGGTGAAAAATCCTTTTGCATTTGAAACCCCAGAGTCAATTATTAACTTACAACTGACTCCAATTAAAGAGTCTGAACTTCTGCGCCTCACCTGTGACAGCACATTAAAAACACGCCACAAGTCAATGAGGCTGTCAGAATTCGGGAGTAGCGTCTCCCAGCAGTATCCAGTGCTGAGTCAGAGGGACCTTGCTTTCGTATGTCAACCAAATGACCACATTTCCAAGAGTACATTGCTCCCCCAGCGCTCCCTGAATCAAACGGCTATCAACTGAGCCAAAGCTGTTACTAACTCACCAGCTGGTCTTACGACAGTGCTGTCATGGACCATTTTGGGGATGGCTCAAAACCATCAATGGCTGGAGTAGGGGACACTAACTCCTGCTTAGTTAGAATGCTGCTCCCCAAATCTCAATTCACATTAAGCCGAAACTCTGATCAACTCTTTGTGTTCCTCAGCTCAGCTAGACACCTTCACGATTATGTATCTCAGTATTTAGTCAGAATTACAACACCTCTTTATCATAGGCATCCATTAAGGAATAAAACAAACGTTATAGCAATGAGGCATTTAATTAGCTATTCGGAACAACAGGAACTCAAAGCTATAATTTTGTAACCAAAGTAAATAACTCACCAGATTTATCACAACAGCCATTAATATGTCTCACAATTGCAATAAACACACCATAACATACAGAATGTTTCATTCCCACTGCCACTGTCACTGCAATATGCTATTTGTAATACAAGCTGATTTTATATAATGGGTAAGCTAATCACTTGCCGATAAATTGTATCCAGCAGGGATTTGTTGGTGTTGAATGTCAGGGTTCCATATGCATTACACATACAATTACATGCCAGCACAGTGGAGGATTGACTGTGGTACTGAACTAGAAACCAGGAGGTGAGGTATTCGAACAGCACCAGAACAGTGGGTGAAACTGGCAAACTGTGGTGTGACAACAGGAAGAAATCCTGTAAACTGTCAGATCATCAGCAATTGTTTCCTTCAGAGAAAGTTAACACAGAATTCCAACCAAATCTTAATCCCCTCTCTGAAAGTGAATTGTGCAGATTGGTAACATCAAGGGAAGGTGTTGCCCTCAAGGCCCCTAAATACAGGCAAAAGATGTGACCTCCGCATATTCTGCACAGGCCCTGAGAGCAATTAATAAAATATACGTGTTGACAGACGTGCAGCAGACTTTACCAGCGAGCTGAATTCGCTTCCATAAGACCATAAGACCATAGGAGCAGAATTAGGTCACTGGACCCATTGAGTCTGCTCCGCCATTCAATCATGGCTGATATTTTCTCATTCCCATTCTCCTGCCTTTTCCCCATAACACCTGACCCCTGATTAATCAAGAACCTATCTACCTCTGTTTAAAAGACACTCAGTGATTTGGTCTCCACAGCCTCCTGCGGCAAAGAGTTCCACAGATTCACCACCCTCTGGCTGAAGAAATTCCTCCTTATCTCTGTTTTAAAGGATCGTGCCTTTAGTCTGAGATGGTGTCCTCTGCTTCTAGTTTTTCCTACAAGTGGAAACATCCTCTCCATATCCATTCTATCCAGACCTCACAGTATCCTGTAAGTTTCAATAAGATCCCCCGTCACCCTTCTAAACTCCAACGAGTACAGACTAGAGTCCTCAAACGTTCCTCAAATGACAAGTTCTTAATTCCAGGGATCATTCTTGTGAAACTCTTCTGGACCCTTTCCAAGGCTAGCACATCCTTTCCATTTAAAAATAAAATGTAAAAGAATACAGTACCTTTCACAGCGGAGGTCATTCTAGTCAGTGGGGAGCACCGAGGGAAGAGCCCAGCGAATTTAAAAAGTAGTTAGAGTGAGGAGGAATTGCCAGTTGCTGTGCTCATCTGAGGGAGGAGAAAATATCAGAGGATTCTCAGAATTCTGAGAAAGTTGAGTCAGAATTGGTGTCACGGTGAATGCACAGGAAGTTGTCTGAGAGGGAGTAGATTGGGTGAGTAAACAGCAATTAATTTATTTCAACAAAGGTGGTATTCAACCAGACAGCCTGGTGTTAAGGGAATATCAGGAGGAGGAGCTGGTGAGTTTTGTTTTAAATTGATGAAGTGGGGAGCCAAGAGGCAGAGCCGACATTGGAAAAGAGCAAGTGTCTTATTTTATCTCTAAACTAGGAAACTGCAGCTTGCTATTAGAATCGTAGAATCCCGACAGTGCAGAAGGGTGCCATTCAGCCCGTCGAGTGTGCACCAACCCTTCAAACGGGCATCCTGCCTAGGACCAATCGCCCACCCTATCCCCATTACCCTACCCAACCTTTGGACACTAAGGACCAATTTAGATTGGCCAATCCACAAAACCTGCACATCTTTGGGCTGTGGGAGGAAACCTGAGCACCCGGAGGAAACTCACACAGACACGGGGAGAACGTACAAACTCCACACAGACAGTCACCAAAGGCTGAAATTGAACCCAGGACCCAGCCGCTGTGAGGCAACAGTGCTAACCACTTTGCCACCGTGTTGCCCAAGTCTTACTTTACTAAATTAAGAACTCAAACTTGAGAAACTAATTCACTAATACAACTTAAATGATCGATTCAATTAAAAATTAGTTATTTAGCCAATCAAATAAACATATATGTCATAACTGTAGCATGTGGGAGTTACTGGGACTTATTCCAATCCCAGCAAACCTAAACAGCTACAAGTTGAATAATCTTTGATTATTAAAGGTGAAGAGTAAAGAAGCGTTTCAACAATTGTACAGGGCATTGGTAAAGCTGTGCCTGAAAATGAAGTTTTGGGTCATGAACCCAAGGAAGGACACGCTGATCCTTGCAGGAAGGCAACTAGACTGGCTTTTGGGATGTGGGGATTGTCGAATGAGGAAGGAATGAGTAGACAGGGGCTACATGGTCTGGAGTTTAGAAGAATGAGACATGATCTAATTGTAGCATATAACGTTCGCAAGGGACTCGCCCGGGTAAATGCTACAGAAATGTTTCCCCCTCTCTGGGAAATCTACAACAAGGTATCACAGTCTCAGACTAGGAGGTTGCCAATTCAGGGCTCAATGAGGAGAAATGTCTTCACCCGAAGGGTTGTAAATGGTTGGAGTTCTCTGCCTCAAAGAGTTTCAGATGCTCAGTCATTGAGCATGTTTTAGGCAGAGGTGAATAGATTTTTCGCCACTAAGAGAATTAAGGGATAAGGAGGTCATGCAGAAAGGTGGAATTGAGGTTGATCAGCCACGGCCTTCTTAGAATCATAGAATTTACAGTGCAGAAGGAGACCATTCGGTCCATCGGGTCAGCATCAGCCCCCGGAAAGAGCCCCACCTTAAGCCTATGCCTCCACCCTATCCCTTAACCAGTAACCCCACCCAACGTTTTGGACACGAAGGAGCAATTTAACATGACCAATCCACCTAACCTGCACATCTTTGGACTGTGGGAGGAAACCGGAACACCCGGAGGAAACCCACACAGACCCGGGGAGAAAGTGCAAACTCCACACAGACAGTCACCCGAGGTAGGAATTGAACCCAGGACCCTGGAGCTCTGAGGCAGCAGTGCTAACCACTCTGCCACCATGCCGCCCACAAACTGAATTACGAAGGTGGCTCGAAGGACCAAATCGTCAATTCCTGCCACTATTTCT
Source organism: Scyliorhinus canicula (assembly GCF_902713615.1). Taxonomy (NCBI): domain Eukaryota; kingdom Metazoa; phylum Chordata; class Chondrichthyes; order Carcharhiniformes; family Scyliorhinidae; genus Scyliorhinus; species Scyliorhinus canicula. The sequence continues at coordinate 9,748,511 of NC_052162.1, read as the reverse complement.
CCGTTCTTTAAAGACAATGGCATAGTTTTCAAAATGCAGTCACTGTTGAAATGTAAAGAACAGCGCCAGCCAATATGTGCACAGCAGACACCCACAAATAGCAAGGAGACCATGCCCATATCATCCATTTTTATTATATTGTTTGGTGGGGATTAAACACTGGCTAAGGCCCCAGGAAAACTCTCTGCTCTATTCATATAATGCGGTGGGAATTTTGTTTACACCTAACTGAAATTTTTTTAAAAACGTATTCTTTCATGGGTAGTGGGCATCACAGGCAAGGCCAGCATTTGTTGCCCGTCCCTAAGTGCTCCTTGAACTGAGTGGGTCAGTTCAGGCGACAGTTAATAGTCAACCACAGTAGAGGTCGGATTTTACTTCAACATCTCATGTGAGAAATGGAATCTCAGACAATGCAGCACCTCCTCAGCACTGCACCTTCAATATCAGCCGGCATTGCTCCCCCGGAGAGGGAATCGACCCCACGGTCGCCTGACTTGGTGGAGAGAGTGCTGCTAAACGGGTGACAAACCGTTAGGATAAGGGGGTACAAGGACTGAAATGTTAGGTTTCTGGAAGAAAAATTTGCGGGGGGGGGCGGGATTTTCCGGTCTGCCAGTCACGTTTTCCCCCCCCCCACCGCCGCCGCCTGCAGTGTTATTCTCCATTCCAGCCGCCGGCCGATAGGGTTTCCCATTGTGGCCATCTCCTGCCATCGGGAAACCCGCTGGTGTGGGCACGCTGGCAGGAGAGGAGAATCCCGCCGACAGAAATTCTGCTGTGGATTTGCCACTTTCTAAAGCTGGGGGGGGGGGGGGGGATCAGACAAGGGATACGGATGTTGACATGGAATAAATAACAAAGAGAAGATATACAAGAGTGAACATCCACACGGAAGGTAGTCAGTGCCCAAGCATGTGACGGGGTACTGCAGTACCAATAGGCAGTACCCTGGAAGCGCCTAGGCATTACTATCTTTCCCCCAAGTGATGCGCTCACCTGAGTTCCCCGGGATGACTGCCCACCAGGCACACACCTTGGAGAACCAGTTGTAACTCACGCTAACCTGCCCTCACACTGACAAGAAAGGACTTTCTTATGGGTGAAGGTGGGGAGGGGATGATGCAGGCATAAAGGCTTTGATAATGATATGTAAAAGTATATAAATTATGTTCCCGATGTTGCACCGAGAATCCTGTTACATCACTGATGGGGTGGGGACGATCGCGTCATGCTTCTACTTCAGATTTGGACAGCTCGCGAGATTTCAACTCCCGTCGTCAATCCCGCCGGCCAAAATGGGAAGTCTCCCCCTAGGGGTCATAAAGGTAAGATAGTCAATCATAAATCCGATAGAAAATTCCAGAAAGCTTATTTGCCCAGAGGTGAATTCAACACCACACGGTATGGAGGGAGGCAAGGTGGCGCAGTGGTTAGCGCTGCTGCCTCACGGTGCTGAGGACGAGGGGTCGAGCCCGGCCCCGGGTCACTGTCCGTGTGGAGTTTGCACATTCTCCCCGTGTCTGCCTCGGTATCATCCCCACAACCCAAAAATGTGCAGGATCGGTGGATTGGCCACGCTAAATTGCTCCTTAATTGGAAAAATTAAAAAACAAACACCACAAGGAGTAGGTGAGATAAATAGTCGAGGTGCCTTTAAGGGAAAGATTTACAACACGCAATGGAGAATAGACTGAAAAATTATGTAAGTTGCAAAGGGTTGGGGAGTGGGGACGAGGGAAGACTTGTATCAAGCAGAAAAGGCTAGCAGAGGCTAGTTGGGCTGAATGAGTTGCGTCTGTGCTGCATACTCGATATAACTTGATATATTTGCCAGATGTTGGGATAAAACAGAGCATGGCACAATGCAATTTCGTGAAAATCAAAGCGGTACAGCAGAGGGTGCAATCAAATGAATGGGACCCTTGGGATGAGGCTGTGCAGACAGCGAGAGTCACTGCAGGAGATTTAATGAGGATGCTGCTCTGGTATAAAAATAGACTCGTACTTCTGCTTCTAGATTTGAAAGGAATTTTGCTGTGATGTTTTCTCATGTTTTAAAGGAGTTACTTTCTGCCATAAATTTTGCAAACTGTTCCCAAGTTTCTTTTTAATGGAAGCAGATGAATTCAGTCATTAAGAGAGAGATTTTCCCAGCCAGAGTAATTGTATCTTCAATAGGGGCTGTTTAGCACACTGGGCTAAATCACTGGCTTTGAAAGCAGACCAAGGCAGGCCAGCAGCACGGTTCGTTTCCCGTAACAGCCTCCCCGAACAGGCGCCAGAATGTGGTGACTAGGGGCTTTTCACAGTAACTTCATTGAAGCCTACTCGTGACAATAAGAGATTTTCATTTTTCATTTCATTTCAACCCGTGCTTTAGATGGTTGGTGTTGAGGCTTATTGGAAAGATACAATGTTCAATGTTTATAGGAGTTCTTTTACATTATAAAGTCCCAGTATTTCATGATAGTTAAGCTGTGGCAGAGCCATTCCATCAGCAATCAATATTTGATAATGTGTCAATTAAGGGACTCTTTTGATACCGACTGCTCCAGATAGGAATCTGTTGAAGCTCCATTAAGAGGCCAAACTGCAACACTACTTAATGTTTTACAATCATAATAAAATTTACAAGGAGGGTTACAGAACTGAACGGTTAGCACTCCTGCCTCACGGCGCCAGGGACCCGGGTTCAATTCCAGCCTTGGTGACTGTCGTGTGGTGTTTGCACTTTCTCCCCGTGTCTGTGTGGTTTTCCTCCGGGTGCTCCGGTTTACTCCCACAGTCCAAAGATGTGAAGGTTAGGTGGATTGGCCATGATAAATTGCCCTTAGTGTCCAAAATTGCCCTTAGTGTTGGGTGGTGTTACTGGGTTATGGGGATAGGGAGGAGGTGTTGACCTCGGGTAGGGTGCTCATTCCAAGAGCCAGTACAGTCTCGATGGGCCGAATGACCTCCTTCTGCACCGTTAATTCTATGATTTATCCTTCCGAAACACGGAGTACTCTTGGATATTCATCTCAGTCTACTTGTCAGCATGACTCAGTAATCGCCAGCAAATCATAACCTGTTGTCTCTGTTTGAACTGTGAACTCATTAATTTTATTGTGAATGCTGCATGCATTCAGAAACTAAACCTTTGAGCTTGTCCTGTTAATAATTTTCCCTAACCTTGCACGATTCCATGGTGTACTGTCCCTTCCTTTCATTATCTGCAAACAATTATCCTCATCATTAACCTGTAATCCTATTGTCTCCTTACACTTTAATTTTTTAAATTTCTATACAACTGAACTCTCCCCCCAACTATTTAGTTTAAAGCCCGATCTACAGCCCTAGTTATTCAATTTGCCAGGACTCTGGACCCAGCTTGATTCAAGTGGAGCACATCCCAACAGAACAGCTCCCTCTTTCCGCACTAATGGTGCCAATGTCCCATGAACTTGAACACATTTGTCCCACACCAACATTTGAGCCACACATTTCCCTCTTTATCTTACTGACCCTATGCCACTGACCCTATGCCAATTAGCTTGTGGCTCAGGCAGTAATCCGGAGATCACTACCTTTCTGTTCTCATTTTTAATTTAGCACCTAGCTTCTTGTATTCCATCTCTACAACCTCTTCCCTTATTCTACCTCTCTCGCTGGTATGTACATGGATCACAACTGCATATTTCCCTTCCGACTCCTAGTTTCTCTGCAACCCAGGTGAGATTTCCTTAACCCTGGCACCAGGAAGGCAACGCAGCCATCAGGACTCTCAATCCTACCTACAGAAAACAATGTCTATTCCCCTAACTATACTATCCCCAATTCCGTTGACATTTTTCTTTTCTCCCTCCACTTGAATGGCTCCCTATACCACAGTGCTATGGGCAGTTTGCTCATCCTGCCTCCAGTTCCCGCTCTCGTCCACGCAGGAAGCAAGAATCTCAAACCTGATGGACAAGGGCAGGGTCTGACGCTCCTACAGTGCTAACTCTTGGATCCCTTTATCAGCCTCACTTGTATTTCCACACCCCCACTGTCCCTGACCACTGGCTAAATTCAAAGTTGTTAATCAAAAGGGGTGTGACTGCCTCCTGAAACACAGCGCAAGGTAACTCACCCCCTCCCTGATGCGTCACAATATCTGAAACATATTCAAACTCAATAACTCTCAGCCAATGTCCTACGAGCAACCAACATTTGCTACGGGGGTCCATTAGCTCCCACATGCTGCAGTTGCAACACATCACCTGGTCCTGCACCTGTTTTATTTAATTCAATTTTCAACTTTATTTTTATGACTGATCTTTAGTTTTCACTCTATTTTTTTTCCTACCTAGCGTCCAATCTCAAAACAACTCAGAAAAGATAGAAATGAAAAATGAAAAAAATGAAAATTGCTTATTGTCACAAATAGGCTTCAAATGAAGTTACTGTGAAAAGCCCCTAGTCGCCACATTCCGGCACCTGTTCAGGGAGGCTGTTACGGGAATTGAACCCACGCTGTTGGCCTGCCTTGGTCTGCCTTCAAAGAAGAGCGAAATGCTCACCTACCAAACACTCACCTGTGATATTCCACAGGCATGTTCACTCAATGTTGAAGGACTACTTCAGTTGATCTCCCAGCTCTCCAGCCTTTGCCTGCTCCTGCCCCCACTGACCAATGGACAGAATAACACCTGCGTCACCCACTTGCCTAAACTCTCACATTTACCCTGAACTCCACTCTCGGCACTCTGTGCTGAGCAGCAATCCCAGGGACTAAGGCTGGTCTGGCTCCTGCAAGATTAGATGGATGGTTTCTGGGTGACAAGGAGCCTAGCCCTTGAAGAGGTGGCTGATGACCCCACTCCGGCATCCAAGAGAGCACAATATAATAAGTTTCATGCATTCACAAGTGTGGTTGTGGAAAGGACAATCAGGCTGCTCAAAATGTGCTTCGGATGCCTTGACTGATCTGGGAGATTGTTGCAATATCCGCCAGAGTGTTTCTTCCTCATAGTTGCCACATGCTGTGCCCTGCACAATCTAATTCAGACAAAGAGAGATCCAGTGGAGGCTGAGAAGAACGAGACAGGACCACAAAGAGCAGTCATGAAACATACACAGAGAGCAGTCATCAAACACACACAGAACAGTCATCAAACACACACAGAACAGTCATAAAACACACACAGGGCAATTTTCAGCCACATACATAGAGCAGTCTTTAGTCACACACACAGAACAGTCTTCAGTCACACACAGAGCCATCTTCAACCACACACAAAGCAATCTTCAGTATCACACACAGAGCAGTCTTCAGTCACACACAGAGCAGTCTTCAGTATCACACACAGAGCAGCCTTCAGTCACACACAGATCAGTCTTCAGTCACACACAGAGCAGTCTTCAGTCACACACAGAGCAGTCTTCAGTCACACACAGAGCAATCTTCAGTCACACACAGAGCCATCTTCAGTCACACACAGAGCAGTCTTCAGTATCACACACAGAGCAGTCTTCAGTCACACACAGAGCAGTCTTCAGTCACACACAGAGCAGTCTTCAGTCATACACAGAGCCATCTTCAGTCACACACAAAGCAATCTTCAGTATCACACACAGAGCCATCTTCAGTCACACACAGAGCAGTCTTCAGTCACACACAGAGCAGTCTTCAGTATCACACACAGAGCAATCTTCAGTCACACACAGAGCAGTCTTCAGTCACACACAGAGCCATCTTCAGTCACATACAGAGCAATCTTCAGTATCACACACAGAGCAGTCTTCAGTCACACACAGAGCTGTCTTCAGTCACACACAGAGCCGTCTTCAGTCATACACAGAGCTGTCTTCAACCACATACAGAGCAGTGTTGAACCACCAGAGCTGTCTTCAGTCACATAGTTCCCATAGAGAGCGTCTTCAGTCACACAGCCTTGCCCAAAACCTTTGGCAGTCTTCAGGAGCTACCTCCTCTCCTTTTAAACTGCACCTGCCTGGTCCGCATTGGAACCAGCGCCCAATGCGTTCCCACCCCTACCCGCACAGACACCTGACCAGCAGGCATGTTACACACCCGGGGTGGGTGGGGGGGGGGGGGGGGGGGGGGGGGGGGGGGCTCGGTTTTTACACCCACTGTCCCGGGCGCCAACTTTGCATCACGCTGAATGTAAAATTTGCACCTAGGTCATTTCTGAGTGTCACATGTGGGCCAGACTGGGTAAGAACCTCAGATTCACTTCCCTGAACAACAGATCAACGGAATAGGATAATAAAGCAGCACTTTGCTTTAATGTTTTCCCTCATTAACTCAACATGAAAATTCAAAACAAAAATGAAAGGATTTGATGCGTTTTTTTTCAATGCTGTGAAACAGCAACTCTAAGAATTCGGTGGTGTTACAGTGCTAAGGCCTCGATTAGAAATCATTGCATCAGCTGATTCATGCTGATCAAAAGATGCAAGAGCATTTGTCACTCTTCAAACGGCACACTTTTAACAAAACACCAATACATGACAACTGAAGTGTTCTTTGAAAATCGCAAAGCAAAGAGAAAAATAAATCCAGATACCCTTCACCATTTTATCTAATCTTCAATTAATCCAGAAAGAATGTGATGAACACAAATTGAGAGGTCAAACAGTTTCCAAAACTGTGGGTACAGTAAGAAGTCTTACAACACCAGGTTAAAGTCCAACAGGTTTGTTTCAAACACTAGCTTTCGGAGCACTGCTCCTTCCTCAGGTGAATGTAAAATTCACCCGAGGAAGGAGCAGTGCTCCGAAAGCTAGTGTTTGAAACAAACAAGTTGGACTTTAACCTGGTGTTGTAAGACTCCTTACTGTGCTCACCCCAGTCCAACGCCGGCATCTCCATGTCAAAACTGTGAGTAACAGCAATGGTTACCCTGTGTTTAATTCCAAACTTCATACAGATCACTTCACTCTCAAAAAGGCCGGCTGAAGATGATGGGTCACTCTAATTTTGGGGTTCCTGATGGCCAACCAGCAGCCACTCAGGATAGTCTCTCAGGAAATTGCCAGCATTAACCCTGATATACATCTATCAGGAGAACTGGATGGCCTCATTATGTATGCTTGCATGAAAACCCAGGATTTTCTCAGCGGGTGTTCGATTTTGACAGCTGGTGAGAGCTGTTGACTTTGCTTGTTTGATACATTGAAGTGGTTGTAATAATTGGTACTTTCTGTGATTTCTTTGGTTAATGTCTCACTGTTTACTTGGAACCATAGAAACATAGAAATGCTACAGCACAGAAGGAGGCCATTCACTTCATCCTGTCCATGTCAGCCTGAGGGCACCCAGGTGCCCTTTCTAATCCCACCACCTTGCACCTCATCCATGGCCCTGAGGCTTACAGCACTTAAGATGCAGATCCAAGTACTTTTTAAAAGAGGTAACGATGTTCCCTTTGCATCTGCTGACTTTGTCTTTCAAGGTGTTCGATGCCATGAGTTTGGAAGGCACTGTTGAAGGGGTCTTGGTATGTTGCTGGTGGAGGGAGTGAATGTTTAAGGTGGTGAATGGGATGCCAATCAAATGGTCTGCTTTGTCCTATTAGGCAAACAGGACTTGGCATTAACAAATCCAAATTCAGCAAGACAATATACAGACTTGGGCCGGCAAGTGGCAAGTAACATTTATGCCACACAAGTACCAGGCAATGACCATCCACAACAAAAGTGAGTCTAACTATCGCCCTTTTATGTTCAATGGCATTACCATCATTGAATCTCCCACTATAAAAATCTGGGAGTTACCAATGATCAGAAACTGAACTCGACTAGCCATATAAATACTATTGCTACAAGAGCAGGTCAGAGACTAGAAATCTTGTGGCGAATGAGTACCTCACCTCCTGATTCTCAAAAGCCTGTCCACCAGCTACAAGGCACAAGTCAGGAGTGTGATGGAATACTCCCCACTTGCTTGGGTCAGTGCAGCTTCAACAACAGTTTGACATGATGGAGGACAAAGCAGCTCTTAATTCGCACCCCTACCGCAAGCATTCACTCCCTTCACTACCGACAAACAGTAGCAGCCGTGTGTACCATCTACAAGATGCACTGCAGGAACTCACCAAAACTCCACACAGCACCTTCCAAACCCACGATCACTCCGAAAGGACAAGGGCAGCAGACACAGTTAATCCTTTCTTGGACAAGTGAGGGACATTGTGATCATCCATTCGTCTGGCATCTAAACCCTGTGTCTAAAGCAGATTGATGGGTTGTGGCTATCACCTCTGAAGTTTCCACCCACACTTGTCTCGGAACCTAATATTTGATCTGGAGCAGTTGAATTATCCACTTCAAGTAGAGTCAGCTTTTCGAGTACCGACTCTTCAAATATTTTTTATCTCATCCAGTCTCTGATAACCTCTCCTTTTACCATACCCTTGGCAGCGTAAAAATCTTATTACACCTCGATTATTATCAGGGTCATTGAATTTGATGATTTGCATGTCATCAGGATTGAGAGGCATTTTCATCAAACATTTAATGGCAGCTTCTATTTTACGATCACATCACTTTGGATATTGGAAATCAGGAATAAAAAACACAGAAACTGCTTGAAACACACAACAGGTTCAGCACCATTTGTGAAGAGTGAAACAGAATTAAACGAGGCTTCCAGAGCTTGCATGATTTGTTTCTGAGGTTACTCATAGAACAGTTCCTAATTTCAAAAATAATTTGTTTGTTGAGTGTTGCAATGACAAATAATTAGCAAAATGTTTTTCCAAAATATTGTACTGATATTGCTGACAGCTTAATCCCATCAAGCATTAATGTGACAAAATATGTGAATGCTTCCATCCATTGGGTCATATACATTTACGATTTTCACCTTCCAAACACTGATAAGATGTATTTTCATATCCGAAGGTATTAATCCATGATTCTTTGCGTACCCACTCACTGACATTATTATATTTATCCCATGATTGGCACTTTTTAAATAATAATCTTTATTTGTGTCACAAGTAGGCTTACGTTAACACTGCAATGAAGTTACTGTGAAAAGCCCCTAGTCGCCACACTCCGGCGCCTGTTTGGGTACACACAGGGCAAATTCAGAATGTCCAATTCACCTAACAAGCACATATTTCGGGACTTGTGGGAGGAAACTGGAGCACCCGGAGGAAACCCACGCAGACACGGGGAGAACGTGCAGACTCCACACAAACAGTGACCCAAGCTGGGAATCAGGCCCGAGTCCCTGGCGCTGTGAAGCAACAGTGATAACCACTGAGCCACCGTGCCTCCCATTATAATATAGAAACAGGCACGTAGGAAATAGATGCAGGAAGAGGCCATTCCACCTTTCGAGCCTGCTCCGCCATTCATTATGATCATGGCTGATCATCCAATTCGGTAACCAGTTCCCATTTCCACCCACATGCTTTGGTCTATTGAACCCTCTTGCTCTGATGGCCAACATGCCATTTGCCTTCTTTGCCACCTGCTGTACCTGAATGCTTACTTTCAGCTATCTGTAACAGACAGTGTGCATTAGATGCTCAGTGTCACAATTGCCATTGTAGTGGATGGAATCCCTGATCTTTAATGATCTTTGTTGCAATTCAACAAATATATATTCTTTGCAGTGTCAGCAGTGGCTCAGTCAGAAGATGTAGAGTTCAGGACCCCTCTAGCCACCTGAGCATAAGATCTGGGATGACGTTTGCTGTCTGATACTGAGGAAGTGCTGCACTTTTGAAGGTTCCATCGATTGAGACGTTAAACTGATATTTTACCTGCTCTATCGGGGAATGTAAAAGGTCCCTCGGCACTATTTTGAAGAAGGGTGAGAGAATTCGAGTCCAGGAGCAGGGATGTTTTGATGCTATTATACAGGGCTTCGGTGAGATCAAGCCTGGGCAGTTTTGGTCCCCTTATATGAGGACGGATGTTTCAGCTATAATGGGGGGTTCAGTTCCCATGAAATAGGTAATGTCCGAGTGAATGCCTCTGGGCCTTGGTCTCAAACCCATGAAATTATTTTTGCTCATCTCTTCTAAGGTCAACTTGTTAATTTAGTTATATAAGGTCCCAACTTTCAGGTCCAGAAATGTCTCCTCAAAGTCCTTCATTAGGTAATGACTTTTGTGAAGAAGCATAATCCATCTGGCATTGCTATTTTGTGCCTGATTTAATTATTTTCTTAATTATAGTAAGAGAGAGAGAGATGATCCTATTTTAATAAGGGTCAATTTTGTATAATTTATAAGGCCATAAGATCACAATCTCTTACAGTTCTGAGAAAAAAGAAAATTCATATTCACCAAAAACATAATCCGTGAGTTCTCTGCTACTTCAGTATAAGAAATATGCCTTCAGGAATATTCAAGTCATTTTGCACATGCCATATTTTTAGACTTAATTAAACGCCTGTCGTGAAAATAAATAGATTTTGTTAACTCATCCGATAGAGTTAATGTATTTAATAAACATTAAACATTAATGTATTTTTTAGCGGCATGCAAACTGAACTTTCTGGGACTTGTTGATGGAAGTTTTAGTTCATGGACGTCAAATGCACTTAATTTACTTCTCGCTTATCTGCTATTTACAAAAATAACTATTTGCTGAAAAGTCATCTCACTGGACATTTGTAATGGAGCAGTGGGAAGTGGCAATGCGCTGGTCTTGTAAACCGAAGATCGCGGGCTCGAATCCTGTCTGTGACTGAATGTAGTTGTGATGTTTCAATTTGTAGGGCAGCACGGTAGCACAGTGGTTAGCACTGTTGCTTCACAGCGCCAGGGTCCTGAGTTCGATAACTGGCTTGGGTCACTGTCTGTGCGGAGTCTGTATGTCCTCCCTGTGTCTGCGTGGGTTTCCTCCGGGTGCTCCAGTTTCCTCCCACGCGTCCCGAAAGACGTGCTTGTTAGGTGACTCGGACATTCTGAATTCTCCCTCCGTGTACCCAAACAGGTGCAGGAGTGCAGCGACTAGGGGATTTTCACAGTAACTTCATCGCAGTGTTAATGTAAGCCTACTCGTGACAATAAAGATTATTATTATGGTGCAAGGTTGTGGGTGCGAGTGCCACTCCAGGACTCGCACACGTACTCTCGGCAGATTGCGGACAATGAGGAACTGCCGACAGTAGCAAGCACCTTTTTGCTATTTCACTGCAACGCCAAACAACGCTAATTGTTCTCACTTGCTACACATTCAAACACGAAGTAAGATAGTTCAAAAATGTGAAAGATAGGCGTAGGAAATGAAACTACCCTCCCACTGATCTCAGACTGCTACTCGTATATGTCCCAGCGTTTATCTGCAGGAAACAATCCCAATGCCTGCAGTTCACGAGTAATTCTGTCACTGTGAAGCACTTTGGCATGGTTTGTGGAGGTGGATGGCTTTTCTTTCCTTTGCCTAATACCTTACTCATGGCCAATTTTAATTAAATAGGATGGTGGTGACCACACTTGTGATTTATGGACAGCTCAGGTATATGGTGCATGCTGATCCCAGTTTACATGCTCTCTGATTGCCAACTCTGTCGATCACCTGGCTGAATGCATCAGCATCTGTCTCAAAACATGGAGTGGATTCATCACACAAGGAGGAATGAATGTGTCTCCGATTATTCCACATCAACCGCAAGTGCTGCTGAAGTACTTCAAAAATCGGAATGAGAAATTAAGGGGTTGAGGGCTGATTTGATTGCTGTTTTCGGATTAGAACGCGACCGGATAATGTCGACCATAACCAGCTGTTTCACCTGGTCCTGAACAGGACAACCAATGGACAGGCCGACATTTGAAGTGGTCTTGATTTTCCAGGGCACTGTATCCCTGCCCCGCCAACCATCAGCCTGCTTACCCGAAACCTGACTGCTCCACAGTGATATGATACTGGGAGCAGCCTTAAGAGTTTGCGGGCAGTCATTTGTTGCCATGGGAAGACATCCTGCCCGAGGGAGCTGGCAGCCAATCAAATTGGCCACATTCATTGACCGCAATCCTCTCTCCTGTCAATTGATGGAAACAACACTTTTATCTTTGAATCAACTCACTTCTTGAATAAACACAACATAAAAATCCCAATGCCACTACGACGAGAGCTTCTACCATGCATTGCATCAAAAGCTCACAAATTATTCTGCTAACCTGTACTAATATTATAAGTTTATAAGCATAGGTTAGACTGTTAATGCATATCTAATAATTTTTAGTGGGCCTGGAAACATTTCACCCTCCAATCACACTGACCAGGCACAAGTGGGATCCGACCCTGTCTTTTCTTCAATAAACTTAGAGTACCTAATTATTTTTTTCCAATTAAGGGGCAATTTAGCCTGACCAATCTACCTACCCTGCACATCTTTGGGTTGTGGGGGTGAAACCCTCGCAGACACAGAGCGAATGTGCAAACTCCACACAGACAGTGACCCGAGATCGAACCCAGGTCCTCAGTGCCATAGGCAACAGTGCTAACCACTGTTCCATCTTTCTGCCCAGGACAGTGTCTTCAAGCTGGAGGCTTGAGGTCTTACATAGAACATAGAACATAGAACAGTACAGCACAGAACAGGCCCTTCGGCCCTCGATGTTGTGCCGAGCAATGATCACCCTACTCAAACCCACGTATCCACCCTATACCCGTAACCCAACAATCCCCCCATTAACCTTACACTACGGGCAATTTAGCATGGCCAATCCACCTAACCCGCACATCTTTGGACTGTGGGAGGAAACCGGAGCACCCGGAGGAAACCCACGCAGACACGGGGAGGACGTGCAGACTCCACACAGACAGTGACCCAGCCGGGAATCGAACCTGGGACCCTGGAGCTGTGAAGCATTTATGCTAACCACCATGCTACCGTGCTGCCCTTGTGCGATTGTTCTTCATCTTCATTTTGCATCGATATTTGTATCTTTCTTGGGTCTGTGTGTCCAATCTCCCGCATGCACACATGTAACTGATGACCACCTCACCTTTCAGTGGTCAGACCACATAAAATGCTATTATTTATGGCCTGTTATATTTCATACCCAATTATCTCTCATCCTTCCTCTTCCCGGGTGATCGTTCCCAGATCTTGTTTCCATTTTGTGTCGCTGGTACCTTTTGTCGATAATGATCAATCGCAAGGTTGAGGGGCCACCATCTCCTGTTCTGTTTCCTGTTTCAGAATTTGAACTCTCAGCTCTTAATGTCTCTTTTGTTTCTTCAGTGTCGCTGTTGCTTGGCAACATTTGCCAGCAGGCTTAGTGTACCTTTTACTTGGCCATATTTCCCAGCAGGCTTTGGGTCAGGGCCACAGCCGGCAGCTCTCTCGTCGCAGTACGTGTTGTGTTTGACTTTCGTTGCTTTGCAAAGGAATTTATCAAACGCCTTGACCAAACCAGGATCTTTATTGAATCACGTGTGGTGAGATAACAATCTGTTACAGCGCAAGTTATCATGGAGTTTCTTTGTACTCCTCTGGAACTACACATAGCACGGTTATTCACCTTTATGTTTTACAATCACCTCCAACAACCATCTGTTGGTGGCGGCCACTTATATTGGAGTCTCGTGCTACATGACCACTGTCTTGAGACGGGTGTCTGCACTGCCAATTACTGGTTGGAGGTCGCACACCATCCATTATCACATTGCTTACAGGCATATCACCACAGGATGAAGGTCGAGTGGTGGTCATCGCTGGGACCCATGTGAAGAAGGCTGATGGAGCAGTGAAAACTACTGGGCTGCCTGTCTTGCCTCTGCCTTTTGACATATGTAGAATAGTGATGGAGGTGGAATGAGGCCTTTGAGTGGTCATTAATAAGGACCTCAATAGGCCGAAGGATGGGAAGGCCACTTGACGCTTTCCCCACCTACTGTAATATGGGGGACAGGTCAGGGTCGGATAGGAATGTGATGAGAAGATCATTTACTTTATACTAAGAGCCCATTTCCTTCAAATACACGAGACGTTGCCTGCAGAATCCAGCCCAATATTTCAATGAACAACCGAGTGAACTTTCAAGGGGGGTAGTGGAAGTAGGTAATATTGTGATGGAATCCATGATTTCTTACCTTGTATCTGACGAGCCAGACCCAAATTGAAAGGGAAACTGAAATGGGAAACTGAACCTTCTAGCTTCTAAGGGTCCGAAAAGAGATAACTGAGGAAATTGTGGAGGCATTGGTGATGATCTTTCAGGAATCACTGGAGGCAGGAAGGGTCCCAGAGCACTGGAAAGTGGCAAATGTAACACCACTGTTTAAGAAGGGAGGGAGGCAGAAGATGGGAAATTATAGGCCGGTTAGCCGGACTTCGGTCATTGGTAAGATTTTAGAGTCTGTTATTAAAGATGAGATCGCGAAGTACTTGGAAGTGCATGGTAAAATAGGGCTGAGTCAGCACGGCTTTGTCAAAGGAAGGTTATGTCTGGCAAAACTGTTAGAGTTCTTTGAGGAGGTAACAAGGAAGTTAGACAAAGGAGAACCAGTGGACGTGATTTATTTAGATTTCCAGAAGGCCTTTGACAAGGTGCCGCAGAGGAGGCTGTTACTTAAGAAGAGTCCATGGTGTTAAGGGTAAGATTCTGGCATGGATAGAGGATTGGCTGACTGGCAGAAGGCAGAGAGTGGGGATAAAGGGGTCTTTTTCAGGATGACAGCCGGTGACTAGTGATGTGCCTCAGGGGTCTGTACTGGGACCACAACATTTCACAATATACATTAATGATCTGGAAGAAGGAACTGAAGGCACTGTTGCTAAGTTTGCAGATGATGCAAAGATCGGTAGCATTGAGGAAGCAAGGGGGCTGCAGAAGGATTTGGACGAGCTCGGAGAGTGGGCAATGAAGTGGCAAATGAAATACAATGTGGAAAAGTGTGAGGTTATGCACTTTGGAAGGAGGAATTTAGACATAGACTATTTTCTAAATGGGGAAATGCTTCGAAAACCAGAAGCACAATGGGACTTGGGAGTCCTTGTTCACAATTCTCTTAAGGTTAACGTGTATGTTCAGTCAGCAGATAAGAAGGCAAATGCAATGTTAGCATTCATGCCAAAAGGGCTAGAATACAAGACCAGGGAGATACTTCTGAGGCTGTATAAGGTTCTGGTCAGACCCCATTTGGAGTACTGTGAGCAGTTTTGGGCCCCGTATCTAAGTAAGGATGTGCCGGCCTTGGAAAGGGTCCAGAGGGGGTTCACAACAATGATCCCTGGAATGAAGAACTTGGCGTATGAGGAACATTTGAGGACTCTGGGTCTGTACTCATGGAGTTTAGAAGGATGAGGGGGGAATCTTATTGAAACTTACAGGATACTGCGAGGCCTGGATAGAGTGGACGTGGATAGGATGTTTCCACTTGCAGGAAAAACTAGAACCAGAGGACACCATCTCAGACTAAAGGGACGATCCTTTAAAACAGAGATGAGGAGGACTTTCTTCAGCCAGAGGGTGATTATTCTGTGGAATTTTTTGCCACAGAAGGCTGTGGAGGCCAAATCACTGAGTGTCTTTAAGACAGAGATAGAGAGGTTTTTGATTAATAAGGGGATCAGGGGTTATGCGGAGAAGGTAGGAGAATGGGGATGAGAAAAATATCAGCCATGATTGAATGGCGGAGCAGACTCGATGGGCCAAGTGGCCTCATTCTGCTCCTGTGTCTTATGGTCTTATGGTGTTATGGAACAATGCACTGCTTTTTTAAGTTTGGGAACAATATGCTACATAAGACATGGAGATGCATTATCTTATTCAGATAGCAATGTGTCCCTTTCAACTTAAGCACAGGCATAATGAACCAAGTGCTCACCTTGTGTGCTGTATGCCTCCAGGTGATGAGAATGTACAAAACTGGATGAATTAATTTGCTTAAATTACTTCCACTCACATAGGATTGCTCTGTGACACAATCTCAGACTAAAGGGATGTTCCTTCAAAACAGAGGCGAGGAGGAATTTCTTCAGCCAGAGGGTGGTGAATCTGTGGAACTCTTTGCCGCAGAAGGCAGTGGAGGTCAAATCACTGAGTGTCTTTAAGACAGAGATAGATAGGTTCTTGATTAATAAGGGGATCAGGGATTATGGGGGAGAAGGCAGGAGAATGGGGATGAGAAAAATATCAACCATGATTGATTGGCGGAGTAGACTCGATGGGCTGAGTGGCCTAATTCTGCTCCTCTGTCTTATGGCCTTATGGTCTTGTGATCTAAGGAAACTACAACTATAACTGAAATTAACTACCTGGAAAACAGAAACTGATTGAAATCAGGAAAAAGAATACAGCAGCACTCGAACGCAGATAATGATTCCAGTGGCACAGTACATGCAGGCTAAATAAGACAGAGGCTAGATCCAGAAGTTGAGAAAAGGCAAATATCACATTGATGCAGCGGTTTCTGTTTCTTAAAGAAGCAGAGTTGAGGAGGCTCTGCAGGCTTGTTATTTTGGTGAAGACGGTACTCATGGAACGCGGGTTGGTCGTGCGTTTCTGACGGCTGGGGATCAGGATAATTCCTGAAAGAAGAGATGCTGAAATTCTTCAAGAGGAAAACAGAGTTTGGGATTTTCCCCTCCTCTTTTTATTCGGCATGCTCCAGAGGTATCGGCAAAAGGCTTGAAGACTCCAAGCTCACGGGGGTGGACTGCCAAGTGTGAAAACCACCATTCCTGAGGCTGCCTTCTACTGCTGGACCACAGGCTTCACACAAGGAGGGGAAGACTGGGGCAGTGCAGTGGGTGGGTGAGCAGTCATCACCGATTAACGGTCCACTCAAATCTGGGGGGGAGGCAGGGCAGCACGGTGGCGCAGTGGGTTAGCCCTGCCGTCCCAGGTTCGATCCCGGCTCTGGGTCACTGTCTGTGTGGAGTTTGCACATTCTCCCAGTGTTTGCGTGGGTTTCACCCCCACAACCCAAAGATGTGCAGGGTAGGCGGATTGGGTATTCTAAATTTATTTATTTTTTAAATCTGGGGGGAGCATCTCGGGGCGGATTATTGACAGGGACGGGTCTGATGAAAAGACATGTCAGTAATAATCATCTCATTGCAGCTGAGCTTGAGACTGGTGCAATTACACCCACTCAAGAACTACATATATGTGTGAGTGCCACTGATTGCCACTCAGTGTTTAACTTTTGGCATGCTGACGTCCCAAATCACTGACTACCATTGTACCATTTCCCTGCACCATTGACTGACTGGACAAGCAACTACCTGCCCTGAGACAGTTGCTGATGGCACACTGCTCGAGGACAGCACTTCCAATCCATTGCTGAGTTGCATTTTGAGAAGTGCCTTCCATAGATTGGGTAGTGCTCGAGGCCTCGGAGTGAGGTTTGGGACAATTTCTGTACTTGAGATGAGAGCTCAGGATGCAGTAGAATGGTCAATCAGTCACATTGTGTGGAGCAAGGGTGCTGTTGGGTGTTGTCCATTCAGCAAACGACTTAAGGACTAGGCATCAAAGTAATGGTCAGGGCATGGGTCACTGGTCTCACTTCCTGATGATGACTGGGTATGCAGCGGACCTTAGGAGACAAATGCTAAGCATCAAGTCTGTTTGATGTTGCGCTGAGGAGAACGAAGGAGAGATGGAGTCTGTTGAACAGGTAATCATTGTTCTGGTTGAGAGACAAGAGAGAAGAATATATCAACGGAGGTGGCTGGCTCGCTAAAGGCATGAACAAAACCCTGAGGAGAATGGGGTGATAGGGCATGCTCCACAAGCAGATGAGGAAACCCAGAGATTGGTCACTGTGAAGGGACGCCACCAATGTACTGGAAACCTTGCACAAAGAACGTTGATGAAGCCCTGGACAGAACACCCTGGGTGGGATTCTCCGCTGGCCGACGCCAAAATCGCAACAGACGCAGATCTGATGCCAAATCGTGCTTCTCCGTCACCTCGACAGCGGCGCCAATGCGTACCAGAACGCACATACAGTAGACACCATTTGCATGTCATTAGTGGGCCTGACCCAGTATTCTCCAGGGACCTCAGCAATTCTCCTTCTCCGATTGGCCGAGTTCCCGATGGCACGGTTCACATGTGCTTTCAAAACATTGTGAAACCGGCGTGGTGGCTGCTGAGGGAGAGAGAGGGGGAGAACGTGTCCAACATCGCCATAGTTTGCTGACAGTTGTGTCACTCACCAGGGGAATTCTGCCATGGCTGGGGCAGTAGCGGGGTGTGGGCAGGATGTGGGCTGGGGTCGGGATGGATGGACACGGAACACCATTGCCGCAGCCGGCACAGCAGCCATGCCGCTGGCTGCCCGCTGTGAACTAAGGCCCACAGGTCGTAAAGGTCCCCCCAGGCCAAACCCCTGGGTGCCTTCTGGCCCCAGCCAGACCCATCAGCTGGATGAGCGCGCTCCGGCACAACCAGTACCATCTTATTGACTGGGGTGAGTGTGTGTGGGGAGTGTAATGTGTATGTGCGGCTGCAGCCTGTCAGCCTCCCGAGCATCAATCATGGATCTGATGAATCCCGCACCATTTTTCATTGGAATCGATTGTGTTCCACAGGGCGCCAGTGATAACCCATGATGAACTTGGTGAGCATCCTCTGAAGTGCCCAGACTTGGAGGACCCGGCCTGTTTTCGGGGTCTCGCTGCGTTGCAGTGTTGCCCTCCTCAGCCTGTCCAGCTGGAGCTGAGGCTGTCACAGGAAGTGGGGATTCGGATGGGTGGGACACTCCCAGAGTGAGCTGGGTGGATAGACATGGGATCTGAACTAATTGATCCTCTTCCCTATGGGTGCCTGAGGACCCTTGGCTAGTGGGTGCAATAGCGTGTGGTATCAACAAGGAGACTGATTGATTGGAATAAATAACAGCACAGTGGCACCGTGGCACTGTGGTTAGCACTGTTGCTTCACAGCGCCAGGGTCCCAGGTTCCATTCCCAGGTCACTGTCTGTGCGGAATCTGCACGTTCTCCCCGTGGCTGCGTGCGTTTCCTCCGGGTGCTCCGGTTTCCTCCCACAAGCCCCGAAAGACTTACTGTTAGGTGAATTGGACAATCTGAATTCTCCCTCTGTGTACCTCAAAGTAGGGGATTTTCAAAGTAACTTCATTGCAGTGTTAATGTAAGCCTACTTGTGACAATAAAAATTATTATTATCATATAACAAGGTTAAACTGTGTGCTGGATCAGCAATTGAAATCTAGGTCTTTACTCTTTGACTCCTGGGTCCACGTGCACCGTAGCCCTGCCCCCCAGTTCCCCTGCTTCCTTCACATTGGCCAGGGTTCATAATAGGCCTCGGTTTTTGATTTGATTTGATTTCATTTATTATTGTCACATGTATTAATATACAGTGAAAAGTATTGTTTCTTGCATGCTGTACAAACAATGCATACCGTATATAGGGAAGGAAGAAGAGACTGCAGAATATAATGTTACAGCTACAGCAAGGTGTAGAGAAAAGATCAACTTAATACGAGGTAGGTCTATTCAAAAGTCTGATGGCAGTAGGGAAGAAGCTGTTCTTGAGTAGGTTGCGATGTGACCTCAAACTTTGGTATCTTTTTCCTGATGGAAGAAGGTGGAAGAGAGTATGTCCGGGGTACGTGGAGTCCTTAATTATGCTGGCTGCCTTTCTGAGGCAGCGGGAATTATAGATAGAGTCAATGGATGGGAGGCTGGTTTGCGTGATGGATTGGGCTACATTGATGACCTTTTGTAGTTTCCTGCGGTCTTGGGTAGAGCAGGCTCCATACCAAGCTGTGATACAACCAGAAAGAATGCTTTCTATGGTGTATCTGTAGAAGTTGGTGAGGGTCATAGCTGACAGGCCAAATTTCCTTAGTCTTCTGAGAAAGTAGAGTCGTTGGTGGGCTTTCTTAACTGTAGTGTCGGTATGGGGGGGACCAGGACAGGCTGTTGGTGATCTGGACACCTAAAAACTTGAAGCTCTTGACCTGTTCTACTTCATTCCCATTGCTGTAGACAGGGGCATGTTCTCCACTACGCTTCCTGAAGTCGATGACAATCTCCTTCATTTTGTTGACATTGAGGGAGAGATTATTGTCGTCGCACCAGTTCACCAGATTCTCTGTCTCATTCCTATACTCTGTCTCGTCATTGTTTGAAATCCATCCCATTACTGTGGTGTCATCAGCAAATTTGAAAATCGAGTTGGAGATGAATTTGGACACACAGTCATAGGTGTATATGGAGTATAGTTAGGGGGGCTGAGGACACAGCCTTGTGGGGGACCAGTGTTGAGGATGATCATGGAGGAGGTGTTGTTGCCTATCCTTACTGATTGTGGCCTGTGGGTTAGAAAGTTCAGGATCCAGTCGCAGAGGGAGGAGCCGAGGCCAAGGCAACGGAGTTTGGAGATGAGTTTCGTAGGAATGATGGTGTTGAAGGCTGAGCTGTAGTCAATAATTCGGAGTCTAACATAGGTGTCTTTGTTATCTAGGTGTTCCAGGGTAGAGTGCAGGGCCATGCAGATGGCGTCTGCTATGGACCTGTTGCAGCGGTAGGCGAACTATAGTGGATCAAGGCAATCCGGGAAGCTGGAGTTGATTCGTGCCATTTCTTTTTTTTGGTACAGGGATGATGGTTGAATTCTTGAAGGGACCTCAGATTGTTGTTAAGAAAGGTTGAAGATGTCTGCGAATACCCCCGGCAGCTGATCCGCGCAAGACCTGAGTGCTCGTCCGGGTACCCAATCCCGGCCAGTGGCTTTCCGTGGGTTGACCTTCGAGAAGGCTGCTCTGACGTCCGCAGTGGTGACCTGAGATACAAGTTCATCCACGGCTTCTGGGGTGGATGGCTCGCTCTCGCTGACCTCTTGCTCAAAGCGGGCATAGAATGCGTTGAGCTCATCAGGGAGGGGTGCGTTGGAGCCGACGATTTTACATGCCTTCATCTTGTAGCCCGTTATGTCTTGCAGACCTTGCCACAGATGGCGGGGATCCGTGTAGCTAGCCTGGGACTCGAGCTTGGTCCAGTACTGTCTTTTGGCATCTTTGATGGATTTCTTTAGATCATATCTAAGGGTTGAGTAGCTCGCGAACGATCGCCCTTTAAGGGGGCTACGTCACCACATCCCTCCCTCTTCAAGCCTCTCAATATCATATACCTGATAAAATAATAAGAGGTAATTATTGACAATGGGGGTAGAACCACAACAGAGGGTGTTAGGGTACAGTCTCTCACAAGGTCAGTCTGTCAGATGACTTCCTGGGTCTCACAGGTTCTTCAACCATCGAGGTAGTGGTGTTGTCAGCAACAGATGGTTGTTGAAAGGTCTCTCAGCTGCTAGGGTTTTCCATACTCATTGATGGAGATTGATTTCTGCGACTATCCAAACACTCCTTTATCATTGTAACTTGTGGCAGTCAAGATGGAAGAAGATGAACTTGGTCTTTTCCCCATGCAGAAATTCCACTTTTCAGAGTCTATTAAAATGACAGGAGGAAAGTTATCCAGAGGAGGTGGTGGAAGCAGGGACGAGAGTGACATTTAAGAGGTACCTTGACAAATACATGAGTAGGATGGGAATAGAGGGATACGGACCCGGGAAGTATAGAAGATTTTAGTTTAGTCGGGCAGCATGGTCGGCACGTGCTTGGAGGGCCGAAGGGCCTGTTCCTGCGCTGTACTTTTCTTTGATCTTTGTTTTGTTTGTTATTATTGGAAAGTTATCATTTATTTTTAAAGATTTTCTTTCAGACTCTTTGGACGCACAGATGGTAACGGACAGGGTCCTAACAATAACATGTGCTGTCTGTGTTCAATTTCTTTCAGTGAACCGATCAGTTTTTGAGAGCATGTTTGCCAAGTAGATGTCATTATTTACCACAGCTGCAACATGGACTACATGTTGCATCTGTAACTCTGTGTATCGAACAGGTTTTGAAAAATTGCTGCTTCTTGTCAGCCTTCTGCACATTAAACAGTAAAGGTGCTAAGTTGTTCCATGACCAGCCCCCTGGAGCTACCTGCGATCGCATTTACAAATTATAATGCTGGTCATTGCTGCAGGCACTCGACAACTTCTCTCTGTCTTCTTAGCAGCTGGCTAAACTGTGAAAAGTATTTTTCTGAGTAAATTACTTATGTTCCAAGGTTTTTTTTCCTTTAATTTGTTCTTTCATGGATCGTGGACGTTGCTGGCTGGTCCACCATTTATTGCCTGTCCCGAATTGCCCTTGAGAAGGCGATGGTGAGCTGCCATGTGGTGTAGGTACACCCATAGTGCTGTTAGGGAGGGAGTTCCAGGGTTTTTATACAGTGACAGTGAAGGAACGGTGATATGGTTCAAAGTCAGGATAGTGAATGGTTTGGAGAGGAACCTGAATGTGATGGTCTTCCCACGCATCTGCTGCCCTTGTCCTTCTAAATGGTAGAAGTCGAAGGTTTGGAAGATAAAGTTGAAGGAGCCTTGGTGCGTTGCTGAAATGCATCTTGTAGATGGTTCACGGTGATGACGTGCCATCCTGTTCTGCCCGCTACCCATGAGATGTGCCAGTGTCAGGTGGCGGGGGAGGGGGGGTTGAACCCTCACAAATGGAGAACCCTGGCTAAATACTTTAATAATACAGAGTAAAACTATTAATAATTAAAAGACTTGTCTTTATACAGCATCATTCACATTCTTGGAACATTGCAATCACTGGTGTGATAGAGACAAACATATTGACCAACTAGCATACGGAGTGGTTCCGCAAGCAATAATGAGATAAAAGATCAAATAATCTATTGATTAGTGATGTTGACTGATGGATAAACATGGGCTATCACACCTGGGGATCCTCCCCTACTCTTATATAGCTTTTTCAGTCCATTTACACAGCGATATCAACTGTACTTCAAAACCACTTACCACATGGGATAATTTACCACATGCATTGTATTAAGCAAGGGTATTATTGATTATGGAATCAAGGAAGGAAATTAAGATATGGGATCAGCCATGCCAAACGAATAGTGAAAGGGACAGAATTCTGCTTCTGTGTAAATCATTCCAATTTGTTTCTTACACCTTCGACCTCGTGCAATGGGGATGAATTCTTCAGGTTGAGTCTGCAAACCAGTGCTTTACATGGTGACTGGGGCCACACGTGGAGCGTGTGTCAAGAAATTTCAATCCTCTGGCCCAGCCCGCCTCCAGTTTCCCCCTAACCTGCAGTCGCTGTGAGTGACACTCAGCTGGACGTGCCCGAGAGCAGCATCATTGCCATCACTGACATCACCCCACCCCACCCCCTCCCCCCATCTTTTCAAGGAGAGTGCAGAGTTATCACCGATGCAATCCCCTACTAAAAAATGACGATGAAAATAGATTATTCTCCATAGGAAGAATGCTTCTGACAAATATTTTTTCACGAATGAATTCTTCACTCGAAGCGCTATAGGGTGACAGCTGCAACCCTGTTCTGTGTGAAGCATAATGAGGTCTCGGATTGATTGAACAATTATAATAATTGAATCGCTCAATATAAAAGACATCCATCAAATACATAGGGGTAGCAACATAAAAATTCTCTCCAAACCTAATTTGTGCTAAATGAAGCAGGGCAACACATTTTCCAAGAGCAATGTAGCTCAAAACACTTTTTAGCAAATAAATTAATAGTGTTTCTTTTATACACCCCATGGGTCACACATGACTCAGCCAGGAATTGTGCCGCCAATTCATGTCAATAATTTTCAGCGATGCATTGAAGGGAAGAAAAAAAGGATTTGGCACTTCTGGTGACACCTCACCTGTTCATCAGCGAAACCCTCAGTGTTACTGAAGTCCACACATTCTGCAATTACACTCCACATCCAAGACAGACACAACCCCGATTCCAATTTTGTCCTTTTTATCTATCTTACATTTCCTGTGCATTTTGACAGCCCCTCTCAGGAAATGTTCAATTTACAACAGCTGAGATCAGATGTCAACTATCTTTCTCTTTCCAAGTGCCAGGGTTCAACAGCCCATGTTTAACCTCAATAAATCCAAAATGAAATGGGACTCAAATGCCAAACAAATCCCACCTGCCAGCGGCTCCACACTTGCGCTGATATGGACTGCAGGAAAAACAGCTCAGCTGAAACAAATAGACTCTGACCGTGTTCAAATTATCTATAAAGTTCACCTTTACTCAGCTCTGATATTTTCCTCAGGGAGAGATTTCCCAGCCCTTCTGACTGGCAGGATCTGTGGATCCCATCGGAGGTGAACCGCTGCGGTGGGTTCCCCGACAACAGGGGGGAGTGAGCCTGTTATGGGAGCGGCATTTTCAGAACCCCAAAATGTATCATGGAGTTCAACCAACCCCCACTTTAATATATTGTTGCTTTTGAAGCACACAGCTTATTCTCCACAATTATGGACATGTGGGTTTTTAAACACAAAACAATGTTTATTCCATGAATTCAACTTAACCTTCTTAAATAAACACTGGATCCCTTAACACTCCTTACTTAAAATAATACAACACTAAATAATTCCTCAAAATGTTCCTTCAAACCTCCAAAAGACTTAACACCTTTAAACAAAAACACATCAGGTTAAAGACATTATTATTATGAGTTTAAATCACCCAAATGATTCAGAGATAGTCAGAGATATTCAGGGTGCAATACGACCATTTTACTTTTAAAAAAGGACCTTCTATAATTCATTCGACAATCATCCAGCTATTGAACCTGAAGCTTTGCAAAGTATTGTAGGGATGCACGGTAGCACAGTAGTTAGCATAATTACTTCACAGTTCCAGGGTCCCAGGTTCGATTCCCGCCTTGGGTCACTGTCAGTGTGGTGTCTGCACGTTCTCCCCGTGTCTGCGTGGGTTTCCTCCGCGTGCTCCGGTTTCCTTCCACAGTCCAAAGATGTGCAGGTGAGGTGGATTGGCCGTGCTAAAATTGCCCCTTAATTGTCCAGAAAGATTAGGTGGGGTTACTGGGATAGGATGGAGGAGTGGGTTTAAGTAGGGTGCTCTTTCAAAGGGCTGGTGCAGACTCGATGGGCTGAATGGCCTCCTTCTGCACTGTCAATTCTATTAATCACCTAGATTTTATTATTAGAGTGACTTTTAATGCCAGTGTTAGCCTAATAAACATAAATACATTACAGTAAAGCCAATCAAACAATTCAGACTAAAGTGTGCTTCCCAAATTTGAGAGAACAAACATAAGTAACTAAATAGTACTGACAGGCAGATGCTTAACATGTTTGTCTGGTTTTGCCTATTAATTTCATAAAAATGTTAACCTATTTAATTGAAGTGAGTTGACAACTCCCCAAATATAACACACAGAAGACCATTACATGGCCATGATAATCTGCTTATGTTATTAACAATATTTCTAACTTGAAAATGCAATGGGCTTTGAGAAAACTATTTATAAAGCTATGACACAGCAGTATATAATTGACATATTAAATGGATGCTTAATGAAGCATGAGACAAGCTTTAGGTCTGTTCATTATCGGAATGGTTCCTGCCAATATTAGCTCAGATTCCATAAATTCCACTGGCCTTTTTTCTTTTCCTTTCAATATTAATGCATTGGCTTAAATAGGTTGATAGCTCTGCTTAATGAGGAAAGTAATATCGCGAATGGATGAAGTGCTCATCAACTAATATCACTGATAATCATTCCTTTTGCTCTGCAAATGGAGCTGCAGCGGTGTCTGTGAATGCTCGGTGTAAGGGTCCTTTCAGTTTATCCCCTTATTTTCCCATTTCTTTTATTTTGCTGTTTTGATCCATGGATAATTAATGGACATGTATCTTTAAGACAAGCAGCAGATTCGGACGTTAGCGGAGAGATTACTGGTTAATTTGAAGAGGAGGCTACAGACCTATTGGCACTAAAGAGAGAAGGATGAGGTGGGACTCGGTTTGATTGATTGACTGGCGGCCAATGGATGGACACAAAAGGCCACACTCTGCCCAGTAACAAGAGTTGTTTGGATCCTATCCGAGTGGAATACTTTTCAGTGTCCCAAGCAGTTTGACAGCTTAGAGAGAAGATCCTACTCTCTTTCCCCTGAGTGTCCTTCCAGAAAGCCTGTGAGTGCTGTATTTCTGAACCTGCAGAGTACCTGAATGAATCTGTCTACAGGAAAACCAGGACAGGCTGCAAACAAAGACCACAACTTGCTACTCTCGCTCCAGAAAGGCTGTGATTGTTGCACCTTGAAGTTGCAGAGAACCTGGATGAATGAATCTACAGAAAAGACCATTACAGGCTGCGCACTTGCAAGCTTGCTGTGTTAAATCTCCCTCTGCCTTTATTGCTCCACGTGGCTTCTGAGTCTCTCCACATAACTTTACCTTGCTCGAAGAATATGTCAGGTAAATGGTGCTACACCAATGTATTCACTGATCGTCAGCTCCAGTTTCACACTAGGAGTTAAAGGTTGATGATCACACTCAAAAATATGCATAAAGTTTAAGCCAAATTTGCAATAACGTGACTAAGGTAAGTTTACAATTGGATACAATTTATTTCTGAGTGAGTTCAACAATCTTTGACTGTGACATTTCACCTCCATCTTAAACCCTTTTTTAAATATCCCATAGGTTTATTGTCTCAATGCTAAAACCCTCTCTTCCCCCCAATCCAACCCCCTAACCCCAGCCCACACCGAGCCATCTGTCTCTTGTTCTTAAGGGCGCTACCTCTTGTTGCAATCTCTCCCGGCTGCAGTTTAATATCCAACATATTCCCCCTCTCTTTAGTTCCGTGAAGAGTCAAACAAACTCAAGATGTTGGGGGTGATTTTCCCACCGCGTTCCGCCTGTCGACGATATGCGTGCGCCGGTGGGATCACGGGAGAGGTCCAAATCGGGTTTCACGCCAGGTGCAAAACCGAGTGTGAGTCAGCCGACCTGCGGCACCCGGCATATTCTGGAAAACGCCCTCGCTGGGCATTCTCTGTTCTTGTTCAGATTCCAGCATCTCCAGTATTCTGCTTATTATGGCATGAAGTGTGATGTTTTTTGCCTTTGTTTGTGAATTATTTTTACTTACTGATGATGTGGGAAGAACGTTCAGCCTCAGGGTCACAATGATGCAACCCTGGATGCCATGAAGTCCAGGGCAGCAATTGTTTCTACTTGTTGTACTGACAGGGAGCCTCTGTCATCAGTCATATATCCTTGCAATCCATAGAATCCCTTCAGTGCAGGAGGCAGACGTTCGGCCTATCTTGTCCGCACCGACCCTCTGAAAGAGGAGCTGACCTAGCCCACTCCCCCGCCCTATCCCCGAAACCCCATAACCCCACCTAACCTGCACACCTTTGGACACTAAAGGGCATTGATCACGGCCAATTCACCTAACCCGCACATCTTTGTTACTGTGGGAAGAAACCGAAGCACCTTGAGGAAACCCACGCTGACAAGGGGAGAGCATGCAAACACCCCAAAGCCAGAATCAAACCCCGTTCCTAGGTACTCTGAGGTGCTAACCACAGTGCCACCATGCCGGATAATAAGAAACTATGGGCACTCCATCCATCGTGATAGCAGGATCATAAGTTTTCAGTGTGTATTGCTGGTACTCGGGACTTCTGTCAGGAACACAAAATAAGAAAGTTGGTGCTATATGTCTTACTGGCTCAGATTATCCACATCTGTGCAGTTACTCACAGAAATCCAGAGGTTGCTGTCAGTGATTCCCTGCTCTTCTGCAGGATGGGATATTGCAGTCGTTCCAAATGGAGATCAAGTTGAAATCCCTGATTTAGGCGGCACGGTTGCACTGTGGTTAGCACTGCTGCCTCACAGCACCGAGGACCCGGGGTGGATCCCGGTTCCGGGCCACTGTCCATGTGGAGGTTGCAGCATTTTCCCCATGTCTATGTGGGTCTCACCCCCACAACCCAAAGACGTGCACTAAATTGTCCCTTAATTGGAAAAAAAAAATGATTGGGTACTCCAAATTTATATTAAAAAAAAGAAATCACTGATTTTATGTGAGCTTCCACCTTGATCCTGTTCATCACCTTGTAAAAACCTTTCATAAAGCTATGCAGTGGTAAATGAGATGTAACTGGGTTTTTAATGGCATATTAAACTAATAAATATTCCTGAGCAGACTCTATGGTCCTGAAAATGTATTTGTTTCATCTGGGGAATGCTAAATTCATGCAAAAAATTTGATAGATATTTTGGAATAATAGAAATGTGTTATTTTTTAAACTTTGTTTATGACATTTCAACTTTTTACTTAATTCCAGTGACATGTTCCAATTTTTATTTAACTGCTCTTGACTGCGAAATAAAATTATCTCATTTTTAAAATATGTAGAAAACCTAATTATTACTTCCTGGTTTTCTGTCTGAGAGAAATTCCCCGAAGATAAAAGAAATGGCAAAGTAGCACCGGGCATTAAGGTGCCCGGCATGGTAGAATAATTGGCTGCTCGGTCATGGGAGCCTCATGGACTGCAGCGGTTCAGAAAGACAGTTCAGCATCACCTTCTCAGTGGAAACTAGGGATGGACAATGAATGCCGGACTATCCAGCAAAGCACCCATCCCGTAAATGAATAATAAAAATAATAAAATAATGAATAATATAATGCAACACAGTGTGAATTACTAGGTTTATAATTCACCACATTTACTCCCTGTAAAAAATATCAAGTCCAGCGGGGGTGATGGGTCTACAAATTGAGCCGGTCCGGCAGCCGAGTCGTCCTTTGGGATCGGCGAAGCATTGGGGTTGCAGCCTCTTCGGGTGGCTGGGTTTGTGACGGTCGGTGAGGGTACGATAGTGGACTCCGGGGGTGATTCGGTCCGAGCTTCGTACCCGACTGTTTCGACGGGCGACGGGGAGCGCCGGGCGCGGAGGGTTGGGTGGGATATAGTGTGAGGGGTACCTCGGCGGTAGTGGTGGTGGAGTTGGATCCTGCAGGCACCAGGTCCCGGAGGGAAACAGTGTCCTGATGGCCGCTAGGGTATTCGATGAAAGCGTATTGGGGGTTCGAGTGGAGTAGAAGCACTCTTTCTACGAGTGGGTCAGTTTTGTGTGCCTGGACGTGCTTCCGGAGAACTGGGCCCGGTGTCTTCAACCATGCTGGGAGCGAAACCCCCGTGGTAGTCCCCCGAGAAAAAACAAATAGCCGTTCGTAAGGGGTCTGGTTGGTGGCCGTGCATAGGAGGGACCTAATAGCATGGAGCGCGTCGGGGAGGACCTCCTGCCAATGGGAGGTCGGGAGATTCCTGGACCGGAGGGTCAGTAGGATGGTCTTCCAGACCGTCGCGTTCTCCCTCTCCACCTGCCCGTTCCCCCTGTGGTTGTAGCTGGTAGTCCTGCTCGAGGCGATGCCCTTGTCGAGCAGGTACTGATGCAGCTCGTCGCTCATAAAAGACAAACCCCTGTCGCTGTGTACATAGCTGGGGAACCCGAACAGGGTGAAGATACTGTGCAGAGCTCTGATGACTGTGTGGGAGTTCATATCGGGGCACGGGATAGCAAAGGGGAAGCGGGAGAACTCGTCGATGACATTCAGGAAGTACACATTCCGATTGGTCGAGGGGAGTGGCCCTTTGAAATCGATGCTCAGGCGTTCAAAGGGCCGGGATGCCTTTACCAGGTGGGCCCTGTCTGGTTTATAGAAGGGTGGTTTGCACTCCACGCAGATCGGGCAATCTCTGGTGATGGCTTTTACCTCCTCGGTGGAGGAAGGCAGATTTCGGGCTTTGATGTAGTGGGCGAGCCGGGTGACCCCCCGGGTGGCAGAGGTCAATGTTTTCAGGCGGTCATCTTGCGCGCTGGCGCACATGCCTCGGGACAGGGTATCTGGGGGCTTGTTGAGCTTCCCCGATCGATACATAATATCGTACTTGTAGGTGGAGAGTTCGATCCTCCACCGCAGGATTTTATCATTTTAAATTTTTGCCCCTTTGTGAGTTGTCAAACATGAGGGCAACCGATCTTTGGTCGGTGATAAGGGTGAACCTCCTACCTGCGAGGTAGTGCCTCCAGTGCCGTACGGCTTCCACGATGGCCTGTGCTTCCTTTTCGACTGAGGAATGTCGGAGTTCCGAAGCGGAGAAGGTTCGGGAAAAAAAGGCGACCGGTCTCCCTGCCTGATTTAGAGTAGCTGTGAGAGCGACCTCTGAGGCGTCGCTCTCTACCTGAAAAGGGACGATTCATCCACCGCCCGCATGGCCGCTTTGGCGATGTCCTCCTTGATGCAGGTGAAGGCCTGGCGAGCCTCAGCTGACAGAGGAAAGAGTGTGGCCTTAAATAGTGGGTGGGATTTGTCCACATACTGAGGGACCCACTGGGCGTAATACCAGAAGAATCCCAGGCACCGTTTGAGGGCCCTGGGACAATGAGGGAGAGGGAGTTGTAAGAGGGGGCCTATACGGTCCAGGTCGGGGCCCAGGACTCCGTTTTCCACGACATAGCTGAGGATGGCTAGCCTGGTCCTGCGGAAAACGCATTTCTCCGTGTAAAACGTGAGGTTAAGTTTCTGGGCAGTTTGGAGAAATCGATGGAAGTTAGCGTCGTGGTCCTGCCGATCATGGCCGCAGATGGTGACGTTATCCAAGTACGGAAACGTGGCCCGCAGCCCGTACTGGTCCACCAATCGGTCCATCACTCATTGGAACACCGAGACCCCATTCGTGATGCCAAAGGGAACCCGGAGGAAATGGAAGAGGCGGCCATCTCCCTCGAACGCCGTGTAGTGGCGGTCCTCCGGGCGGATTGGGAGCTGGTGGTATGCAGACTTCAGATCCACCGTGGAGACGATGCGGTACTGGGTGATCTGATTCGCCATGTCTGCAATCTTGGAAAGGGGGTACACATCGAGGAGCGTGAACCGATTAATGGTTTGGCTATAGTCCACTACCATTCGGAATTTTTCCCCGGTCTTGACGACTACCACATGAGCTCTCCAGGGGCTGTTACTGGCCTCTATGACCCCCCTCACGTAGGAGCCTATGAACCTCGGTTCTGATAAACACCTTGTCCTGCAGGCTGTACCGCCTGCTGCGAGTGGCTATGGGTTTGAAGTCCGGAGTGAGGTTAGCAAAGAGTGGAGGGGGGGTCGATTTTTAGCGTCGCTAGACTGCAGGTAGTGAGTGGAGGTAGGGGCTCGCCGAAGCTGAGTGTGAGGCTTTTGAGGTTGCACTGGAAGTCGAGTCCCAGTAAGAGTGGGGCGCAGAGTTCGGGGAGTACGTATAGCTGGAAGTTCGAGTAGCTGGAGCCCTGAATCGTTAGTGTCGCGACGGTGCGCCCTTGGAGGTGAACAGAGTGTGTGCCCGAAACGAGGGAGATAGTTTGCCGCGCAGGGAAAATAGGGAGCGAACAGCGTCTTACCAGATCAGGGTGTACGAAGCTCTCGGTGCTCCCGGAGTCGAAGAGACACGGTGTACTGTACCCGTTGATTTTAATGGACATCATAGAGTTGCGGAGGTGTTTCGGATGCGACTGGTCCAACGTGACCGCGCTGAGTTGCGGGTAGTCGGCGGCTCGATCAGCTGTGCTGGAATGGCCCCGTGATGACTGTCCGCTGAGGTCGTTGTCTTCGAGGTGAGTTTCAGAAGAGGATGGATCCCAAGGTGGCCGCCCCCGTGGATCGGACGTGGCGGGCGGCGAGGAAGATACGTCCAAGATGGCGGCCCCCATGAGTCGCACGTGGCTGGCCGCGTGGAGGAGGATTGCCAAGTTGGCGGCCCCAAGAGTCGCACATGTCGGGTGGGGGCGGAGTCGGCATACAGGCTGCAGCATTTCTGGGCCTGCGGGTCTGTGAGTTTTGGAAGCGAGTGCTCTGGGCTGCGGGAGAGTTTGGTGTAGGAGTTTTCTTCGCCAGGCAGACCCGGGCATAGTGTCCTTTGCGACCGCAGCTGCTGCAGGTCGCGTTGCGGGCCGGGCAGTGCTGCCGTGGGTGTTGGGGCTGCCCACAAAAATGGCACATTGGGGCTGCGTAGTGGGTGGGGGGGCGTCCGGCGCAGGCCTGGGGCAGTCGCTGGTCGGGGGCCCAGGATGGGGTCGCTTGGTCCGCGGGGAACGAGGTGAGGGTGCGGAACAAGACCTCCATGGTTGTAGCTAACTCTACAGTGTCCTCCAAGTTCTGTGCCTCTTTCTCAAGCAACCGCTGGCACACATAGTTAGACCTGAGCCCTGCCACGTATACATCTCGGACAGCGAGCTCCATATGTTGAGAGGCTGATACAGCTTGATAATTGCAGTCCCGAGCTAAAGCTTTTAAATTGCGCAGGAATTCGCCCAGTGACTCCGCGGGGCGCTGGCGGCGGGTCGTAAAAATGTGGCGCGCGTAGACCTCGTTGATGGGCCTCACGTACATTCGATCGAGCATGGCTAGGGCCTCCGTATACGAGGTAGTACTGTTAAGTTGAGTAGGGATATGGTGGCTCATCCTTGTGTGCAGTAGGCTGAGTTTCTGTTCCTCCGTAGTTTTTGAAGTGCTTGATTCAGCCAAGTAGGCCTTGAAACATCTGAGCCAGTGTAGAAAGATTTATTTCGCCTCTGCAGCCTGCGGGTCGAGTTCTAGTCAATCAGGTTTGAGGGCTGATTTCATAGTAGTTTTCTTCAAGTTTCCTAAGACTATTAAATTGATGAGACCATCAATTCACAAGACACGTGATTGGAAGTGAACAGTGGTTTTAATAGTCTTACAACTGAGCCTGCCTGCGACGAGATGAACTGGCAGCAGGCTCACGACTGCAGAGCTTTATACTTCCGGTTCATGGGAGGAGCCATGGGTGGAGCCAACGTTGGAGCCCATTACAAACTCCTCATTTCCCCCTATGGGCAGAGCCTCGCAACGGCTCGTATACAGAGCCCACAAGGACACATTACATATAATACAACACAGTGTGAATTACTAGGTTTATAATTCATCCCAGCCCTCTGATGGAGAAAGTGTAGAATTCATTGGAAGAGATGCAGGAACGCACAATAGGATAGGAATGAACAAATATTTATTACAGTATATGCAATAATTACAAAGCAAACAACTCCTCTCCCTGAAGGGCCAGCCTCCTCGACCTGCACCCAGGTCAGAGTTTTTATAGTGAGAGATTCCCCCCTTGTTAACGGGAAACCCCATCCTCAATTACCAGGGGAGTTCGCACACCGAGGTAAAGGCGGAGAGTCTTAAGGAGCATAGTCCTTGGCTCCCAAGAGGGTCGGAACAGAAATATCCCTCTTTTACATTATCTTGAAAGAAATAAGAAAGGTACATTGATTCCCGTACCAGCCTCCCCGAACAGGCGCCGGAATGTGGCGACGAGGGGCTTTTCACAGTATCTTCATTTGAAGACTACTTGTGACAATAAGCGATTTTCGTTTTCATTTCATTGACGCGTATCTCCTAGCTGGAATAATGAGTCATTGAAAATGAAAAATGAAATGAAAACGAAATGAAAATGTATTTCCCTGTGAAAGATGGAGAGGGATGGGAAACAGAGAGACTGAAATGGAATGCAAGTGACATTGCCAGAGGACTTTTCCAATGTAAAATGTTGGGTAAAATATCTGACTTTCACAGATGGGAGTATAACATAAATCTTTATATGCGTGCTACATTGCCCGGTGGATGTCGAACAGAGCTGTGTCTGTGCAATAATTCACTTCAGAATGATTTGGATGGATAAGTAGTTACATGGGAACCTGCCCTCCCTCCGGGAGATTATTACTGAGCCAAAGTCATCAGCCCTGATCACAGAGCTCCTTTCAGCACAGTGATCGTGGAAACCTCTGTGATTCAGGCGGTTTGTATCGTGGCAGCTAAATCAATAACGATTACGGGTCTTTATCAGGTCACGCCTTCACCAGCCCAGGACAACCGCCCTCACACAACTCCTTCCATCAGGAAAGAATTAGAATCATTGAGGGATGACATTTTAATGTTATCTGCCTGCTTTTGATGAATCTGTAATCAGAAGATAATGGAGGGCAATTTTGACTTTGGATGACTGAGTCAAATAGAGATATTGAATGAACTATCTGATATATATCCCTCACAACAACCTCACTGGGGATGAAAATAAAATGAAGTGAGATCTGAAGAATCATCACCCGGAACCAAAACTCTGCCTCTGTTTTTCTCGCTCCACAGACGCTGCCAAAGCTGCTGAGTTTTTCCAGCATTTTCTGTGTTTATTTCACATTTCCAGCATCCACAGGACTTTTGCATTAAAATGAAACGCATAATCGTACAATCAACAGTGCAGAAGGAGGCCATTCATCCTACTGAATCTGCACCGGCCCTTAAAGAGCACCCTACCTAATCTCACACCTCCTCCCTATCCCTGTAACCCAGGAACCCCAGCTAATCTTTTTGGACACGAAGGAGCAATTTATCATGGCCAATCCACCTAACCTGCACATCTTTGGACTGTGGGAGGAAACCAGAGCACCCGGAGGAAACCCACGCACACACGGGGAGAATGTGCAGACTCCGCACAGATAGTGACCCAAGCCGGGAATCGAACCTGGGACCCTGGAGCTGTGACGCAACTGTGCTAACGACTGTGCTACCGTGCCCCCCTCATAATTGTGTGGTTGATTTGATGCTACCTGTTTAACACCATCCCAAACCTCAAAGCCAGAATTACCCACGATGCAGCTTGCATTCAAATTGCCTCCTGGCCACGCTTGTCATCTGTTGAGGAAATAAGAATAAAGGTCAGACTTTTGACAATTGATATCTTTCATCAATCCAACCACAGCTGACCCTTGAAGACTGAAGTGCAAATTCTGCACATCAAGTATGTGCAAGGGGCTGAATTTTCACATTGGGGCAAGGAATGTGAGGAGTGCAATTTCCTCGCCATGTGCCCTCCCCTCGTGGAGGGAAATAGAAAAGATATAGAATATTATTATTGTTATTATGGGCAGTACGGTAAGACAGTGGCTAGCATTGTGGCTTCACAGCGCCAGATTCCCAGGTTCGATTCCCCGCTGGGTCACTGTCTGTGCGGAGTCTGCACGTTCTCCCCGTGTCTGCGTGGGTTTCCTCCGGGTGCTCCGGTTTCCTCGCACAGTCCAAAGATGTGCAGTTTAGGTGGTTTGGCCATGATAAATTGCCCTTCATATCTAAAATGTTTAGGAGGGGTTATTGGGTTATGGGGATAGGGTGGAAATGAGGGCTTAAGTGGGTTGGTGCAGACTCGATGGGCTGAATGGCCTCCTTCTGCACTGTATGTTCTATGTTCTATCTATGTTCACGGAGAAGATCCCCCCATCCAATTAGTGACCGCAGGGCGAGAAGCTGAGGGAGGACCTCGAACATGCGAGCATGACTTGAACAGTTCAATCAACTTATTGATCTTCTGAAGATGTCCAAGAGAAACTGGAACCTAGGGTAGGGCTGCCTTTCAGTTCTCCAATGCAGACCTAGAGGTAAGGATGAAAGCTGTGAGGATGTGGGAGGATGTTGTCCCCTGGAGGTGGGAGAAGTAGGCCAACAGCTCAAATGAAGCCGATCTGGCAGGACATAGCAGCGATTGTGAGCAGCAGAAGTGTGACCCGTAGATTCTGGATTCAGTTTCAGAAACTTCAAACAATGTCATACACTCTGGGAAGCTGAGTGGCAGCCAAGGCCCTCAGGGAGAGGTCTGTGGGTATTCACCCTCCAGCAGACTAACCAGCTGAGGAGCCTGAAGATATACGCTGCTCCTCAACATGGGTGGAGTGCCTGTCCAGGGCACTTAATAACTCAGTGCTGCAAAGGTGCGAGGTCTTTGACAATGAGGGCCCTAATGTCAATGACCACCTGCCTGGAGAGTTTCAGCCTCCTGTGGCACCCTGCCTCAGTCGTCACCAGGTAACTCCATCGTTGGCAGTATATCTTACACTGAAGGTATGGCGTCCAGATCCTTCCAGACCCTTGTTCTACTCTCCGTGCCCCCTAATATGGCTCTGCCATCCCATGGATGGTGTTGGTCCTCAGTGCCTTTGGGCCCAATATCTGAGTGTGGGCCCCTATTGACAGGTGCAGCGTTCCTTCAGCTGATAACCCCCCGCTGCACTGGGATTTGGTTGGCTGGGAAGCTGGTGTGGATCTGATTCTTGGCCGCAGTCTGGGGGTTCGATTCCCTGTTAAATTCGGAGCCTGGCTCCTTGCCCTGCCCGTGATGGAGATTGTAACGCTGTGAGCTGCAACTGTCTTCGGGCACAGAGAACTGAAGAGGAAAGTCGTAACGGGTGTTGCTTTCCACCAGAAATCTGAAGAATCACTTGGGCATGAATGGATTACACCACACTTTAGGGCCATTCAGAAGGTTCAAATCAACATTTAGTTGCTAAGGGAATGCGTTCAGACACTAAGGCACTCTTCTGTGATGTATCCCAAAGCCTCAGTAACAACTTATATTTTGTTTTCAATGCAACTGGTGAAATGACACCACTAGCGAATAATTTGCTTCATCGAGTTTCATAGACGTTACAGTGCAGAAGGAAGCCATTCAGCCCATCGTGTCTACACTGGGCCCTGAAAGAGCACCCTACCTAAGCCCACACCTCCACCCCATCCCCATAACAGCAACCCCACCTAACACTTGGACACTAAGGGGCAATTTAGCATGGCCAATCCATCTAACCTGCACATCTTTGGACTGTGGGAGGAAACTGGAGCGCCCGGAGGAAACCCACGCACACACGGGGAGAACGCGCAGACTCCACACAGACAGTGACCCAAGCCGGGAATTGAACCCGGGTCCCTGGCGCTGTGAAGCAACTGTGCTATCCACTTGTGCTACCATGTGAGAATTATATACATATTTGACGTGAACAGGGGGTGAAGATAATGGGAATTTCATTATTTGTATAAATGCTGCAGATTGAGCAGGTCAAGGAGAAGCCACTCTGTTTTATGAATGCTGATTGTACTTCAACTAGATGTTCCCTGAACATCAATCGTCAAGTTTTCAATGGGTTTACTTATGATTTGCGCCCTTACAATGCCGGTTTGGGCCCTCATTTCTCCCCTCCCAAGAATTTCCCTTGGACCTGTGTGCAATGAATATAAGAGAAAGGGTGAATTAGTCAAGATCACCTCACTCAAATTGTGACTGCGCTGACCAGCTGGGTCAAACCATTGCTCATATACTGAACATTCTGCCCTGATAGACCCATTCCCAGTTGCAGTACAGCCATTCACATTGCGTTGACTGAAGCTATTTAACAGAGTGATGAGTTCGACATCAAACTGCGACTGTTTCCCCAGTTATATGAATTAAAAATAACCCTACAATTACACATTCCCTTCCACCATGCATTCATCATGCTTGACATGTTTTTAAAATATTTGGTCAAATGTTGAAGCGCTCTGCCTCCACCTGTACCTACCTTGAGTTAGACCGGCCCCTGCAGCCTTCAGCTGAAAATGTTTTTTGCCCATTTTGTTACTGTAAGGACCAGCTGATGATGGCCCGTGAGGCTGCCAGGTCACCTTGTGGCCAACAACTCACCTCCTTAACCAACGAGATGGAAGGTTAGGTGGATTGGCCATGCTAAATTGTCCTTAGTGACCTAAAAGGTTAGGAGGGGTTATTGGGTGACAGGAATAGGGTGGAAGTGAGGGCTTAAGTGGGTCGGTACAGACTCGATGGGCCGAATGGCCTCCTTCTGCTCTGTATGTTCTATGTTCCATGTTACCTCCTTAACCAGTTAGAAGACGATAAAAATAAAAAGGCAGAAAACAAGAAAAGGAGAATCGTTAAGTGAAATCAGGTACTGAAAAATCAATAAAGGTGCAGCACTGTGGCGCAGTGGTTAGCACTGTTACCTCACGGTGCTGAGGTCCCAGATTCGATCCCGGCTCTGGGTCACTGCCCGTGTGGAGTTTGCACATTCTCCCCGTGTCTGCATGGGTTTCACCACTGACGTGTTGGGTATACTGAGTCTGCGAGGACTGCATTTACCATAGCAGTGAGAGAGAGACAGGCTACCAACACTTGTAGAAGTACAACTCTATTTTATTTAACTATGAGCTGTTAAACATATTTGAACTGTGAGTTGACACTATGTTGAGTTGACTGGAGACCTGAGGCTAACCTGACCAGACTATCCTGCTAGTACATGGTAGATGTTCGTGTTGCTGATCACGGGCTCTGGCTGTCTCAGAGGCTGCATCCCAAGAGAGCGAGAAAACTAGTGCCCTCTGTGTTCTGTGTGTTGATTGGTCGTTCAGTGTGTCAGTCAGTTTCTGTCTGTGCACCACCATATACTTGTGTGTATATTATGACAACCACCACAACCCAAAGATGTGCAGAGCAGGTGGATTGGTGATGCTAAATTGCCCCTTGTTGGAAAAAAATGAATTGGGTATTCTAAATTTATAAAAGAAAAGGAAAAGAAATAAAGAGAGGGAAAGAAAGATTAGATCAGAAAAAAATGGACAGAAAGGAAAAAGTATCATTGTTTTAGATTACTTTGAGTATTTGTTGTTTTTCAAATCTCCAACAATTAAAACCCGAAGTGACTTTACGTTCGGAATAGTTGATTTCACTGTCAGGTCATTTCACATATTGTTACAGGAGGAATTGCACTTGAGCTGTGTTTATTTTTCCATGACGACCTTTCTTCATGTCTACTGTGCAAATGCAGCCACTTCACATTGCTTGATGCATGTGAATGTTGAGACAGGCAGCAAGGCACCTATTTCCGTGCTGCTCGTGCAGGCAGAGAACTTTGGGTTTCCACGATTTAACTGTGGATCTGCCCCTTGCCCACGCTGGCCCCACTGTTCTTTCAGACTTTGAAGACTCTTTATGGGAAATGCTCAGAGAAATAACGTTCGATCTAGGATTTGAATGAAGCAGATCCGTTAATTATCACCCCCTGCCAAGTGTTCCTATGGAAACCGGGAGTCACATCTGATAAGATAGCAAAAGAGTTCAGCCTGATGTGTCCCTTTTGGGATCAGGTCGCTCCTTATTATCCTGCTTGAAAAGACTGCATCCATACAATGATAATTTTTTTTAATGCAGCAAAATGGTGAATTTAAATCATAAGGTGGAAATACTTAAGACAAGTGCGATAATATAAATAGATTTTTAGATTAATGTGGAAGGTTTAAGCTTCAGGAAAGCATTATCATTTTATAACCGTATGTCACCAAATGAGGGAAGTTTCAGTTGCCTGTGGGGTGACTGTGAGTTAAGATTAATGAGGATGCACAAGAGGCAGCAGCTCCTCAAAGGTGATGGAATGACTCATCGCTATGCAGAATGAACAAGCATTCATATTGCCATGCATCTGAAGGGAATGGATGCAGTGGATGGAGAGGCAGGGGTAGGGACTGATCTTGGCCTGCATGGGGGATTGGTTAGCTCGGTTGACTGGACAGCTGGTTTATCGTGTGTGGCATCACCAACAGCCTGAGTTCAATTCCCAAACTGGCTGGGGTTATTCATGAGGCCCCACCTTCTCAGCCTTACCCCTCACCTGATGGCCCTCAGGTTAAATCGCCACTCCCTTCATGGCCACCAGGTGACCCATGATGCATTACAGCCAATGAAGTATCTTTGAAATGTAGGGCGCAATCCGATAGCCTTGTTGTGTTCGACTCGGTGGCACAACGAGGACAGTAAATCTCATGAGAGGCCTCTCGCTCGATTTACGATGCCCGGACCACCTCCCGGGATCTGACGAGATCTAATGAGACGCTGCGATCTGGATCTTGCCTTCACTGGGCGTGCTCTGGACTAACATATTTAAGTGAGCCATTGGGCTAATTTAAATATGACTCCGTGGGTTTCTCCCGAGGCCCGGGAACTAATGGTTTCACCTGGGAGACCTCGCCATGGTGCCCAGGGGGGTGCCCTGTCCTTGAGATGGGATGGGGGGGGGCCTCAGGACCCTTTAAGAGATACATTGAGGCTGTGGGGGGTCCCCCGACAGTGATGCGGTAGCAGGGGGAGGTTAAAAGATTGAGCCACCATTTAGGAAATGAGATAAGTGCGTCCTGGGCGGGACTTCCCGACCAAGGCCTGACAAATGGCAGAATCTCGGTAGATAGCGGGGTTGACACCCTGCGATATGCACCTGTTGTTTGTGCATTAAACCTGGCCAGTAGTCACTTTTGTGATAGAAATATGGCAGCCACTTTGCTGACAACAAACCCCCACACACAGCAATGAGATAATGACCAGGTTGTCTGTTTTTGTGATGTTGGCTGAGGGATGAATATTGGCCAAGGGCCAGAGTATAACTCCCCATGTTCTTCATAATAATGCCGTGGAATCCTTTGAGGGCAGCACGGTAGCACAGTGGTTGGCACTATGGCTTTGCAGTGCCAGGGTCCCGGGGTCAATTTCCGGCTTGGGTCACTGTCTGTGCGGAGTCTGCACGTTCTCCCCGTGTTTGCGTGGGTTTCCTCCCACAAGTCCCGAAAGATGTGCTGTTCGGTGAATTGGACATTCGGTGTACCCGAACAGGCGCCAGAGTGTGGCAACTAACTTCATTGTAGTGGTCATGTCAGCCAACTTGTGACAATAAAGATTATTATTATTATATTACATCCGAATCAGTTTAACATCTCATCTGCAAGACAACTCAGCACTCCATGAGTACTGCATGGGGGGGTTACATTAATGGAGGAATCATTAACCCCTTCATGAGCACTTAGCCAAGTAACCATGTGGGGTTTACCATTAATCCTTGCTCTACCTGCCAATAAAGCCAAGATTTGACTTGCTGAACTCTTTTATATTGAGCAGTTTAGATCCTCCAACTTGGATACACACAAATTGCTGATTGAAGGAATTAATAAGTTCTTGCAAAACAATTAAAGAAATTAAAGACACTTCAAATCTTTTATTTATTTCAGAATTTCAATTAGCAGAACCTAAACCTTTCTTCTGAGGATACAAATGTTTATGGATAGTGTTAAGTAATGAAATAAATCAAATAAGTTATAAAGTTCAGTTGCTTGACAACAAGTCAACATGTACAAAGAGACTGATTATCAATTTGTAACACGTTTATAGTGTGAGATCTATAAATTAATGGCATTTATTTAGTAGCAGACTTGTTGGTCAAATGATGATACTAGATGGCCAGTTTATAAAATGAATCCTGGTATTAGCAATTTTTCCAAAATTTGTATGACATTGTCCTTGGGAAACGACATGGCAGGGCTGGTTTAGCTCAGTGGGCTAGACAGCTGGTTTGTGC
The DNA here is from genome assembly GCF_902713615.1 of Scyliorhinus canicula. Lineage (NCBI taxonomy): Eukaryota > Metazoa > Chordata > Chondrichthyes > Carcharhiniformes > Scyliorhinidae > Scyliorhinus > Scyliorhinus canicula. The sequence continues at coordinate 9,707,406 of NC_052162.1, read as the reverse complement.
TGCAGAACAAGGCCAGCCGTGCGGGTTTAATTCCCGTACCAGCTTACGCGAACAGGCGCCAGAATGTGGCGACTAGGGGATTTTAATTTAATGAGGAAGGCCTATTGAACATGTCAGCAGCACACTCACCAACATGTCCATTTACCTCCACCATAGATTTAGGTGAGGCAGTGGCATAGTGGTATTGTCGCTGGGCTAGTAAACTGGAGACCTGGGTTCAAAACCCGCCATGGCAGATGGTGAAATCGGATTTCGGTAAAAATGTGGAACTAAAACTCTAATGATGACCATGAGACTATTGTTGTTATAAAACACACAAATGTCCTCTAGAAAAAGAAATCTGCCATTCTTACTTGGTCTGGCCTACATGTGACCCCAGATGCACAGCAACATGGGTTGACTCTCAATTGCCCTCTGAAAGGGAAGGGCAGTTCAGGATGGGCAACAAATGCTGGTCCAGCCAGTGACGCCCACGTCCCGTAATGAGTAAAATAATGGTTGGCTATTGAGCAGTGTATCTTGGCCTCGCGCACTTCCCTCTCAATGGTAACATAAATTAATTCGTACCGATCCTTTTATTCCCAGTTTTAAGTCTAACTGCGAATTACAATTTGAGGATTTATTTCGGGTTATTTCCAGGGCATTGTGCCTGCACAAACAATAGCCAGAAATAAGAAAAGGTGAAGGAGGAGTCAGACACGCCTAAACATGCCATATATGGGGTACATTAATTACAGTTACAGTACCATTGTAGCAGTTTAATGAATTAATGTACTGGAAAGTGTTAAGGACAAGAGGTTCCTTTTCAAATGAAAAGAAAACATGCCAGAAGATAAATGTTACTTATAATTTTAATTCATGGATGTGCACAGATGTGTATATACACACAGACACTCACTTAGACATGTAGGCCTGAATTTCTGTTGTCAGGATTGGGTTAGAACAGAGGCGAACACCTCCCTTCTCACCCATGCCAATTTCCGCGAGAGTGGGAGCAGAGCACGGTCAGAAATCAAGTCGTCCATACACGTCGTCAGCTGGACATATTTAGATAACTGCCATATATACCTGTGTAAAACATTGATCTGAGGAAAATGTCAACCCCACTGTCAGGGAAATGATGGTGGTGAACATTGCCAGAAGGTGGAGGGGCATGGAGGGGCGGAGGGTTGGGGGGGGGGGGGGGGGGGAACATCAACAAAAGAGTGATGAGAATTCCATTGTGTGGCGTGAGTGGGTTGCAGTGGACAGAGTTGGCATTGCCAGGAACGGGGCTAAGCATTGTCATGGGCCGGGAGGGGGGGGGGGGGGGGGGGGGGGGAGTGTGTGCCCATGAGCATTGCCGGGATATTTGTCAACATGATTGACAGTGGGAATTTTCTGAAGGGCTGGTTTGAGCAGTTCCAGATGGACGCTTAGCTGCATCGGGGAGGGTGCTGACTTGTATCAGGGAGGGTACTGACTTGTATCAGAGAGGGTGCTGGCCTGTATCAGGGAGGGTGCTGGTTTTTATCAGGGAGGGTGCTGGCTTGTATCAGGGAGGGTGCTGGCTTGTATCAGGGAGGGTGCTGACTTGTATCAGAGAGAGTGCTGACTTTTAGCAGGGAGGGTGCTGACTTGTATCAGAGAGGGTGCTGGCCTGTATCAGGGAGGGTGCTGACTTGTATCAGAGAGGGTGCTGACTTGTATCAGAGAGAGTGCTGGCTTGTAGCAGGGAGGGTGCTGACTTGTATCAGGGAGGGTGCTGACTTGTATCAGGGAGGGTGCTGACTTGTATCAGAGAGAGTGCTGACTTTTAGCAGGGAGGGTGCTGACTTGTATCAGAGAGGGTGCTGGCCTGTATCAGAGAGGGTGCTGACTTGTATCAGAGAGGGTGCTGACTTGTATCAGAGAGAGTGCTGGCTTGTAGCAGGGAGGGTGCTGACTTGTATCAGGGAGGGTGCTGACTTGTATCAGGGAGGGTGCAGACTTGTATCAGAGAGAGTGCTGACTTTTAGCAGGGAGGGTGCTGACTTTTATCAGCGAGGGTGCTGGCCTGTATCAGGGAGGGTGCTGACTTGTATCAGAGAGGGTGCTGACTTGTATCAGGGAGGGTGCAGACTTGTATCAGAGAGGGTGCTGACTTGTATCAGGGAGGGTGCTGACTTGTATCAGAGAGGGTGCTGACTTGTATCAGGGAGGGTGCTGACTTGTATCAGAGAGGGTGCTGACTTGTATCAGGGAGGGTGCTGACTTGTATCAGAGAGGGTGCTGGCTTGTAGCAGGGAGGGTGCTGACTTTTAGCAGGGAGGGTGCTGACTTTTAGCAGGGAGGGTGCTGACTTGCAGCAGGGAGGGTGCTGGGTAGTGTCAGGGAAAAAGCTGGATGAGCAGCCAGTTGCAAATATTTTGGAAGGATAAATCTGATAATAAAGGCCAAGTGGTTAATAATTGCGGAGGTTTTATGGCATTGTAGCAATCATACCAAGGAAGAGAACCAACCAATCAAGGATGAATGTTGATGTGGATTTCCTGGTTTCACTTGAGATAGCTTTGCTGCAAAGGATGTAAGGACCATAATCAAACAGGTTGAGAATGGACCATTATAAAACGTTAATGAGCTGAATGGACCTTCGATTTTTAAACTTTCATTTGTGCCAACGTTTCTTGCGCAGATGTGGTGAAGCGTTTTCACCTCACATATAATATTTGAGCATGCAGTGATTTTGGCAGAGACTTCAAACTCGAGGTCTTCATTCATGAGTCTCCGAACAACTTACCACTGGAAGGGAAGCAATTTCCAAAAAACAAAGTGGGAAACTGAGTTTTTAAATATAATTCCCGCTGGCATACAGCTCGCACTAAGTGCAAACACGATGGTCCCATTGCAATTAAATGTCCACTTAAAGAACCCGTTGGCTTGCACATTTTCATATGATGGACTTTATTTTGTAGTCTAAATATCACCTTCCCGTTTCATCCTTCCCTCCCTATCTCCCTCCCTTCCTCCACCTCCTGCTTCCTTCCACTGTTCCACTGGAGGTTGGCACAGTAGCACAGTGGGTAGCACTGTTGCCTCACAGCGCCAGGGTCCCAGGTTCGATTCCCGGCTTGGATCACTCTCTGTGCGCATTCTGCACGTTCTCCCCATGTCTGCCTAGGTTTCCTCCGGGTCTTCCAGTTTCCTCCCATAAAAGTTCCGATAGACGTGCTTGTTAGGTGAAATGGACATTCTGAATTCTCCCTCAGTGTACTGAAGCAAGCGCCGGAATGTGGCGACGAGGGGATTTTCACAGTAACTTCATTGCAGTGTTGATGTAAGCCTACTCACCCCGGTAGTTTAGCACACTGGGCTAAATCGCTGGATTTGAAAGCAGGCCAAGGCAGGCCAGCAGCACGGTTCAATTCCCGTACCAGCCTCCCCAAACAAGCGCCGGAATGTGGCGACTAGGGTCTTTTCACAGTAACTTAATTGAAGCCTACTTGTGACAATATGCTATTTTCATTTCATTTTCTTGTCAGACTAATAAAGGTTATTATTATTATTCCTTCCTCCATCCCATCCTCCCTTATCCCTCACTCTCCCCTCCCTCCTCCTTCCTCTCTTCCATTCGTCATCTCCCTTCCTCCCCACCCTCCCTGCTCCATCTCTTCCCTCCTTCCTCACTCCCCGTTATCCCTCCTCCCTAATTTCCTCCATCCCTTCCTTCTTCCCTCCCTCCTCCCCCCTTCCTCCCTCACTTCCCCTGTCTCTCATCCCTCTTCGTTCTTCCCTTTCTTCCTCCAGCCCCGACCTCATCATCCACCCATCCTCCTTCTCTCCCCCTCCCATCTGCCTTCCTCTTTTCCTTCCACTCTCCCGCTCCCTCTTTCCATCCCTGCTTCCCTCCCACTCCCCCCTCCCTCTTCCATCCCTTCCCCATCCCTTTCTCTCCCCCCTTCCCCATTCCCTCACTTCCTTTCTCTCTCCATAGTAGCACAGCGGTTAGCACAGTTGTTTCACAGCTCCAGGGTCCCAGGCTCTATTCTCAGCTGGGTCACTGGCTGTGTGGAGTCTGCACGTTCTCCCCGTGTGTGCGTGGGTTTCCTCCGGGTGCTCCGGTTTCCTCCCACAGTCCAAAGATGTGCAGGTTAGGTGGATTGGCCATGCTAAGTTACCCTTGGTGTTCTAAAAAGGTTGGGTGGGATCACGGGGATGGGGTGGGGGTGTGAGCTTCGAAAAGGTGCTCTTTCCAAGGGCTGGTGCAGATTCGATGGGCCGAATGGCCTCCTTTTGCACTGTAAATTCTATGATTCTATGATTCCTGCCTCACTCCTCCCTCCCTCTCTCCCTTCCTTCTTCCCTCACTACCCTGCCTAAAAATACAGGAGTTAGTTTGAGTTGCAACTTTGCATTTTCACCAGCTGCAAATCTACATGCAGGTATATCATTTCTAACCACATCAAGAGCCATTATGCATGAAATAATCATTCTTGCTCATTGTATTGCCTGTACCATATGAGATATTTTTGCACTTCTTTGCCCTTTTCTAGCTCGGCAATAAGACTTCCATATTTTAGACTGTCATATATTGAACGTTAATTCCCGAGGGTCTCCAATGTGTTCACTGATTCGGATTCTGAGCGATTCCTTTTGTTTCATGACCTGGATAATGAACCACAAATCTTCCTGTTGTCTTCTTCAGCCACATGATCTATCTCTTGCCAACACGGCGTTCTCCCCGTCTTCAAAACAGCAAAGGGGATAAATGAAAATTAGAATCATTCAAAAGGAGAGGAAGTAACAGATAAGTGACAATTATATATCGCCATTGTTCATTTTTTTTTCTGCTACGATATTACCTGGTATTATCACGGCATTAAAATTAGCGAAATTACCAAGCAATTTGGAGAAAAGAAAGGTTGGATGAGTTAATCTGCCATAAGCTAATGGTGCAGGAAACACAGACAGCTGACTGACCTCCTCTTCTTTCAGTGTTTCACAATTTATTTGCCAAATGATGATTTTATAATAACAATTTACATAGAACCTAATAGTGCAAGCTCGACACAAGCTGAAGGAACCACATCTCATATTTCAAACGGGAAGTTTAACGGGAAGTTAAATGGGAACATTAAGTTCAGCAAATGCAAGTCATAATCATTGACCCCATTTTTCCAGCTGTACCTGTAGATATTGATGCCGTTCACCCCATTTACTGCCCCAGACCAAGCTTTAGTTCATTTATTTTTATAATTACTCTCCCAATTTGGCTTGCACTGTATTCATTGCCTGCCACTTAATCGCTCCTGTCCTCCGTCACATCACAGATAATTACTTTTGTGCTTACGCTACAAGGCCACATCCTGCTCCCTGACCCCACGCCTCCATCACCCTCACCTAGTTCAACAGCAACGCAAGTGCAAAGTACTGAAGCAGAAACAGAAAATGCTGTTTCTCCCCGAAGCCAATAAAAACAGCAAAGTGCTATCAAACAGCAGGGTGATTCCCGGCACTGCAGTCACAGAGTATCAATCCGGTAACATGCCCCCGAAAGCGTTTTAAGTCTGCTAAATCATGCCCCAAATTTTATATATGATCAGTTGCAAAGAGTACTTTCTAGAACTTCATGGATTGGAATAACTGTCACCCAGATTTTAAAGGGTCTGATAATCCGAACAAAGCTAATCCTATAAATAAAAGCAGACTACTGCGGATGCTGGAAATCGAAATAAAACCAGAAAATGCTGGAAAGACCCAGCATGCCTGGCAGCATCTGTGGAGAGAGAAACAGAGTTAATGAGCAGAATTAACAGGATAATTTAGCTGCAAGTAAAAGGTCAGAAACCCATCAACGTATAAAACGTTTGTAATTCTGCCGATGACGGGTTTATGGCGGATCAGTTATCCCGTTGCCGAGTGGCGTGAACTCCATTTGCGTTCACTTAAATCTCATGAATGCTCATAAAACAGCTGCTCACCTGGATCGGCACAGCACCATGGTCCCAGGTTCGATTCCCAGCTTCGGTCACTATCTGTGCCGAGTTTGCACGTTCTCCCTGTGTCTGCATGGGTTTCCTCCAGGTGCTCCGGTTTCCTCCCAGAAGTCCCTGAAAGATGTGCTTGTTAGGTGAATTGGACATTCTGAATTCTCCCTCTGTGTACCCGAACAGGCGCCGGAATGTGGCAACGGGGGCGATTTTCACAGTAACTTCATTGCAGTGTTAATGTAAGCCTACTTGTGACACTAATAAAGATTATTATTAGATTATTATCTCTTCACACCTTCCAATGGTGTGGGAAATTACATCAGCCTCAGACACATTTGCAAATGTGTGGCATGCACAAGTTAGATCTCAGTTCACTCTTGACTTCGAGGTGAGTGCAACATACATTTCCTACCTGCCATAATATTGTGCCGCCCTTGTTACGTTCAATATCACACTGCTGGGGCTGTAGAGTTTGTCCCCTCTTGCTCGATGCAGGCATTGTCTATCAGAATAGCAATGTGCTGTGGGATTTCGGCAGCCTACACTTTGACCAGCTCAGAGTTGGCACGGCATGGTGGCACAATGATTAGCACAGCTGCTTCACAGCACCGGGGACCTGGGTTTAATTCCGGCCTTGGGTGACTGTGTGGATTTTGCCCATTCTCCCCGTGTTTGCATTTGTTTCCTCCGGGTGCTGTGGTTTCCTACCACTGTCCAGATGTGCACAGATTAAGTGGGTTGACCATGCAAAAAATGAAATTGCACCTTAGGGTCCAAAGATGTGCAGGTTAGGTGGAGGAATAGGGCAGGGGAGTGGACCGGGGTAGGGTGCTCTTTCAGAAGGTCAATGCAGACTCAATGGGCTGAATGGTTTCTGTCTGCACTGTTGGGATTTTATGGGTGGCGTGCGTCGGGAGTGCCGAGCTGAGGAAGCCGGGCCGGGGGTAAGGGGCAAACAACGAGGAATGTGAACAATGGGTAGCAGAGGGTAGACCAAGGGGTGGAAAGCTGGACCCCGAAAAGGCTGAGTTTAACATTGACAAACAAGGGGGGTCAAAGGAACATCACATGGTTGACTGGAAGGGGATGCACACAGACTCCAGGATAGGGGATGGGCGTTCGTTCCTGAGACACATTAGGAAGGTTTGTACCAACACTCGCAAATTGGGGGTGTTGTAGTTTGGGAGGGTCACTGTTTTCCTTAGTCCTCTTTGGAAGGACTATTTCAAAGTTCCTGTTTAAGCTCTGGGGCTTGTAGACAGGGGTCCGAGATTGCTGCGGCAAAATGGGAAGAAGTCACAGACGTCAGGAATACCAGGAGCTATGTGGGCCTCACAGTCGGAAGTTAGAGGTAGGAGGCAGAGCAGAAGAGCAGTGGGCATGCCACAGGAGCAATCATTGGGAGCATGGTGTACCCCAGCTGCAAGGAGGGTCAAGGACTGAGTGCTTCAAAGTAAACAAGCACAGCTTGGTGTGCAGGGCTGTCTTACAGTCAATCTCGCTGGGCTTGGGGGGCAGAGGAATGGTGATGGTTGCTGGGGCCCTCTTAAACCTGCAGATAGGGAAGACAAAATAAACTGCGGGGGGGAGGGGGAACTATATGCATCTCTCATGAAGTCCTCACCTGGGTAGGTGCCTGTGCACACAGCCTCAAGATTGGGTGGGATGATGTCCATATGGGCATTTCTCAGGTGATGGACGGGGTGGGGGGGGGGGGGGGGCTGTTGGTTAGAGGTTTGAATGTCCATCACAACAATGGTGGGGCTGGATTCTCCGATTCTGGGGCTATGTCCCCACGCCGGGGTGGGAACGGTGGAGTTTCATACCAGAAAACTGGCGCAAAACGGCACCGATTCCCGGTTTTGCTGGGGGCTAGCAGGACGGCAGCTGGGTACATTATTTGGCAGGCCGGGTCCACGCGCAGCCGGTGCCATGTTGCACAGACCCGGCTATTCTCAGGCCGTATCCGTAGGTGATGCCGAGGGCTTTACACTGCGCAGCTACTAGCAACCCCCCCCCCCCCCCCACCCACCGGGCGGAGGATCGGTGCAGCTGTTGCGCCGTTACGTTCTGTTCCCACGCCGGTGTCTACACGTAGTCTGGTAATCAGAGAATCCAGCCCCTCATTGCACAGGAAGCAACTGAAAGCCAATCCTTTCCTTCAGCGCTACTAAAGGGATAGACAGAAGCCATGAGCTTCATATCAAAGTTGCATCACCGACAGAATGTAAGGTAGGAATGCCGCCTTTCGGGAAAGAAGGAAATAGAGAAGGAGGCACAGCTGAGTCATAAATGGAATATGTTTTCACCATAAATACCATTCATATCTGACGAAATGGCTTCCACTTATTGAACATAAGCAACTGATAGGTCATTAGTATATCACTTCAGAGAAAGGAGCACAAAGCTACTTTGGTTAAATCATCTCATTTACATCTTATCACCCCACAGAGGGCTCCAGATGTTATATTTCTGGAATGCCATATTGATCACCTCAATGTGTGTGCTTAGAGTTTCAGGGGCAAGGTTGCATCAGGAACAATGCCACTGAGGCATACAAAGCTGTGGATCTCGATATTTCAAGTTATTCAGTTTTAATTCAATGGAGGAGGTGAGGGGTGGGGGGGGGGGGGAGGCTTTACCACGTGCAGCTCCAACAGTGGCATCGCCTGGGGGACATGGTGAAGGCGAGCCATGATCATGAACAGGAGGGTGAGGAGGAAAGACCAGGTCAGCAGAGGTACCAAATAATAATAATCATTATTATTGTCACAAGTAGGCTTACAATAACACTGCAATTAAGTTACTGTGAAAAGCCCCTCGTCGCCACACGCCGGCGCCTGTCCGGGTACACTGAGGGAGAATTCAGAACCCCCAATTCGCCTCACAAACACACCTTTTGGGTCTTGTGGGAGCACTGGGAAAATATGCAGACGCCGCACAGACAGTGACCCAGTGGGGAATCGAACCTGGGACCCTGGCTGTGTGAAACTACAGCGCTAACCACTGTGCTACCATGCCACCCAACTGAGGGTTTACCTGAGGGTTTAACTTGCCAGACTGAGGGTTTATCGTCAAAATGTACCTTACTTACAACTGAGGGTGCAGAGGACAACTTGGAGAGGGTGCAGAGGAGGTTCACCAGGATGTTGCCTGGTATGGAGGGTGCTAGCTATGAAGAAAGGTTGAGTAGATTAGGATTGTTCTCGTTGGAAAGACGGAGGTTGAGGGGGGACCTGATTGAGGTATACAAAATTATGAGAGGTATGGACAGGGTGGTTAGCAACAAGCTTTTTCCAAGAGTGGGGGTGTCAGTTACAAGGGGTCACGATTTCAAGGTGAGAGGGGGAAAGTTTAAGGGAGATGTGCGTGGAAAGTTTTTTACGCAGAGGGTGGTGGGTGCCTGGAATGCTTTGCCAGCGGAGGTGGTAGAGGCGGGCACGATAGCATAATTTAAGAGGCATCTAGACAGGTATATGAACGGGCGGGAACAGAGGGACCTTGGAAAATAGGAGACAGGTTTAGATAAAGGATCTGGATCGGCGCAGGCTGGGAGGGCCGAAGGGCCTGTTCCAGTGCTTTAATTTTCTTTGTTCTTTGTTCTTTGAGTGAGAGGCACTGACGGGCATGGCTAAGATTATCCAGACATCACACATATGCCGTATTCTTTGTGAAAACCTGACACCATATGGGGTTTGAGGCTCCCCCCTACCAGTGGCTTTGAAGGTAACACCAGCCCTTAATTTCTTTGCCTCCGATTCTTTCCAGGGATCAACATGGGTCCTATGTGGTATCTCTCAGTCCATAACACATTGATGCATAAAAGAGGTAACTGATTCCCTTCACAGGAAGACCCAGCATTATGTCAGGTTTGCTCTGGATGGAAGTAGCCAGGCTGAGTGTTTCACTGACTTTGCAGCCATCCCCAGCTTCTCCAGAATGTCGGGTGGGTAACCGGCTGTAACCATGTGCCTGCACGAATTCCATGGCAGGAGCCCCTATTGTTTATAAACCCCAAGGGCCACCATCCCATCAACATGCAACCGGTATGTGACCATCGGGAGCACATACTGCACGTCTGTGCACGGTACCCTTGGTGTTGCCATGACTCCTCCATCCTGAGATTTTCGAGGATGCTGGAACGCTTGCAGGGCTGGTTGCTGGGGCATAAGGGGCTAACACTTAAAGAGGGGTTGGTGACTCCTCAGTGTCGTGCGGAGGGAAGGTACAATGCTGCTCACAAATCCACACAGTCCCTCAGGCACAGACCATGGGACTTCTGAAGATGTGCTTCAGAAGACTGGACTCTCAGGCGATTCACTGCAGTACACACCGGAGAGGGGTTCCCGCAAGATCTCAGTGGGTTACACCCTTCACCATCTGACCCTGCAAAGAGGTGAACACTCCAGAGAGTGAGTTGGAGGAAGGTGAAAGCCCATGGGAATATGAATATGCGGAGGTCCAGGAAGCTCAGGGGACTGCTGAGGATCAATAAGAGCCCGCTGATGCCATGGAGGAAGGAAGACAGCAGAGGCGCATCCATGGTACTTTAATTGCTGCCAGGTACCAGGGAGTATAACTTAAAGTGAGGTCAGACAACCACATCTCTCGCAGCTTCCCTGTCGTTTCGCGATAAGCCAAACAACCTCTGAGAGGTTGCTGCATTCACACTTTCAAGTTCTGGCATCATGATTCGTTCGGACATGATCTCAGCTTGGTCTGCGGTGCTCTGCTAATGTGCACACTCTGTGAGCTTAAAGTCCATTGACGACCAACAGCGATGCAAGACAAGCCTTAACACATTCGCCGCCAACGAATAATGTGAAAGATGCCACAACTGTGTTCGGGCAGCCCCATTGAGGAGACACTAATGCTCCTCGGGTATCAGTGCTGGTGAGCTGATCTCACTCATTGGTGTCCCTTGAGGAAGAAGGGTTAGAGAAGGTTCAATCATACACTTCGAATGAGGATTTGAACACATCTGCTTGACAACCCACAAGGATACAGAGATGCTCAAAGGTGGCAGCCATTGATCAACTTCTTTAAGGAAAACTGACCGTCAGCAGGAGCGGGGGTGGGGAGGTGGGGGGGGGGCGCGGGGGGGGGGGGAGGGGGGGGGAGATGGGGGTGGGGGGGGGGGAAAGCGGAGGCATGGAAGTGAAGAATAAGGGCAGGGAATCTAATATATGGGGAGCTAGGAGTTACGGCGGGGGAAGTTGGATATGTTATTGTGAGTATTTTGTGTGTGTTCGACCGCTTTGTGCTCTGTTGCTTAGAATGTTAAAATTATAAATCCCTCAATAAAATATTTTCTAAAATAAATCTCTATTGTTATAAATAAACAGCTGTTGTATCTCACTGACAATTCTGGTGCCTGTAAGTCTTTGGAGCAGTCAAGGGTCAAAGATCGCAAAGAACAAAGAACAATACAGCACAGGAACAGGCCCTTCGGCCCTCCAAGCTTGCACCGGTCATGATACCAGCCTTTGCCAAAACCCTCAGGACTTCCTTGTGCCGCATCCCCCTATACCCATCCTATCCATGTGTTTGTCAAGATGCCTTTTGAACGCCGTTAATGTATCTGCTTCCACAACCTCCCCTGGCAACGCGTTCCAGGCACTCACCACTCTCTGAGTAAAACACCTGCCTCGCACATCTCCTCTAAACATTGCCCTATGGATATTAAACCTATGCCCCCTGGTGTCTGATCCCTCCATCTTGGGAAAGAGTGCCTGCCCATCCACTCTATCCATGCCCCTCATAATCTTGTAGACCTCTATCAGGTCACCCCTCAATGTCCGTCTCTCCAATGAAAACAAAGAAAAGTACAGCAGAGAAACAGGCCCTTTGACCCTCCAAACCTGTGCCGACCATGCTGCCCGTCTACACAGACTGAGTCTATTTAGCCTCTCCACATAGGTAATACCCTCCAGACAAGGTGACGTCCTGGTAAACCTCCTCTCTACCCTCTCCAAAGCCTCCACATCCTTCTGGTAGTGTGACGACTAGAATTGTAGCAATATTCCAAGTGCGGCCTTACCTTATCTCAGAAAATATAAATTAATTATTGGTTAATTCACTTGTGTTGGGACTCCGGGGACTATGGGGCTGGAATTGACCGCTCACAAGCCCAGGGTGTTGCAACACTTTGTCTAGATTATGTACAATTTCTGTAACTTTGAAATTTTTGTGAGGCTGTGCACCATTCTGTATTTTTAATTTACTTATGCCAAGTACTGAGAGAAACAACATAAACCATACAACGGCAGAGTAGTTCTTTCAATGAAACACACTGATAAGCACCTGCCAGAAAGAGATTTCTCCAGTACATACGATATTTGTACCTATAGATTAATTAGGTATCGGGACCAATGGGTCCAATGTCATCACATGCTCTCTTATCTCAACTGAGCAGGAATTGAAACCATCCGCAGGCCCCATTATCTTTGAAGAAAATCAATAAAATGACAAAACAGTTACCATAAGAGGGACAGCCCCATGAATAATTGATGTCTTAGAGGGCCAGTCAGGAGACAACAGGAAATGATATCAATAGATATAATCAGCCCATCATCTTTAAGAAACTAGTCAGGCAGTGATCATGCACCATTGAACCAATCTGATGATGTGCTGTTTGGGCCAATCAGAACTAACGGATACTGATCCTGCATAGAGAACGTTGCTACAGTGGCGAGGCACAGTAAGAAGGAGAAAGATAGGCTTTACGCAACAGAACAAGAGATAGTGCCAGAATAGACCAAAGACGTGATCCGGTTTTTCAGAGTGAATGGACTGATTCAGTTCCTTTGTTGATTCTGATAATATTGTACTTACTGCAATTAATTTGAGAAATTCTGTGAAGCTTGTGACAACACAGTTATTCCCGGAGTGATCTGTAACTAGTCAGAAATTGCACAGACATTTAGTTCACATTTTCCAACTCATTCTGACATTTGTAATTAACTTGTGTATTATAATTGTGATTGGAGTGAACCACATTCTGGGGAAAGCTGGTATTTTCTTCTGCACCATGTCCCTTTCAGACCAAAATATGCTGCTAAGCATTCTGAATGGGGATTAATTGGTTTCTTGATTATGAAAGTGTTAGTTTCCACGAAATTTCCGTGTTACCTGATGTTGCCATGGGAGTGAACATTTAAGAAGCAAAAGGTAAATAGAAAGCTAATTGTAGTGGGGTTGCACAGACGGTGCTGACTATTTGGATCGCAATGAGAATTTGTGTAAAGAGTAAATGAGTAAGGTTTTTTCTGATTGGATCAATTCTCTGTTTGGCTGCCTTCAAAATGACCCTGGTCTTGAAGCAGCTCTCAAAGAATAGAGCAGAGACTGTGATATTGCATGCATATTCCATCAGAGAGTCAATGGCAGAAAAAGCAATGGATTGTGAATTGGACAAGACACATTGTTGCTGTTTCACTGTTGCCAGATCCTGCCAGACCATTTGAAGGGGTCAAAGAAGGGGGACTTTGGGATCGTGCGCCTGAAGGACTGTTGTAACGTGAGTAAGAGGGTTTGTAGATATGTGCCTTGTCAGTGGTGTGTCTGGTGACTTCGCATTTCCGATGGGTTATGGTTGTTGGTGAATGTGATTCAAGTGTGGAAATTATGAAGAGGGAAGTGAGGAATCCATCATAGCAGAAGCTGAGTTGGAAAAGTTGTGAGATTGCGGATGCTGCCATATCTGTGCGGGAGGGAATAAAAGTGCTTGTAACTTCTTAATGCATTTATTTGCTGTATCGATTATTTACAGTGAAATTTATCTTTTCGTTTGAAATATTCTTAGTCTGTTAATTAATGGTTGAAGTACTTTGATTTTGGTTGATTCATTACAGTAAACAGTTTAAAAGCGAAACCTTGGTAATCAGTTTACTTTCTGTTGACTCTGTGGTATACCTTTCTTTTTAAAGTTACCGGCCTCCACAGGGATCGCAAAGTCCCAGTTGTAATGTAGGAAGAGTGGCAACCCATTAGCATGCAGCAA